>NC_090935.1:220086648-220397043 GCF_040938575.1 Ambystoma mexicanum
GGTGGGGTCAGCTAGTGTAGGCCCAGCATGGTGAGGTAGGGCTTTGTAGTGGTTCTTAATCTTTTTTTTGAAGGAGTTCAATTTTATTGAGCATGGCAGACTGGATACTAGCACACCATGCTTCATCTTTGATGATCTCATCTGGAGTGTTTGGAGGAGAGATGAGTTCATTGAAGATGGCGAAGATTTCCTTAGATTGTGAATTAGCATTGGAGATTCGGACATTGAAGGAGTTTGCTTTGGCTTTGGTATTATCATCTTTATACTGGCAGGAGATGAAGTTAAAGCAGTTCTTAGTGTAGTCGCTGGGGTTGGTTTGCCAGTTTTTCAGAGCCCCCCTTTGAGGGAGCGTAATGACTGCAGTTCTTCAGTGAACCAGGAATTTTTCTGTAGCGACTGTTTCCTTTTTGCATTCAAGTGGTGCCATGGAGTTGATAGCTGTAGAGAGGGTATCTTTGAATATATCCGCTAAGGTGTTCGGATCGTTGGAGAAGGGTGGGGATAGTGCTGGGATGTTAAGGTAAGGTCGTAGGTTATCCTGTGTGAGTTTTTTGGAGCTTCTTACTTGAGCAGTGGGGGCCAGTGTGAGGATTTTCGGAGTGGAAGAATGGGTAAGGTGAACTCAATACAGTAGTGGTCTGTCCATGGCAAAGCTGTGTTGGCTGTGATAGTGGTGAGACAATTGTGGTCTGCAACCCAGTCAAGGGTGCGACCTTTGGAGTGTGTGGGGCTTGAGACATTTTGTGTGAATCCTAGGTCGGTGAGCTCTTTAGTGAGGGAGGTAGCGGCTTTGTCATTAGAGTCATTAAATACTAAGTCTACGTCTCCAAGAAGAAGGGTCTTAGTAGAGCATTTCATGTTATCGCTAAGTAGATGGGTGAGGTGTCCCTGGAAGTCTGATGGGAGGCCAGGGGGCGATATAGTATGTGTATGTTGGTGGTGTTATTGGGGGACAGTGCAAGATTGACAGATAGTCATTCCTGGGAGAGCAACGCCGACATCCTAACGGGTCTGGTGGAGAGGGTTTCTTTAAAGATGAGGGCTACTCCTCCTCCTGTGCGACCTGGTCTGTCTTGTCTGAGAATGGTCTAATCAGGAGGGAGTGTAAGAGCGACTGAAGGGCTGGATGCTTCATGTAGCCATGTTTCTGTGATGGCCAGTAAGTCGAGGTTATGGTTGGAGAGGAGGTTGTGTATTTCTAAGGCATGTGCTGGGAGTGAAGGGCACATTTAATGTGTGGAGTGGGTGCGTTATTGGGCTTGATGCTGGCATTGATGCTGCCAGTGTCAGGTGCAATGTGTCCCGTGGGTGTGTGTTTTTGTATGTGATTGGGGATGGAAGGGGAGCCCAGGCGGAGATTACGGTGAGCTGTGGACATGGGAGAGTAGATGAGATCTACTGGTTAAGTTCTGGCTCTGAGTCTGGTGCATCTAGTGGATAGTAGACATGAGGTAGCTGTGTGTGAGCATAGAGGTTGTTGAGTGGTGATGAGAGTGGACATGATGGCGTTAAGGAGGGGTGCAGGAGTGGAGTAGTGCAGCGGTGGTTGACAGTAGGGCAGGTTAGTGAATGTAGTGATATGGTGATGGGTGGCTAGAGTGAGTAAAAGAGGAAATGCTGTGGTGATGGATGTAGAGCGAATGGCGAGTATTTTACAAGGGAGCCTGCTTGTGAGATTGGGCCGCATGGTGCGGGTGGTGGAAAGCAAAGGCCAGGTATTACAACAGGTTGCATTTAGCACGGTGAGCATGCAACGGTGGGCAGATATCACTACAGTCCGCAATTATACATGGTGAGCACACAGCAGTGGACACAATATCATTACTAGCTTAATTTAGGGAGCGTGCAAGGAATTACAGCAGTCTAGATGTGGCTAGTGGTTTGGTATACAGTTTGGGCAGGTATAACCCACAAAAATATACAGTATAACGGGATATGGTCTGTTTTACAAGGTCTTTTCAGAAATTGGGTAATTAAAGAGATAGTGAAGGATACCTGATCCGGAGACCTCAAACACAGACAACGCCACCAAGTAACCTTTGACTGTGCCTATGTGAAGGACCAATGAGGCCAGGGATAGAAAATATTCCATCAAATTGGTGGTCGGGCATTAGATGGTGTCTACCCCGTACTCCCGACACCATGCCTCGAATTTTCTCCACATGCATGCATAAACGATCTAGTAGAAGGCCTGCATGCAGCCAGTAACACCTCAAGTACTTCTTCTAAGAGGTCCCAGTCATCATACCTCATCCATTCAAGAGCCACACTTGCAGGTTGGGGAGCTCTAGGTTTGGGTGAAGCACCCAACCTTCTGAATGGGTTCGAAAATCCAGATTCTGAGGAAGCCAACGATGTGGGCAGATGGCATTTCCAGGAGTTACAAGTACCATGTTCTCCTCGCCCAGTCGGATGGGACCAGGATCATGATGACCTACAACAATCTTAACCTCCTGAGAACCCATGGAATGACAGGTGTCCACAGAAATGCATTTTGGAGGATGAAGACCCACTCCACCAGAAACAGGTCCCTTAGTGCACCCCTCGCAGGGAATTCCCTCAAACAGAACTGCCTGCACTTTGTGTTTTTCCTCATGGCACACAGATCTACTGTCCGGGTATCCCACAGAGCATAGACTTCCTCAGGGAAGTATGGGCACACTTCCCTCTCATGTGAGACCGTGCTCTGCCTGCTCAGAGCGTCCACCAGCCCGTTCTCCACTCAGAAACTGGGATCTTGTTCTCCAGTGACCAGAAGTACAGTTGCAAGACCTCCTTGTATAGGGGCAGGGACTTCACACCACCTTGCTTGTTGAGGTAATGCATTGCCACTGTGTTGTCCGCCTAGACCAGAACCTGTTTCCCCCTGAGGGAAGGCGCAAACTCTAGAACAAATGACTGTTCACTGGCAGATCATTGCCCTGAGTGCCCCAGCCCTTCAGGGCCACATCCCTAACCATTTGGGACTGAGGCCACAGTGGCAAAAAGGGTTCCCCACCAACATGCTCTCCCTGCTGGCCAACCATGAGAGATCGTTGGCCACCGACTTCAACACCTGTTGTGGTAGTACTGGGACCATTGATCCTGCCAAAGCCATTGGAGGGATCACATCCACAGCCTGCCTTCTGACACTAAAAAACTGCAGAAGGCCATGAGCCCTAAGAGGTTGAAGAAGGAAGCCACTGGAAGGTTATGATTCTCCTTTCCTGCCCGGATGTCCAGGACTGCCCCAATGAACTGGAAGTGCTGAGTTGGTGTGAAGTTCCGGGAGAAGCCAGAATTCTTCACGCTGCGTTGATACCTGCTCTGGAGACTTTCCTCATATCATTAAAAATTGCCCTATCTATGGACACTCCATTCCCTTGCACACCTTCAAGCTGGAAAACCAAGTTTTTGAGAAAGATTATTTTTCTTTAATATTCAGCTATGTATAAAATGCTCAGTGTTCAGTTGTCTACTAGATGCTCAACGCCTCTGTCCCCTTCTTCAGGAACCAAAATGTAAACATGAACATACACAGATCACATGTCCGTTATGTTCTCCATACCAATAGATAAACAGATAACTTTCACCACCAACAGGAAAGTAATATAAAAATTCAACATGCCCCAGGTTTACAAACTAATTTTTCAATGCAAGCTGATCCCAATTTTCATCCGTAGGACAACCTAATATGTATATGATCTCCCATCACCATTCATTAGTATCCTAAGTGATCCTATGCGGTTGACAGCCACTATCAATCTCCAACATGTAATAATCCCGAAGTGCATCTTAAAGGTATACACCTGTCGATATTCAAGAGTGCCTCCCGTGAAACAATGCCTTAGTCTACCAGTGTGCAAAGATGTTATGTAGAGTAAAAAAACATGCATTGACCACACCACCTAGATAAAATGTCACTAGAGACCTGGTATCACGTACCTGTCCACAAAGCTTGCAAGGACTAGCAGAGAAATTCTGTCAAGGTCTGTTACCATGTAGTGAGTCACCTCACTTAATCTGAGCTGCAAAGGTAGAATATCTCACTCAGTTTACAACTGCACAATTGCAGATGTTGCTTCCTCTAAAACATTTATCCACACCTACCTTCAGGGAAATGCCAACAAAGGGTACTAAAAAGATTTCAATACAGCATGTCAGCCAATTCGCCCTCAATGTCTCTCCGAAACAGAAGGACCGGAGCTCAGTGACTAATAATTCACGAGTAGTCATAATTACTAATGGTCTACACAGGCCCACCTTAGTGGTCCAATTCATGGACTAATGCAGATACACAAATTGCCCTCAAAGTACACAAAGTACCCTCATACCTTACAAGAAGTGTTCCAAGCTGCCAAATTCAATAAGACAGGTTCCCACATCTACGGTAGGGAACACGCCGGCATTGAGGCCATAAACATAGGGATTCCTACAGCGCTCATATGCCTGTACTAGAGGGAGGACCCACATACTAGCCCACACGTTCACAAAAATATCTAGCAAGTTAATGAATGTTTGTTCCGGCCATATAAAGATGGACTTGAGCTGCAACACTTCTGGCTACCAAGATGGCCATCTCTTGTTAGAAGAAAATATATACATATGAATATTTAGTCTAAAAATGCACATCCCAATCTCCAATTATTCTTCCCCTAGCTTTATGTGGAAACAGAAACAGCTCAGGGTCAGAAAATTACATGGAGAGAACCAGTCTCTATCTCTCGTGTAAACGCACCCTATACTTGTGTGCCAATCCAGATGACCATTCCGGAGTAATGGCAGAATTAAGTGCAATTCCACTATTGTATCACACATGGCTGCATACAGCATCCATTCAGTGAGTAAGTGTAAACAAGGCCATCTGACTGCGGATATCTACCGGGCCCTCAGTTCTTCCTGGAGCTCCTGTTTC
Organism: Ambystoma mexicanum; assembly: GCF_040938575.1. Taxonomy (NCBI): domain Eukaryota; kingdom Metazoa; phylum Chordata; class Amphibia; order Caudata; family Ambystomatidae; genus Ambystoma; species Ambystoma mexicanum. Next base: position 220,091,543 of record NC_090935.1, read on the forward strand.
AGTTGGTGGTTGTGGATGGGATGGGGGGTCTGGCTGGAGGTTTCTTTTTATAATGTCAGACAGTATCCCCATCTGACGAGCTGCAAGGCCCAGGCATCGGAGGTTATCTCTTTCCACCTGTCCCAGTGCTCGGAGACTCTTCTTCCATTTGGGGAAACGTGTGAGGAGAACTTAAAGTGGCTTAACGGCGCGCCGCCACCAGCAGCTGCTGAAGTATGCTGGCCCCTACCAGCCCCTCTGCCCGGTCCTGGACACGGGAAACACTTCTGGCCTTATTTGCCTTGTGGTAGCTGTGCTTTCCTATCAAGAGTAATGTACCGCCTGTAGCCCATACACTTTGAGAAGCCGAAGGACAGTTTAGCGGGGTGTTGCAGCCTTTACATTTCTCTAAAGACTCATCAGCCTTTGGGCCAAACAAAAGCCAGAAGCTTGGCTTGGATGTTGGGTATAAACCCAGAACTGTGAAGGTAAGCTGATCTCTGCAGCACTGTAGACGTCCCCATGACAGAGCCTACACAGTCTGCAGTATCAAGAGCCACCTGCAGCGCCTGACAAGCCACCTCTTTCCCGTCATTAATCATGTCGAAGAAGTCACCGCTCACCTCTCCAGCTGCGAGATGATCAGCTGCTTCCGCTATTGTTCTCCACAGCACATGGGAGGCACAGATGGCATTGATTGCCTCCCTGATGCAAGGATTTTCTTCGCCAGGGCATCAGTATTCCTGGACTCCCTGTCTGTAGGAAGGTTGGAGGTGGATGTGGCTGACCTAAAGCTTACAGTGGTGGCTTTGATCACCAAACCCTCTGGGAGCAACCACGGCTTGCATGTAACATGGTTTCTGGGTCAGATTTGGCTGCATTAAAGGCCAATGCTCCTTCTGTCTGCGTACCTTTGCCAGGATGTCAGTGAGCTAATAGGCCATGAAGTTTTTTGCTGGAGCGCCCAGACCCAAGGCTAGGACCACCCTTTCCATTGTCTTCCTGCACTAGGCATTGGGGTATCCATAAGGGGATGCCTGCTGAAAGTCGAGGTCAGTTGAAGTGTCAAGTCAACTTGCCTCATGCAGACCCTCAGCCAGGGCCAGTAAATTGGCCTGGTCTATGAAAAAGTCGGCATCCATGTTCAACCTGGGTCCTTCCTCTCCACCACCACCCTCTCCACATATGGTGTTCCTGAGGGCTCTATCCTCTAATGATGTCTACCCTAATGCCAGTAAAACAGAGATCCTTCTCATAGGGACCCCTGCTCTATCTTTTCCCCTCTCACTCTGGCCCGCCTCCCTGGGCCCTCTGCCCTCACCCTCTTGTGAGGCAAAACACCCTGGGTCATCTTCGACTCCACTCTCTCCACACATCACAGACATTGCCAGAAGGTCCCACTTCCAGCTGCACCTCCTTAGGGGTATTCTTCCTGTTTTCACCTTCCTCCAGAAGCTCACTGTCTCCAGAGCACTGGTTCTCTTCTGGGCTGGATTACTGCACAGCCTCTTTCTCAATCTACCTAACTCTACCCTTCGCCCTCTTTAACTCATCCAGAACAGGACCGCAAGACCTATCCTTGGCCTCAAGCTCTGGGACTGCATCTCTCTGGCTCTGAAATCCCTTCACAGGCTCCCGGTGGCTGCAAGGATCAAGTTCAAGAACCTATGCATCATCCACAAGGGTTTATGGGGACAGGGCCCTTTCTATCCCCAACACTTTCTTCCTAAGTACCTTCCTTCTAAAGCCCTCCGCTCATCTACTTCCAATTCTCTGTGGGTGAGTCGCTTCTCCAAGCAGAGACTGGGCGGTAGATCTCTATCCTCTGCAGGTGCCTCCCTCTGGAACAGCCTGCCTACCTCTCTCCACCTTAAGCCGGATCTAAGGTCTGGAAGCTCCTCAAGACCTTCCTTTTCTCCTCTTCCTTCTCTCTGCCTCTCCTGTGCTAACCTTCTTTTCCTCCTGCACCGTTATGCTGACTGGCTGCTTAGTGATCCTCTGAGTCATAGAGGACAACAGGCTCCCCTCCCTGTCCAGTCGCCCTGCACTTGCCTGTTGGCCTTCCTGCACTGCCGCCTGTCCTACCGTGCACTACTTGGTTGTGATTCCACTTGAATTCCCAGCCTACCTTGCACTTAACTCAGGGCCCTGCGGCTCTGGGTGCACTTCTCCCTATACCCTTCCCCCGCACTTCTTGTCTGCACACTTGCACAATCTAAATGATACTAGGCCTAGTAAGATCATTTGTCTTGTTTTCCCATGTCCCGCATACCCCCTTTGCCTGGTTGCGCCTTGAAACAGTTGTATATAGGTGCATTATAAATAACATATCAATCAATGAACTCCCCCACTCATCGGCTCCATGCCAAAAGGGACCGGATTCCTTCCCCATCGAAGATCGACCTCATGGAGTGGAAAAACTCTGATCTTGACTCAGGAATAAATGAACACGCGACCGTAGGTGCCGACGTCATCAATTACTTAACTATAAATTTAAGCACAATCAACAAACACTGTAATATATTGCCTCTTTATACTCAAACAGCAACGGAATGAATGCTTGCAATCTTATTTAGCATTTATGTATATCTACTCTACTGTAGCAATATTATGAGCATTAAAAAAAGCATAGTCAAATAATAAGGTGTCAGTATCAGCAATAATGTAATTTAATACAGTACTAGCATCCTAACTCATTGCCTATCCACTTCTAGGAATCTAAAGCCTAACGCCAGTCAACCATGTGGATAGCCACTTACAATTAGGAGCTAGCCTAGCAGAAATACGTCATGGCTGCTCTTAGTTTTCAAAGGCCATGCAATAATGGTTTAAAAATGCTATTTGATGAAAATGGGTAAAAATTGATAAATCTAGACCTGAACCCACCAAGCAAGAATTAAATGTAAATTTGCAAAAAGGGCTACTAATTATAGCCAGGCTACAACTGGGAAATCTATCTGCAAAGATTCTGGCCCCATTTGCTCTACTCAGAGTACTCAGAAGGCCTGCCCAGCTCGACCAGCTAGCATTGAATCTGACTGTCAAGAGTACCAGGAACCTGTGTACTACTCCCGTATAGAGCTTATTTTATATGGTTGACTCAGGCTCATATTCACAACACATGTCTCCTATCAGTCCATCCTTGTCTTGTAGTGTTCAGTTGACACACACAGTACAAGTATAGATTCAGCAAATCTAATCACGGCACCAATAATGAAGATAATATGCTCACAGGATAATACTCATCGAAGGACAGTTGTGACAGTAGTAGCGGCAGACTGTGAGAATGGAAGAGCGAGTGAAAGCTGGCCATGGCTTGCAAGAGCTCTTGCAGGTCCTTCATCTAACCATTAACTAACTCAAACATCTGCCGGTAAAGGGCTGGCAATGTCCACCTGGACCACTCAAGGCTTTGTACATTTGTTTTCAGAAGGAGGGCTTTTATTTGATGAAAATGACATTTTGTTTTCAAGAGATGTGGTTAATGGACCCACCACCGGCCATGGTTGGTTTTTCAACATTGTTGAATCTGGCACAGAGAGGTGCTAAAGGGCACCATGTTTCAGGGCTGATGGAAACAGTACAAAGTAATGTGGGAATTCTCTTGCAGGAATGGCTTTTGCCAAACATTTTCATTCAAGCAGTCAAACTAAAGTGGGATCAAAAGAGGCACGCTGGTTTGGGAACCTATGTTTTGCTAAACCTGTATTGGAACGCAGCTGCAATAGCGGTAAGGAATTCTCTAGATGCAGTCACTTTTATTGTGGATAAATGTTGGTCAGAAAATGCAATCACAGGTACAATACTCTGTGGGGACTTGAACATTACGTCCCCGGAGTTGGATGTTCAATTCTCAGCACAATTGGAAGCCCGACTTGGTTGTAGAGAAAGATGAAAGTGTTGGGCAGCCGTGATGGGAGAATGGGGATTAAATTGTCTGAATGGTAACACTAGGGGGGATATCCCTGCAAATCCAACTTGGGGTAGGGGTCAACAGCAATCAATTATTGATTATGTGTACATGTCAGCTAATATCACCCCATTGGTTACCACTATTCAGTCGATTTACTACCCCCATAGTGATCATAAAATGTTGTAAACCTCTTGGCTTATCCCTGGGGTCTCTATCGTTAGAGGCAATTATGCCCATATATTGTCGGTTAATAATGGCAGAAACCACCTTATATGGAAAGAAGGAGTGAGGAACCTAAATAGATGCCTCACAAAGACATATGAGGATAAAGGAGAGATGAAACAACTGCCACCAAAGTCATATGTATCCCTTCTGAACCAGTTTGGCACAACAAAGGGAGGAGGTTTTAAACCACTATACATACATAGGCACGCCTTGGACTGGGGAATTGTGACGATATTAGGACCCTAAAAGGATTGAAAACAGTCAAGGAAAATCAAAATAATCTGAAACTTAAATTTAAAAACTTCTTGCATGGCCACAAAATGCAGATGTTAAAATATGCAGGGACAATTTTTTATTGCATTGTGTTAGGGAGAATTCTCATTTATGGCTAATTTCCCTCACCTAGTGAGTGCCCCAGCATCTTTGCTGGACTCCTGGAGTTTATTTTTTTCCACTCGGTAAGAGGGAGAGCTTTTCCCCACTCCTACCTGTGTTTTGCTATGTGTTTCCATCTGATTTTGTGATTGTGGACTCTGAAGTACGCCACTTCAGTAGCCCCCTTCTTTGTGTGTGTCACACAGCACTTTCAGTGCCGTGGCACAGGGTTGTCTTTGAGACTTCCCTCGAATCCATTTCTGAGGCGACTACTGTCCCCCCAGAAAAGGGTAAAGTTACCATGAACTTTACTTAGTCAATCTACCACAGATCCAGTACACCCCATCTTCCTTGGAGTACTGGAAAGGGTTAACTCGTATCCCTTTTTATCTGTACCTCCTAGAGCATTGTTTTGCTCTTTTAACATTTAGACTTGGGTGGTGGCAGTGGTATCTACCCTAACTTTTCTACCGCGATTATATTAGATAAACATGGTACTGTTCTTGGCTATTATATTGGCCTTGAACATAAACCCGCTTGACCAAATCGTCTTTCTCTTGGCTCCGGTTGGGTTTATTCACCATTTCTTTTTGTTAAAGTCCTTCTTGTGTTTTCCTTTGCGCGGCAAACTAGGTTTGCCTTCTTTGTTCACTGTCTTTTGGCGGGCTTCTGCCCAGAAGCCCTCCTCAAGGCACCTGGGTGTCTAGGTGGGCTGAATGTGAGGGAGGGGGGTAGTCACCCCCTGCACAGAGTATCCTAGGAAACCCAAGTCACACTTTGTCATGATTGGCCAGGGTAGTTGTCCGGGCTGGACAACCCCCCTGCTGGGTGATTGACAGCTAGTCTGCGTGAATGGGGGTTTTTCGCATAAAAGGCAGGTCTCTTGGGCTAGAAGTCAGCGAGTTGCCACTGGAACTACAAGGAACCGAAGAGAAGCGGAGAAAACGACGGCTGCTGCAACTACCCCGTCCCCGTGAAGCCCTGCTGCAGTCCTGAGCTATCTGCCCTTCAACGACTCAGAGAAAATCCAGTCCGGAGTCTTCTTCTCTTGAGCTTGGTGGGGATAACCAGCTCATCTTCTACAGCCAGAAGATCCTCTTCCTTGGTCAAAAACGCTGTACACTGCTGTAGTGGTCCGGATAGCCACCTGAAGAGCCTCTCCTGTTTTTAAGGAACACACCTTTTATTCCGTGTCGCTGCTGCCGGCCTCATCCCTGTGTGGTGCAGACCCCTTTCAGACGTTGTCCTTCTCGACGAAGCTCCAGGAATCATGGGTCTGCTGGAAACCAACAGGAACAACTGCCAGGGCACCAGCTGCACCATTGGAACAAGGTAGTGTGTTCTGTTGAGGAAACTGGGTGAGTCCCTTTTTCTTCATTTCCAAGGCTTGACCTTGTCTTCCCTCCTTCTTATAACTTTTGCTTCCGAACATTGACAATGGTGGCATTGCCAATGCGTGTTGACATAGCTTGATAAGCCCGAGGTTTGACATGCGCAATGATTTTTAAAAAAAACACTGCAACCCAGTGATAAAGATTCCTTGAAAATAAGAGTTTTTGTATCAATTCTGCCTTCTGCAATCAATCCAATTTCTCTATATTGAACCACAAATATAACATTGAATTTTAAGCAGCTTAACGTTTGGGTTGCGTCACACCTGCTTAAAATGAACAAATGTTCCTCAGTAAACTTCCTCCCAAGTGACAACCTATTTGTTGGCTTGTTTTTTTGTTTTTCCACTGCCCCTGCCTCCTGTCAAAACAAGGAACTGTGCCCAAAATACAGGGAAATCAGTCTATTAAGGTAAATTCTTACGTTAACATGCCTGCATGATTAGGACAATTGATAAAGACCACTATAGTTTGTTACAAATGCATCATTGGCATTAAACCCCAGGATTAAATCTATTTGGCATGGCTGAATGTTTTAGGTTAATAGCCTACAAAAAAGGAAATTGAGTTTAAGTTTAAGGCCTAATTCAGTGACATTGAGTCTTCGAGTATCAGTAACCTGGGCAGCTGCTGTCAAAATCAGTCACCGCTGCACACTTTAACAAAGAGCATTCATATTCGCAAAGGGGAGCTGATTGGTCGCAAAAAAACGATAGGAGGAAACGTAATAAAGGTTCACCCAGTGGCGAAACACAACATTTGGGAGCCCCCCTGCGAGGCCATGCTGAGGGCCCCATCCCCCAGCTCGCAACAAATCACGGGTCGGGTCACACTCTGGGCGAGCCTAGATTACCTCACTTGCGTAATATGCACGAATGTGCTGCTTCAGGTGTAAGCCGCTCACTGTACTAGGAGAAGTATATATATATGTGTTTTAATGCATTATACAGCACACTTTCTGAGAAAAAAAGCCAGAGCGTTTGCAATTGTTTTGTAGGGTGACACCAGTCCAACAAACCAATACATGCAAGTCACCAACAGTGCACAGGAACATTAATGCTTTAATTAATGTAATGCTTTGCTAATAAAAACATGTCCAACTGGCTGCACATTATAGACAGCGTCTAGACACATAACATATTACAATAAAGCATGCAGGCCACATTTAGACATACCTAGAATGGTTGCATCAAAATGCCAGTGGAAGCAAGAACCCTTATCATGGTTGTTTTATCACAGATGCCCACAAAAATATACAATGCCACATTAAGAAACGGCTGGACTGGCAGCACCCAAAGGCCAGTATAGCCAGGTAATTACACCTAGCAGGACTGCTTTTTCAGAGATGCCCAGATAAAAAAAAGTCAAGTCAAACTAAGAAATGACTAGACTGGCTGCACAAAAATGCCTCTCTCGCCACTAATACCACATATCATGTCTGCTTAGCCTGGAGCTGGATTACCATTATGAGATATCGCACAATCCATGCCCCCCACACATCCCCTTCTCCCTCTTTCTTTCCCAGTGCTGACGTATGATGCACCTTGCCTCATAGGTAAGTACTAAGATTAGGAAGAGTGGGGCAAGGAGTAATGAAGATTACAGGTAACTAAGCCAGGTATTACCTTCATGTCCCGCTACCTCATCCCAGGACTTCTGTACGAGTACACAAGTATTGGGAAGAGGAAGAATGGGGCTAAGAGTAATGAAGATTACCAATAAGTAATCATGGCCTTAAACACAAACAGTGGCACACCACCATTGATCTTGTACTGCTTTTTCAGTCGCTTCTCAGAGATATTTTGCTGGTTGTTGACTAGGTACCTAAAACTTGGTGGGGGCATTATAGCACTGTACAGAGGTGATAAGGGATACTAGGATCAGCTAATGGGGGCTTTGAGATATAATTATGTTTAAAACATTGTCAATTTATACCCATTATAAATGTGTCCCCAAATCCTTACCTGTTTGAGAGGGGCGATTTCCTTCCTAACCCGATGGCACCCAGGATTCCAGATGTCAGCCTCTCCTCACCGAGCTGGCTTTGCCTGCCCTGGATCGTCAGCAAGAGACGAATAACTGTTTCCACAAGAACACCATCACTATGCACCATTTGGATAAGGGACAACTGTAGGGCTTTGTGCCACCAAAGGAAGAGTTTCGCCTCTTCAACGGAAGAGCTTCAGGAAAAGACAAAAAAAAAAAAAAACACAAAATGAATTAGAAATCCCTTTCAGCAACAAAAATAATCTGACACCAAAAACGTTTGTGATATAATATATTCAATCCACATTGGTCAATCCAACCCCGTTTGACTAACCATTAATAGAATGAACCTTAACTGAAAGAAATATACTATCAAGATAGTATTTGTTTAAATAATCACACAAAGTACCTGCATTAGCTTATTTTAAGACAATGATATTTTGTCAAGGAACACTCACAAATTCAAGTCTAAACTTTGGTAGGAAAGTTGAGGACAATGAGGGATGCGAGAAAGCTGAAGAGAACTTGGCATCAAAGGAATAATTTTAATTATCAAAACATTCAATGACAATGAGTGTTTGTAACAAAATGAGGTGTGAAGCAAGAGACTAGATAACAAACCTAGTCACACAGCCGCTCTCCGTTTAACCCCAACAAGGGTAATGTGATTCCAAAAAAAAGGTTATTCCAAATAATAAATGTTCACTTCTTGAGCAGTATGAATTTCACAAAAATATAAAGTCCAAGTCTTAGAGTGATATTTATTTATCAAAAGAACAATTTCAAAAAATTATCACTAATCAAATCTTAGTGAGGATGCGGCTAACACATCCTATAATTTGAATAGACTTAATGTGGCAATGCATTTCGGAGCATTTATCTCCTTCGTCAGGGCAAGTCTATGCTACTAAGGTGTAATGATAACAACAACACATTTAAGTATGGCATAATCATAAGATATTAAGTAGTGAATATTATAATGCAAATGGCCAAAAATATTGCAACATAGTATAGTCATGAAAAATGATCACATACCAGGACGTAGTAAAATTCACATCATGTTGAGATGTAGGAAAGGAAAAAAAGAAAAAGAAAAATAAATGTAGTAGTGTGCAAGCGAGTGGTCAAATAACTGAATGCGGTTTGGAAATTGAAAGGTTACCTCACGATAAGCGTAAAGCCAAAAAGAGGTTGAATGGTGCTATGTTTGTATCAGCCGTGTTGTCTTCCAACATAGTCAAAAGAAACACATGATCCAATAGCTGGACGTAATCCAGATAGCAATCTGTGTGTGTAAGGACGTATTACATATATAGTGTCAGAGCCAGGAAATGGGATCCTGGTAATTTAAATAGCTGTACTCTTGCATACCTTAGTTCGCAGAACTAGAGCTGCAGCGGCCGGGTGTACGCCGCTTCGCATCGCTAAGTGAAAGCGTTACCAGAGTAATGGTAACAAATATAAACACGTGACCGCATCGCGTCCAAGGAAAGGCGCGATGCGGATGGATTGTGTTAAGACACTGCATGTGTGATAATGAGGCCTAGAATGGTCAAAAAAAGGATTAATACGCACTCATGGAGGTCAATCACGAATAATGGAAAGTACGGAAATGAAGTCAGAAAAAAATAAAAACAGACATAAAAGAAATACTGATAAGGTGAAAAAAAGGGATATTGATCCAATGTAAACATAGTTGAACTATACAAAGAGAAAAATATGCATTGCATTGACTGAAACTAGTCAAACAAATGTAAATATATGTATACTCAGAGATCGAAATATAGACATAAAAGAAATACTATACAAGTGAAAACATATAGGTCTGGTAAATTAACAAATTATCTATATATATGCAATGAGAATTGTAAATCGACTGGACCCAGTCAAACAAACAGATACAAATCTGTAAATGTTCAAAAAAGACATGTTCAAAATGATATATATATGTATCCTTGCTGCAGGTGGTGGCACCAAAGGGTACCACCTTGGGTCCCAAACAAAATGTTTGGGAGTAGCGACACAGGTGCAAAAGCGTAAGTGCGCAGGAGTTACAAAGTACCAGTTGTTATGCTCACCTGGTTCCCACAGGGGCATCGATCGGACCCAGACAGCTGCAGTCTCCACCAACGTGAAGCGTAGTGCAGAGATGACAGTCTGGACTGACCTGCCTAATCTAGTCTGCTTGACCCGCAGAAGTATTCTCCTGCAAGTGGAGAAAGGGATTTAGCCCCGTGGATTTTAGTGATGGTCCCTCCCCACTGTTCTCGTTCTCCCCACTAGTCACCTCCTATATTCTCAATTAGTATCCTCACCTTATGTTTTTAAATGATGAGCTCTCCATCCTGAGTGGCATGCAGGGGCGCGTAGATACAAGTTACTTCACTGGTTTGGGGTACAGGAAGAGTTCCGGAGGAATATTGACTCCAGGGTTTATAAAGTTCAAAGAGTTCAATATGTCCGATGTTCACTCTTGCATCCCCTTGTTGAATTGCAGTTAAAAATATTGTCTGGAATCTGCTGATGGCGTTCAGGTAAGAGTCTGTATTACCCAACACTGTCCGGTAAAAGTTGCGTGAGTTTAACTTGTTTTCTCTCTCTTTATAGATGCGGCATAAGAAGATGTGACGTAATGCCTCCAGTGGTAAATCAGGTAAACCTGGTGGTAAAAGTGATTGTATTTGTCGGCTCTCTAGGCTCACCTTGTTATTCCTTTTGTTTTCCCCCAGGTATTGGAGTTCGCTGAAGAAAATGATGGAGGCAGCACCGAGTCGAAAGATGCTGTGGACTGGTGAGTATGGTGCGGCGCTGCAGCTGGTGATGCGACGTGTGCTGAAGTAATGTCCTTTCAGGCTCGGAGTCGTGCTAGATACAGAATCGGGTAAGGAATTAAAATAATGTCCGTGATCTAACGTTTTCTCCTTCTTTCTCCTTTTTCTAGGAGCTCCGGATTCGAGGCGGGCGTGGCAGAAAACTGGATGCTGGCTTGCAGGCACAGTGAGCGTTACGCTGCAGAATGCAGAATAACGCGAAGCGTGTGTTGCTGGTCGGGCGTGGTTTAAATAGCCTCAAAAGTAGTCACAGGTAAGAAATCCCTAGAACCACACCCGAGTAAAAAATAATCTGTGTAGTAAAATAGTCCCTCCAGGCTTCACGTTGGCTTGGATACATTTGCAGCATGGTCTGCCTGAGGTAAGTATTGACTATGAGCCTGGCGCCTTAGGTGCCAGTACTGATTTCTATTATGAGCCTGGCGCCTAAGGCGCCAGGACTGAACCCAGATAGCCCCTAGCCGGGGCTGCTGAGGTTTTAATAAATGTCTGGATGCCTGCTTCCGGGGCTGATGGGCTTGGTCCAGATGCCCGGGGGTAGGCATCATGACACCAGTATAGTACATAGAAATGGTACCAAATGTAGGAACGACTATGGGTGGCATTAGACAGCATAAGAAAACTATACATGCAGAGGTGCATCAAATACCAGAAGGGTCTCAACATAACAAAGGGTCGGAAGCGCTTGTAGAGAGTCAAACATGATGGTATGTAAATGTGATGCAAGCAAACAAAACCTTTAAGGAATCTTCAACAGTATATACAACATTACAAGGAATCAAAGAGGAAGTACAACAGATTTAGATGTAGCAATGATAATTGATCTCTACGTTGAGGCCATTGGGTTAAAGACTCCCAAGTCTGTCAATCCAAAATGTTTCTCATTGATTGAGCCGCAGGCCCAAATCTTCATGGGGATTAACTTTATTCAACACTTCCAGAATTAGGAACCTGATTTGTGTCAAACTGTGGCGTTTCTCACTCCAGTGACGAACCACAGCTGAGTTAGGGTTTTAGTTACGAATATAGGAGCGATGCTTGTTCCAACGTACTATAGCTGCTCTTGTGGATTGTCCAGCATAATATTTCCCACAGGGACACTTAATTCCGTATATAATGTTCACACTGTCACAGGTGCCAAATGTCTTAAGAAGGATCTTGTTGCCTGTGCTGGGATGGTATACGATGTTGCCTTTATTTACCAAATTGCAGTTGGCACAGTGTAAACAGGGGTATGTCCCCGTGCGTTGGGTAATGGGTTCTCTCATGGGAGGTCTTGTGCGAACAAGTTCATCTCGTGGATTCTTGCTTCTCTGGTAGGTAAATACGGGAAGTTGGTCAAATAGATTCTGCACTCTTACATCGTTCTTAAAAATGCTCCAGTGTTTTTTGATGGAATTCTTAATCTTGTTACTCTGAACAGAAAATCTTGAGACATATACTGGTGATTTAAGTTCTCTCTTCGGTTTGGTGGTACTGGACAACAGAGTGTCCCGGTCTAGAGCATTCACTCTCTGGGATGCTGAATCAAGTTCTTCCTTTTTGTAGCCGCGTGCTATAAATTTGTTTTTCATTTCAGATTGTTGAGCTAAACAGTCTTCGGGATCACTAACAATTTTTTTGACTCGCAATAGCTAGCTATACGGTAGGTTCCTAAGTAGGCTGGGTTGATGGAAGCTCAAACGATGTAGTAAATTATTGCGATCAGTGGTTTTACGGAACATAGCGGTGCTGTAGCTAGTATCCTTCTTTTCTATTTGGACATCAAGGAATGTAATTTTGTCAGATGGTAAACTGAATGCGCTGGTCAATGCTGTTGAGATATTCAAAAAAGTCATTGAATGTGGCGTCAGTACCTATCCAAATTCCAAAAATGTTGTCGATATAGCGTGACCACAAGTGTATATTTTTTCTCCATTCTCTGTTGGTAAGTATGTGATCCATTTCAAACTGGTGAATGAAGCAGTTTGCATATGATGGTGCCATAGTGGCACCCATCGATGTACCGGAGATTTGTAGAAAGAACTTATTGCAATACTGGAAATATGAATTCTCTGCAATTAATTGAAGGAGAGTCAGTATGAATTATTTTTGTGCACAAACTGCTGGTGCTTCCAGTAGTAACCATTCGACTGATTCTATGCCAAGATCATGGGGTATGGATGTATACAAACTTTTAACATTGATAGTGAACATCAGATGATCACGTTGGAAGGTTGTGGTGTTGAGTTTCTGTAAGAAATGTGTGGTGTCTCTAATATAAGTGGAAGTTTTCTGTATTAGTGGTTGGAGAAAAAAGTCGATATACACTCCCAGCGGTTGATTAATGCTGTCCATGCCTGCAACTATAGGTCTTCCTGGTGTAACAAAATGAGGGTCATCTGAACAGATCATCTCTACAGATTGCATATTTGCTTTTCTGACCTTAGCAACATACTGAGGTCTGTTTCTAAACCCCAAAGTGCCAAGGCAAGACACACAAGCAAGGCATTAGACATTTATGCATAACTTTTTACAAATTCCTAGACATTTTCCAACCATACAGAAAAGGGGCATGATATGAACAGATAATGTTTCTTCAAAGGGGACGTGAATGTGTAAAAGGAATGCATTCCCATGCAATCCACCTGCTAAAAGCAAGCAGATGCCACAGGAATCCACTGTGATTTAGTCTACCGTGCATTTAAAGCAGGTAGCATTTACACATTTTTACAAAACGGAGAGTATAAATAGTCCTTTTTCAAAGGTTTTGTAAAAGAGGAGAATTGCATGGCGGTACCAACAAACGTTGTGGTACCATCCGTGTGATTATCACCTGTTATAAAGTGACCGCCACTATGTCATTGGAACAATTAATTGATACTCATTTGAAGTAGTTACCAAACTACTATTAGTAATGCTTGCAGCAGGTTCAGAATTGGTTTATGAAAATCTGAATGCGTTTACCCTACAACATGAAAATAGACACAGACTCCGACTCTTTTCTTCCTCTAAGATCTTCTTTCAGTAGTTGCAGTTTAGAAAGTGAGAACAAATTACTTACCACTCGGTAATGAACTTTTTTTTTTCAAGCTTTATTTATCATGTTCTTAAATATTCACAATTCAGGGCATATTCTGTTTTTCAATCAGCAGGACAGTAAATCATAACCAACAATTGTGCCACCAGCGCAAGTGCAGTACGTAATGTCCCAGTAATAGCTTTATTTTCAAAGTAACTCGAAGTGTCGAAGAATCTTCGGTTTGTGGGTATTACATTCTTTAGATCCCGAGGATTGGATAATAGGGAGCCAGACCGCATAGAAAGTTCGGTTTGAGTCAGTAAGGATCGCCGTAATTTTTTCCACCGCTTTCATTGTCCATACTCAGACCCATTTTTTTAACACAAAACAATGATTCATTGGGAGAACAAATGATCACAGTGCACATATCAATCGTAAGTGAACACTTGTTGGACGGTGAAACAGTGTTCTAGCTGTCCCTAAGGGAAGAACACCCTGTCCCTGCCAGGAGAGCCTATCCCTAGGAAGCGTATGATGGAACACCTATCTAATAGGGATAGTTTAAAGAGATTGGTCCCTCTGCGCTAACATTTGTGGCATTCAGATACATTTCTAAGAATTCACATTTACAAACAAACAGGACCAGATCTGATTAGCTATTCACGTACTGACAGAACTGGATATTAGATTCTGCCAGATGTCAGGTCTTGTCAAATGCTGCATCAGCTTTTGTAACCTAGTGGATTGTGCATTTAAATCCAACCTTGGGTACTGCAATCACCATGTATGGTCAGTGTGGTCCACTAAATCAATTGCTTAAAAATTGGCATTTTGGTGGTGTGGCCGGGAGTCGACCGTAAGGCATGGCTCTTTAAGTGCCGCTGGACAGCGCCGTAGTCGGAGCGAATTTCCCGAGTACTGAAGCTGCCGTCGTGCCGCCCTTCGGCTCGGCCGTACCATGAATGCCTAATGCTTCTGTTGAGTAGGGTTAGAAGCGGCACAGAGCAGCCCTGAAGCCAGGAGAGCCTCTCGCTCTCCCAACAGAGCAGCATCCAGAAGGCCAAAATGGTGGGCGGGCGCCCGTAGTGATCGCGGCCGCAGTGGGGGAGGGGCAAACCTCCATTAACGCCAGCCAGCAACACCAGCCATCCGGGCCATGAGGGGGCTTCGGATCTGACCCCCACTGAACGGCGCAGGCATGTGAACCCTGTGCGGGCCCTGGAGGTGAGCCCTGTAAGCCGCACCAGCCAGAGATCTCACGCCAGCACATCCGGGGGACCAGCGAGCGGAAACCCGCCTGCGCCGTTCGGCTCTGCTGAGGTAGAATCTGCAAGCTGGCAGCCACCCCGTATAACCGAGGCCGAACGCGGGCGCAGCGCCCCTTGCCCGGAGGCTTCGTTGCAGCACACCGAAGGACTGGGGCTCCAAACCAGCCCCTCCTGTTATCACCCTGCCGGTCCCGGAGAAAGTGCCCGAGCGCACAACACAGCCCGCCCCAAGGGTCCTTAAGTAGTTAAGTGGAGGCCGGGACCCGCCAGGAGAGTTCCCGACACCCGCGGTGTCCCCGCCTGCGAAGCAGGGGGCGCCCGGTCCCGCTCCATCTCCCCCCACCTTTCCCAGCCAAGCGCGGCGGTAGCACTCCAGCACACGCCATACGCCGCACCAGGGGACGCCGACACCAGGGGCCGAGCCCAGGATCCAGCAGGAGGACTCCCTAACATCCGCTCCCATCATCCGCATCGTCCCCCTCTTGCAGCCCAGGAGACGGCTATTTCGGATCAGGCAGGCGGACCTTCTTAAAGACTGGTCCACATCAGGGAGAACAACAGCACGCAGGGCAAACCCACATCTGCAAGCGTGCCGGGCAACCGCCGCAGCCCCTCAGATCCGCAGGCAACAACAACTACATGCCTTGCCCCACCTTGGAAATCCCTTTGGTGGGGGCCTGCATAGCCACGCACACCCCTGGACGGGCCAACAGTCCAGCCCGCAAGTAAAACAAAGATCCATTTACATCTAAAGTGGCCCACATTCGAAACCCTCTCTACGCGCCGTCTGCAGCACTGGTCCAGATCCACCGAGAGCGGGGCCAGAAGTCGCCCCGGCCCCAAAACCCAAGTATCAAGAGCGACATTGCGGGGGTCCCATCCCCGGTGGAGCCACCTGGCGCAGCCTCGGTCCAGCCACAGAGATTAGCAGCCCAGGATCTGCCTAGCAGCGCGGCGGAGAATGGCAGGACACTGGGAGTCTCCCCAAAACGCAATATACACATCCCCGGCGCACGCAGCAGTCTGCACATCGGACCAAACAGCACAGCAACACAGAGGGGCACGCCAACCTCCCCCAGCGCAGGGCACATCCAGCAGAGCTCGGCCCCCTGCCCCGTAGGAGGCCTCCGAAGCTGCAGGCAAGCGGAGTAGCAGAAGCAGTTCCTTCCACATTCCCCATCCTGCAGAACCATGGCAAAGAGCGGCAAAGCAGCGAAACAAGCAGACATCACAACAATGATGACGAGCACATGCCAGAATAGAGCAGGCAAGTCTGACCCCGCCACAAGCGTTGTACCTGGGTGCGCACTCGCACTGGAGCAATCGCAGGCTGACCACTGCGCCACTAAAACAGACCTAAAAGATCTTCTGCTGGCCCTTACCAAAGAGATCCAAAAGGGCACAGAGGAAGTCACTAAAAAGATCGCCTCTCGGGACAGAAGAGTGGAGGAAGTGGAAAAACACACCGAGGAAGTGGAGAACGGCCTGTGTGACAACACATTCGAGCTAGAGCCTGGCTTAAACAGAATAGCGACCTTGAAAGCCAGATGCAACGCACTTGAAATCAAACAGGACGACGGCGAAAATCGTTCCCGTCGCAACAACATCCACATCCGTGGAATCCTTACCATAATTACTAACGTGAGGGCTTCACCAAAGACTTGTTCAGGTTCATAATAACACTACCGGACAGTGCCCCGCTAGAAATCGACAGAGTCCACCGCACGAGGCCAAGACAAGCATCATCTTCCCCTCCGGACGTTCTCGCCCGAATCCAATTTTTCAGGGTCAAGGAGGAGATAATGAGAGAGGCCAGGACCACGAAGCAAATCATCTTCAAAGGTGCCAACATTGCGCTATATCAAGACATTGCAATCATAACCCTCCAGAAACGGAAAGCCCTCTGTAGCCTGGCTACAGAGGGCTTTCCGGAACGGAATGGCTGCAAGAAAGAAAGATACAATACCGCTGGGTCACCCAACAGCCTTATGCTTCGAATGGGAAGGAGCATGCAGGCAGATCCGCAACACTAAGGAGGCGGAACAATTTCTGGGAAAAAGAACCGCCAACGAGGACTTTGAAACCGCCACACGCTCCCAATCTCAACCCAGCTCGCCAACATCCAATCGCTGGTCACGTGCCAGTGGGCACCGCAGGCCTCGGGGCCCACGGAAACAGCATAATCCGGACTGATCGGCGGATCCTACTATCTCGCCTGAAGCCAACACACCAGGTTAGTGCCATATCCCCTTGGAGAACCCCAGAGACATGCACATACCGGCAGCACTCCAGATTCCCTCCTCTCATCCGGGCGGGAGGGGGGCAGGACCTAGCACCCAAGGGGGATACCCATATGCAGGCATCTAAGCACATAGCCTCATGCCCATATCTTCCACACTGCCCCTGAGCCCGCAACACTGCAACCCTGCAGTTACTCCTTACCCATGCGGGGCCCAACTTCCGACGACGGGGTTGACCAGCAACCCCACGGATGAGCTTTATGGTCTCATTCCTACAGTTTTGGGGGTGGGGGGATAGTTAAGAGCCCGCGGAACTGTTCAACTCCCCAGGAGCCCCAGTTAACAGTTTAGAGTTTTACCTGTGGGCATCGGTAATTGCAGCATATCTTTACACACACACAGGAGCCTCCCAAAGACTCCCCGGTTCCTATACAGCTCTACCCACATAGAACCAACCGCACCCTCATAATCAACAGGCCCGGACAACGTTAGAGATGTCTGCATCTTGACCTGGAACGTCCAGGGTCTCAATTCCCCAAGGAAGCGCAAATTGGTGGAGAACAGGTTGGCGGGACTAAATGGGGATATAGTAATCCTTCAGGAAACCCACCTCCTGCCAGCCGATGAGCATCAAATCAAATTTAAGCGCTTCAAACAGGGCTTCTTCGCTTGCCAGTGGTGAGAAAAAATGGGGGGTGGTGGTCCTGTTAAGCGACAAGTTCCCTTTGTCCAACCCCACAGTTAAAAAGGATCCGGCAGGCAGATATCTCCTCATACGTGGATACATTGCTGAACAACCAATCACAATCGTGGGGATCTACGCCCCAATGCAAATCAGGACAAATTTATATTAGAACTACTCCCACCACTATTAATTTTCACTACGGGGTACCTCCTAATCGGGGGAGACTTTAACGCAGTCTCGGACCCCATAAAGGATAAATCTCTCCCCCCATCCAACCCAGATATCACTCGAGGTCTGGCACTAGCTAGATTCCTAAGAGAGACGGGCACAGTAGACATATGGAGGGTAGCCATCCCAGAGACCTGCGACTACACGTTTTTCTCAAATGCACATGGAGGACACTCCCAAATTGATCTCTTATTAGCCACTAGCACCCTATTCCCATGTTTCAGCAACATTGAAATCCACACACGTATGGTATCCGACCATGCACCCATATCGGCGGAACTCTCAATCTTGGGGGGCCCAGACCCACCCCCCAGATTCTGGAAGCTCAATGATACCCTGCTACTAGACCAGGCGATTAGGGGAGAAGCGGAAGACGCCTTGATCAACTACTTCAAGGAAAATCAGAACCCCGAAATCACAATTGGGCTATTATGGGAGGCTATGAAGCCGGTCATAAGAGGGGTGTTTATCAGCGCAGCCGCCGAGCAGGCCAGAGTTTCCAAGATCTACACACAAGCCCTGGATTCCAAAGCCTCCACCCTAGAAAAAGAACTAAAGACCCAATACTCTAGAAAGGCGGACAGGGAGCTAAAAAAGGCTTGAAGGGCGCTAGAGATGCACTGGGCCGACCGCACCGCGAAAGCCTTGGCTTACACAAAACAATTATATTACCATAAAAGCAATAAGGCAAACCGACTACTAGCATATACATTGCGAAAGACACACAGCAGAAACAACATCTTAAACCTCAAAGGGTCGGATGGGAAAAGTAAATTCACCACCCCAGATATAATCGAAACCCTGGTAAACCACCACAAGGTGTTCATGGAAGGGCCACCCTCATCCCAAGAGGATAGAGCCCAGCAGCAGCGTTACCTAGCGTCATTCAACGCTCCGGCTGTCACGTCCCCCCTACACTCCCTAGAAGCCCCGATCACCGCAGAGGAAATCCTAGACACCATAAAATCGCTAAAGAACACTGCCCCAGGCCCAGATGGGCTGACGCCCAAGTTCTATAAATCATTTGCACGCATCCTAATTCCACAACTAACACTGCTATTCAACTCTTTCCTATCCACAAAAAAGGTAACAAACTCCATGGCCGAATCAACCACCATCCTACTCCAAAAACCGGGGAAGGACCCCGAACAAGCGGCTTCATATAGGTCAATAGCATTGATGAATACCGAGGGGAAAATCTACTCCATGGTGCTAGCAGTTAGGCTAGGCAGGATTCTCCCCGAGTTAATACACAAAGATCAAACAGGCTTTATCCCGGGCAGCGGAACACACGACAATGTTAGACGCACACTAAATATCATTAAGTCCGCAAACAGAATGAAGTCCCCTGCTACTGGTAATTTCCCTCGACGCACACAAAGCGTTTGATCCAGTGAACTGGCACTACATTCGAAGCACCCTAGCCCGCATGGGCCTGGGCCACAATTTAATAACTTGGACAATGGCAAATTACATACACCCGCCAACACAACTCCCAGTCAACGGGAGGAAATCAGCACCCATCCCTATATCCAGAGAGACCTGTCAGGGGTGCCCGCTGTCGCCCCTGGTGTTCGCTCTGTCGATAGAGTTGTTCGCTGCGAGGATTCGCTTTAACCCAAACATCAAGGGAGTCACTGTGGGCGGGAATTAACACAAAGTGGCACCCTACGCAGATGATGTCCTCCTGACTATCACTGATCCGGACAGCTCATTGCAGCCCCTGCTTGAAGAACTAGAGTCATTTGGTGCAAGCTCTGGGTTCAGAGTGAATTATGAAAAGTCCTCAGCCCTTACGATTAACCTACCAAAATGACAGAGAAACATTCTATGTCCCGACCTGCCGATCCCATGGGCTAATACCACACTGGAATACCTGGGCATCCAAATCCCCAAAACTAGCGCATTGGTTTACAAACATAACTTCCCGCAGCTATTTAAAACGCTCCGTGCAGATCTGAAACAATGGAACAAACAGGAGATTTCATGGCTGGACCGAGCGGTAGCGGTGAAAATGAATTTACTCCCTAGAGTGCTGTACCATTGCCATGCACTCCCAACCCACATCCCAGAAGCGGACCTCACCTCTCTGCAGCGAGAAATCATGAAATTCATGTAGGGGCGAAAAAAAACCCTGCATTGCCAGGAAAATTATGACCCGTAGCCGTCAGCTGGGTGGTCTGGGCGTCCCGGATATCTCCAGATACCAGCGAGCGGCCCAACTAGCACACGCCTTTACTTGGACATGCATCGTAGACCGCCCATGCTGGCTACAGCTGGAAGAAGCATGGTGCAAGTCACCCCTGCCCGGCCTGCCACACATCCAGCCTCGAAAATCCTTCCCCCCACTGAACCCGCTACCAGCAACAAGTAACACAGTGGACAGCTGGAGAGCCGCAAACAGGAAGTGGGGAATCAAAAGCTCATTGGGCCCACTGACTCCAATCTGGGGCAACCCGGGTTTCTCCCCTGGACAGAGGGCGGCCTTCATAGAATCTTAGACTTTCTAAAAGAGGTTAACCGCTTTCATTTGAGGACTGCAAGGTGAGGTTTAACATCACTGAGGAGGAACGATTCCGCTACACACAGATCCGTCACTGGATCTCTCAACGCACCGTTAAAGAGCGTGGCTCCAGGGACCTAACACCTCTTGAACTCACACCGACGTCTTCCCCTCCAAGGGGCAAGATCTCCGCCCTCTATAATCTCTTGGAAAAATCTAGCCCAGAGTCGAAAGAAAGATACATGTTGAATTGGGAGAGGGACTTGGGGCGCTCCCTGGAGCCAGAGACTTGGAACAAAATATGGGCAAGACTTCACAGAAGCACTTAATGTGTTACTAACAGGGAAGGGGGAATATAAAGTGTGCTTCAGGTACTATATCACACCAGCCCAACTGTACAAGGCGGGCATAAGCCCATCACAGAACTGCTGGAGGTACTGTCTGCAGGAGGGAAGCTATTCCATCTCCTGTAGGATTTCCCCAAGGCGGCGCACTACTGGAAAGGGGTACTGACGCATGTCCAAGCAATCACAGGTCTCAATATCCCGTGGGACCCCGGAATCATTCTGCTGGGAGACCCGGGGGACGGGGACCTGCCGCTGGCAGGGAATGCAGCCCGCTGTGAATGAGACACCACATTATTGCAGGGGCCTTTCACCCTCTAGAGGGCCCAACTGACCACCTTGCATTAAAACTCACGAGCCTGGCCCCTGCATGCCTCCTTCCTCACGCTCCTCCAACTGCTTTGTGAAGAAAAGTAAGAGACCTCAGCGATCTCCCCAAGGAATGCCCAAAATAGCGGCTAAAAAGAAGGCACCCAGCATACAGGCCTATCTGGCAACACAGCCTGTGGACCCA
Source organism: Ambystoma mexicanum (assembly GCF_040938575.1). Classification (NCBI taxonomy): domain Eukaryota; kingdom Metazoa; phylum Chordata; class Amphibia; order Caudata; family Ambystomatidae; genus Ambystoma; species Ambystoma mexicanum. The sequence continues at coordinate 220,113,026 of NC_090935.1, forward strand.
CCCCCTACAAGCACAATCATAGCTGAAATCACCCAGCTTTATCCCCAAACCTGGGTTCAAACATGGCTATGTCCAGGGAGGAATTGGAGGGATTGCTTAAGTCCTTCAAACAAGACATCACCCAAGAGATGAGAAAGGAAATCAAGACCTCCAAGGAATCGCTGGCCCAGTCTCTCGCGGACCTCACCTCCCATCTTGGGGGGCTAGAATCCAGACTTAACGACCTAGAAAACGTAACTTGTGTGCAATCTCACGACAATGAGGCTTTAGCAAAAAGGGTGAAGGTCATTGAGGAGCACCTAGAAAACATATGGGCAAAGTAGGCCGACTTGGAAAATAGGTCGAGACGGAATAATGTGCGCCTCCGTAGGGTCCCCCAGCAGATCCCTGACCGGGACCTGGCTGAACATGTAGAGACACTGTTCAGATCCCTCCTTGATCTTCCACCAAATGAAGATTTAAAGCTGGACAGAACCTACCGGGTGTACTCATCAGCCCAACTGAGAAAGAATCTGCTACCAGATGTGCTCACTTGGGTACACTTTTTTCGCCAGAAGGAGGAGATCATGGCGGCGGCCAGGAACTCAGACTCAATACAATTCCAAGGCGCAAAGGTACAACTCTTCCAGGACCTGGCCCCCTATACCTTAGCGTGCAGACAGCAGCTGCAGAAAGTAACATCTTGGCTAAGGGCCCAAAAGATCTGCTATCGCTGGGGGTTTCCATGCAAGTTGATCTTTGCCCTCCATAACCAACACTATTTAATTACCTCCGAAGAAGACGTGAGAAATCTGATGTCGGAGGCACCTGAAAATGATGATCCGAATCAGCAAGCCCAGGAGGTGAATGAGACTACCTCACTCCCCCCGCCAAAGGCCGGGCGTGGGAAGACCCGGTGCCGGGCCCAGTCCGCAGCGTACCCACGCCAGGAATCTGGACTAGAGAAAGCCTCCAAGACCCCAGAAGAGGGATCGCCCCTAATCCCTTCGGAGGGAGAGGACTGGGCGGCTACCTGACCCGACCACCGCTGTCGAGGTTCACAACTTTAATGAGAGGATACGGCCACCTCCTGGATCCCTGCACGGCCCCGATGCTCTCTTGCAAGGAGGACCTTCGCTGTCCAGGGGGGAGATACTGGGCATCTGTACATGCCTCTCTTACTCCTCTCGAACTATGCCCAAGGACACTTTGTCTGCTGCCTTGCGCCGAGGAACCGGGAGGGGTTTGGCCCATCTCAACGTACATTTGAAAGCACTGCAGTTCCTCACCGTTTTTGAATATCTGTTAAGACCCACTTCAGGGCAATTGAAATTTCCGTTCATTAGCTGACTTGGGCGCCTGAGTGGATGGCGCCCGACATACTTAATACCTGGTTAAAGTTGACTCTGGGACTAGGAATAGCACAATCTTTGATGATAATAACTTGCTCATTATGTATTATCTGTTTTTACCCTGTTCCTGTTTTTGAATCTAACCCAAAGCCATTAGAGCGGAGTTATGTTTTCACTCACCATAGACCTTACCCGTATTGCACCGCAATGATTTGTTTGAGGAGGTATCCTACGGCTGGTCTCTTCAGGCGGGCTTACTTAAGGCAAAAACCCGAGCGACCTCACCAGTGATCTTGGGCGGGGATTTTAATGCAGTGATTATCCCTCTAGTGGACAAAACGCTACCGCCTACTTTAAACGATAGGAACAACTTCAGGGATCTCACTTCTCTGTTGAAGGAACACTCTCTGATTGAAGTGTGGAGGTACTGCCATCAAGAGGAGAGGAATTACACTTATTTCTCAGCGGTACATGGGGGATTCTCAAGGTTGGACATGTTTTTCATCTCAGACTCGCTCATACAGAATGTATTAGACGTGGATATACACCCCGAGGCTCTTGCAGATCACTCCCCAGTTTATTGTCCATAGCCCCTTCATGAGCTACCCCTCCTACGAAACCCCCCTGGAGGCTAAACGATTTCCTGCTAGATGACCCAGCGATCGGTGCCCATATTAGAGAATCCATGGAATTATATTACAGAGAGAATGATACTGGTGTTGTGAGCTGGGGTACGGTCTGGGAGGCAAGCAAAGCAGTGATAAGGGGACACTTTATAGAACAGGCTGCACAAAGGGGGAGGGCCAGGAGATTACTTCAGGAGCACTTGGAGGTGGAAGCCTGTAGACTAGAGGAAGTGCACAAGAAGAAACCTTCACAGCGCTCATTGAGGGATCTACGCATGGCTAAGAAAGCGCTCGAGGCACACTACATGGGGAGGGCGGCCTATTGTATGATGCGTACCAAGCAAGCTTTTTATACAAGGGGAAACAAGGCTAAGAAATTACTAGCTGCCAAACTGGGGAAGCAAACAAAGCAAAATAGGATAGACTTCCTGCAGAATAAGACAGGCAAGGGCACCTTCTCCGAAGTGGGCAAATGCCATATTGTAGAGGAATTCTTTAGGGAACACGGGCCCCACATAGGGGGGACTCGCATCCACTGAGGATTTCATAACCAAGGCTGACCTCCCACAGCTGACACAATCCTTACAAGAATCCCTGGAAGACTCAATATCCGCAGAGGAAGTTGAACTAGCAATTAAATCACTCTCCATTGGCAAGGCTCCGGGCCCAGACGGATTCACAAACAAGTTTTATAAAACCTTCTGTAAGGAGCTTACACCACACCTCACAAAGCTATTTAATGATATATGGGAATCAGGCTCTGTTACACAATCTATGGCAGAATCGAATACAACCCTACTTCTAAAACTGGGAAAGGACCCGGCAGAATGTGTATCCGACTGGCCCATAGCCTTGCTCAATACTGATGCCAAGCTGTTTAGCAAGAGTATAGCGCGGCGGCTGGGGGAGGTATTACCTCCACTAATAGATAGAGGCCAGACAGGATTTATCCAGGGCTCTAACCGCCTCCATTCCAGGTCCCCTTTCGCTGCTATCCTTAGATGCCCATAGGGCATTCGATAGTATGGCCTCGGACTATCTGCAATTAGTCTTGAAGGGCTTTGTCCCACAATTTTCTAAACTGGTCCTTTCCAACTTCGGGATCCCCTCCACCCAAATACGAGTCAACTCCCAGTGGACATCTCAGATACCCCTCAGTAAGGGGACCAGGCAGGGGTGTCCCCTATCACCACTAGTCTTCGCGTTAGCGATGGAACCCTTAGCCCAACACATCTGCCTTCACCGGGAAATTTGGGGGTTTGAGGTGGGAGACCAGTGCCACAAAGTTGCGCTGTATGCAGATGATTTGCTCTGTTTCCTAAGGGAGGCTCAGGCCTCGGTCCCCCCGCTTATGGGTCTGCTTGACCTTTTTGCACGGATTTCCGGATTCACGATTAAAACGACAAAATCGAGTGGCCTGAACTTGTCAGAATCACCACAGGTGGTAGGAAATTCCAAGATTACGTATCTTGGGGTGCATCTGACTACGTCCTATTCGGGCCTGGTAAAAGTCAACATTCCCCCATTGCTAAAAGACTCCAAGGAATCTCTACAAAAGTGGGCCCTTCAGGAGATATCATGGCTAGGGCATAAGTGGTGTGAAAATGACCTTGCTTCCGCGGCTTCTTTATACATTCCAAGCACTTCCCGTTCGAATTCCAGAGCGAGACTTGCTAGACTTGCAGAAAGAGATGAGCCGCTTTATCTGGCAGCGGAAAACGCCTAGAATTCAACGTAAGATTCTCACACAGAACAACCCAAACTGCCCCAATCCTAGGCTGGACTAACCCAGTTGACCCCCCCAAATGGCGAGACATTGAGCAGCTTTTCTCTGGGGCTCCCCTCTCCCACCTCCCCTTCCTCCAGCGGGAGGTGCGGGTATCCCGGAGACCCCTCCTTCCGACCACGGGATCCACTCTTCAGTGTTGGGACAGGCATTTCACAATGAGGGGAATACCCCCTGGTTTGGGCCTCTTCTCCCCAATCACTCGGAACCCAGCCTTCACTCCGGGGAGTCAGCCCAATTCTTACCAAATCTGGTCAGGAACGGGACCTCTGAGACTGCAGGAGCTCTACGCTGACAATGCGCCACTGACCTTTGCCCAATACAAGGAGAAATGTAACCTACCAGAGACGGAGAGCTTTAGATATATACAACTCGGCATTGGATCACCAACCCGATCATCAAAAAGGCTGCCACTAGGCCCCCTTCATGCTTAGAGATAACAGTGTCGTAAGGGCAACGCTCACATAGAGTAGCGACTTGCTATCGTCTCCTGGAAAATGCCCCAGAAGATGAGAAACTATTATATGCTGGCATGGGAGAGAGAGTTGGGCATTGAAGTTTCTCCTGAGTCATGGCGGAGAATCTGGGATAGAGCACATAGGTCTTCAAGATGCACGACAGTCAGGGAGTGCGCACTCAAGATCTGCTACCGTTGGTATTTCTCCCTCCAGAGGCTACACGCAATAAACCCGGACTACCCTGATATATGCTGGCATGGCTGTGGGCTGAAGGGAGACCTAGGGCACCTATGGTGGCACTGTCCGGTTATCCAATCCTACTGGTTGGAGATCAGGTCAAAGATCAAGGACATATGCGGAACCCTGCGCCCCATGGACCCGCTAGTAATGTTACTGGGTGACACACCAGACGATGGGTCTTACCGACAGTTTTGCCCTAGAGCTCGCCTAATTACACAATTACTGATGGCGGCCCGCATTACGCAAGCCCGATTTTGGAAAGAACTAGAAGGTCCCCACATAGCGTACTGGTGGGTCAGGTTTGGGAACTTCTCGGAGTGGACAAACTAACGGCTGCAATGGAAAATCGGACAGCCAAATTCCCACGCATCTGGTGCCCATTTTTGGACCATGTTGCAGAGAAAGAACACATGTTTTTCCAGCCTAGATTGGTTAAATATCTTCTCCAGCCCTGACATGCTGCTGATAGGGATGGGGCACCCATAAGAATGAGATGAGGACGGGGGTGTTACAACTCCTCAAAGTACAATGCTGTAAAAGATTCATAACTTTGGTGAGTTTTCTTTTTTCTTTCTTTTCTCTCTCCCACTTTTCCTAAGTTATGAGCGCTACGGAATATTAGGCTAATATATTCTATTCCCAGAGGATGTTCACGAAATACTTACTAGATGAATTTAAAGTTGTTAAAACGAAATTTTAATGCATTGTTAATGAGATTAATTAATGTCGTAATCACAGTGACAAATGATGAATTTTAGCCTTGTCTGGGCACGTTGCTAAAGCCGATATACTGGATGAGTTGCAAAGGTGTTGATTTGATTATTGATTTGTGGCTCATGTGATTAAGCAATGTTGCCACTGGCTTTGATATTTGATGAATTCAATGTTTGATCGATATTTCAATAAAAAGATTTTGACAAAAATATAAAAAAGTACATTTTATAAAAAGTTCACTCTACGCGAGTAAAGACTGAAAAGGAATCTATAGAGTGTCCATCTTTCGTGTATTTGGACATCTACAGGATCACGAGAACGCTTGTGGTCCATGTGGTCGACCGATTTCGATGGCAATATAGTTCAAACCATCTTCTTCAGGACCGTAGTTGTGGAAGGGAACTGTATTCCGGTGTCAGTGTGCCGACTTCTTCAGCACCAAGAACAAAACGCCTGCCTCTTGTGCTAGGTCTGATGCCTGGCACCTGTAAGCTGTCATGTCAGCTGAGGTGTCTCTAGAGCCCTGTTGTCTGCAATGGCGTGGAGGGCTGCTGTGTGGAAAGGGTCAGCTATTCATGGGAGCCTAGATGTATGCCTCGTACCAACAGGTGCTGCAGGAGTGCTGCTGTGTCTGTGTCAGCAATGTCCTTTAGTGTACGTCCCCTTTGTCTGCAACTGCGTCGACAAGGAGTTTGAACGCCCATACTCTGACCCACCATTTTGCAACTGTTGGGCCTTCAGTCAATTTCCATGAAAAAGCAAGAGTTACCCTGGCAGCTATTAATAATTGTGTTATCGCCCAGGCTGTCTGGCCTCGCAGGCGGTATCCGGCATCCATCGCTGAGTCCCCCAGGATGATAACTCTGTGATCCAGTGGGAGGGTGATCCCCGTGAGGAGTCTAATGTGTGACAGGATCTCCTTCCAGTATTGCTCGGAGCAGGGACGAGACCGCCTTTATGGGCCTAGTCCCACCGGGATTCCCATCATTCGGAGCCCAGTGTTGCAATACCCCAAGGAGGCCCTGGTTGTGTTTAGTAACTTCCCTTCATTCTCGCGGGTCTTAGTGGGGAGGAACGGTGTGTCCTCCAGGGACAGTGGTGCGGCCCCTTCCTCCAAATATACCCACCTCTTACCGGGTCCTGCTTCCCAGTCGCATATGGGACCAATTTGAACCGCTGTGAGTGAGGGGTCCTCCAAACCCCCTGCCAAGGTGAACGTAAAATCACTTTCCTTCCCACCCGAGGCCTCTTCCCTCCCTAAATAAACATGAACAATTTTCACTGCAATTGGGTGATGGGCTTCACCGGTATCTTAACCGGGAGGGCATGGAACACATACCGCAACTTAGGAAGGAGGGACATTTTAACAGCTGCCACTCTCCCCAGCCAGGAGATTTGATGGTGCTCCCATTTTCCCAGTTCCTCCCCACATTCCCTGAGTAAACCCGGGATGTTTGCCTTATAAAGCGTGTCAGGACTCGAGGTTATGTAAACCCCCAGATACTTAATATTGTCTGGTACCCAGCTAAAGGGCAGAGAGTTGGGTATGTCTTCTAATGCTCTTTCCCTTTCACCAATGATTATTCCCACCAATTTCCCATAATTGATTTTAAACCCCAAACACATCCCAAAATGTTTAATGATTTCCAGTGCTCGGGGGATGGATTGCGCTGGTTCGGTTAAGTATAAAATAACATCATCGGCATATAGCCCAATCGTGTGTTACTTAGTTCCCGACTGGATGCCGGAGATGCCCCGATCTTCCTGTACGAATTGAGCAAGGGGATCCACGGCTAGGTCAAAAAGCAATTGGGACAGGGGGCACCCGTGCCTGGTACCTGTAAAAACTGGAGGGGGTGTCTGTACTGCTGCTCTCAATATGGTAGAGGAGAGGCACAGAGGACCCCAGCCTAGGTTCTCTATTCGGTAGCTATGGTCGAGCAATCAAGGCCCAGCTTCTCAGGAGGTGATGCAGGCTGGTTCTTAAGTACAGTGTAATCCCCAATCACCCACAAAGGAATGCCCGCACACTGCATTATTGAAAACACAGTCTTTATGTCATTAAGGTTCAAGGTTATATACACAATCACAATAACTCACTTTGTGCTCAGTTAATCTACAATAGCAAATATACACAGTTCTAAGTGGTAGCCCAATTATTATCAGATTTCATTAAAGTGCATCAACTGTACTCTGGTCAAATGTCACACAAATCAATTAATAAAGGTAACCAACATTATACCTAGGAGGAAAGCAGTGGGTTAGAATAATTGGCAGAATACTGGCCCCATTACCTAGACACAGCTCTGTGTGGAGATCCCCCCAACCTGGGCAATCTGTAAAATAAAGATATACCACAAGCCCAGTCCATATATTGTTCAATGAATCTTATTTCCTTCTAAAGTGTTTCTACCACCCCAATGTACTTGGAATAGCAGATTCCCTCGAGGAGGCGTCGATGGATCCTTCATGAGTGACTCCCTTTAAAGCAGGAGCCACGGATCGTCGATGGGCCTCGAAGACGGGGAACTTGACGTCGAGGCAGCAGCTTCGGTCCTGACGGTGCTCGTCGACGACGGGTCGAAGAAGTCCTGCAAGGATGAAGCGTGCGGGGCACCTTGATGTCGATAGTTCAGGACCGCAAAGAGTTTGTGAAGAACTGTGGCCCAGCAAGGGCGTCGAGTCATCCGGTGTCTCTACGGTCTTTGGGTGGCTGGAAACCTATCGGCGGATGCTCCTCGGCGCGTCGACGGCCTGGCCTTCTCCGGTGGGATAAGGCAGTCGGCGGTGCGGACGAGCGCGTCCGGGAATCAAATATCTTAATCAATAGAGCGTTGCGGATTCAGTCGTCGACGGCACATAGTCACGCAGTCCGTGCTTCTGGGCAACTAACTTCGACGGGTCTCCAGTGGTTATAGCAAACCCTGTCGACGACGGTGGACGGCTATCCGGTGCTTCTCTTCGTTTCTCGTCGGCGGTCCCCGTCTCCGGCTGACAGACTTTCATAGGCTGACTTCCAGGGTGCTTCGGTGAAGGTTAGCAGTGCACAATGGTCCCTCGAAGCTCGGGAAGAGGGCACCTAACCAGGTCCTCTCTGGGTCAGTTCTTGAAGACACAGCAGCTTTCAGATCAATGAAGTATTGCAGCAGGGGGCGTGTCTTAGCAGCCATGGAATAGGCTGGGAACCCTGTGAGCTCTGTGATCCGACTACTTGATCCGGCCAAGAAACGCATATTTTTTTGATCAGCAGCAGGCCAAAACGTATGTACAGGCGTGGGAAGGCACAGAGCAGAGCATGAGCAGGCTGGCTGCACGTTTATAGCGAAGGAACAGTCGGATTGATACTTGTATTGAGAGGCCGGCCGCGAAAGGGAAATCAACATGGCCGCAGCCGAGAATAAAGAGACTCTGAGGGGCGCACCCCTCCGATGGAAGAGCTGTCCCCGTTCGACAACAACAGAGGCGGATCGCTAGCGCAACAAAATAATTATTACATTGCCCAGTCCGGGCGGCTGCAGTGAAAGAGGGTCCCCGGCCTACACAGCCGAGGACCTTGATGAACGGAGGAGGCATATCGATCGCGAGTGCCAGTGTGAACTATTAAGGCGGTAAGCGGCACACCAACGGCTGGGTACAGCAGTGCCTTTCGGCGAGTGCGCACAGCGTCAGAAGCGAAGGATCGCTTCCATCGAGTGCGATCTCGGGGACAAAGAGGTGGCTGGGCCCCGCAGGACAAAGGGCCTCCTCCGTGGCACATAATCAGCGAAACCCGGGGGGGCGGGTCGGGAGCGCCCGGGGCTGGAGCAGCATGATTCGGATGCTGTAGCGGGACCCCTGAAGATCAGCACATAGAGCGTGAGGCAAGAGTTCCATTGCTACTGAAGACCACGGGTGAAGGAGCTGACCCACGACTCAGTCACGGCGCTATGTCTAACAAACCCCCCAAGACTGAAGGGTAAGCAGCCCACATTAGACGAATACACTAAGACGCCGCCCGGCCCGGAAAGAGCCAGGAGCAAAGACAGAGCCCAAGTTGGGAGCAGTGCCACCATGGGCACAAACCAGGAGGTCCTTGATGCGATCGCCAATCTGAAGGTGGCTTGGGAGACCAAGCTTGAACTGGCTGTGACAGAACTGAAAACAGCACTGGAGCTCCAGGTTGGGGCGGTGCAAGAGGACGTGAATCTACTACGGCAAGATGTTAGGTCTCTGGCGGAGCGCACAGAGAACCTCGAGAAGGAGATGGGCCCGAACACGGCAGACTGTGCTTCCCACCGGTTGGAGCTGCACGCCCTGGTACAGCGAGTGGGCATTTTAGAGAACAGAGCGGAGGAGGCGGAAGGACGAGCTCGGAGGAATAATATCCGTATTGTTGGACTGCCGCAAGGAGTAGAAGGCCATAATCCCACGGAGTTCATTTAAACAATGTTGTTACAGGGAATCACTGGAGGAGTGCTGACTCAGGGGTTTGCGGTGGAAAGGGCGCATAGGGCCCTAACGAGGAAACCATCGCCAGGAAGCCCGCCTAGGCCGGTGATCGCCAAGATACTTAACTATAGGGATCGAGAAAGGATCCTGGAACACTTCTGCAAAGGTGGGACAATACAAAGAGGGTCGGCAAACGTAACAGCTTACCCGGATTATACCCTGATGGTGCAGCGGAGCAGAATGAACTTTGGGGCAGTCCAGAGAAGATTGCGAGAAGCGGGACATAAGTACATGTTGCTTTACCCAGCTAAGCTAAAAGTTTTCCACAAGCACAGAACTTTGTTTTTTGAAACTCCAGAAGAAGCTATGGGATGGCTCGACACGCTGGGTTGCCCACAGGAGTCGGACGTTCGGATGGGAGAAGGAGGTGGACCAGATAAGTGATGAGCGAGAGGGGCACCGGAGGGTGTCAGAACTTAAGGCTATGGGACTTGATTATAGTCACTGAAGCAGCTTGCTAAATGGTGTGACCAGGCTGGAAGAAAAACATGATCCGCGAATATTGCGATCATGACTTTGTTAAGGAGCCTTGAAGGACCAACCTATACATCCCCCATTTAGATTTTAGTTAGCTCGCCGATAGTGCAGTGACACCCTGCTGGGGTCTTGCCCGGGGTTCCAGGGTAGGCCCAAACGCGGGGGAGCCTGAGATCCAGGGATGGAGCTGGGCAACTGTTTGGGTTGGGGTAAGGTGGGGAGGGGTGGGGTTGTGTGCTGTGGTTTGTTATAGTTGGGGAGAAGTTATGGGGTGAGCCTACACCGCAGGGAACACGAGATGAACCATGGGAGACCTTAAGATAGTCACTTAGAACGTCAGGGGGCTCAATAGTTATCTGAAGCGGAAAAAGATAATGATGTACCTGCGCAGACAGAAAGTAGATATAGTCCTGTTACAAGAAACTCATTTAACGCAAGATAAACTGGAAGTGATACAGAAAAAGTGGAGTGGGACAGTAGTAGGGGCAACATATTCTGCCTATGTAAGAGGCGTAATCACATGGGTGGCCCCACATGTCCCGTTCCAGTTGCTGAGCTCGCTGGTAGAGGCGGATGGTAGGATGGTGATCATGAAAGGGATGGTGGAAAATAGAGAGATCTGCATTGTAAATACTTACGCCTCGAACTAGGATTCGGCTGCGTATTTTAGGACCCTGTATAGTAAACTCAGTGGAAGCGTGGGGGGAGCTATATTGTGAGGGGGAGATTTCAATTGTGTGCTGAACCCCAACATAGACAGATCAGACAATAAAATAGTTAGACCCACCCCGGCCGCAAAGGCACTGCATGCACTATTGGCAGATTTTGGGCTGACAGATGCATGGCGAACACGTCATCCGCAGGATAGACAATATTCACACTATGTAGCCCCACAGGGCCTATATACAAGACTGGACTATGTGTTTGTCACGCAAGAATTACTGACCGAAATACCGCAGGCGGAATATAAAGCTAGAGTCCTCTCAGATCACTCGCCACTGATGCTAGTGTGGCAATACCGACCCCTGAGGGGGAGGATAGCCACATGGCGATTGCGTGCAGAAGCGCTTAAAGATAGCGCATTCAGGGAGGATATGCGAGAGGAAATAATAAGCTATTATTTCGAGATAAATACTGGCAGTGTTAAGACAGTGGGCACACTCTGGGAAGCCTTTAAAGTAGTAGTGAGGGGAATTGCCATAGCCAAGTCTAAAGGGCTGCAGAATGGGATTCTGACCGAATTGCAGGACTCTGAAAAGGAACTCGAAAGGGTATTGGAACGGGGCAGTAACACCAAGGCAGATACAGAAATGGCACTGGACCTGCAGCAGAAATGTGCAGGATATTGGGAGAGATTATGTAATCTTAACTATAAAAAGTACATAGAAAGACAACATGCTGGAGGTGACAAACCAGGAAGACTCCTTGCGTGGCTCTACAAAAACGAGACCCCTAGGCCCCCAATCAGAACAATAGTGAAAGACAATGGCGGCATAGTGGATACACAAGAGGGGGTTAATCAAGAATTTGCAGAATATTATAGACGCTTGTACAGGGATGAGACAGGGGGGAAATAGGAGACATACTGGAAGATATAGGACTACCCCAAATTAGTGTAGAGGAGAGGGAGTTGCTAGATGCCCCGATCACCCTAGAGGAGCTAGAAGAAGTGGGGAGGCAGCTGCCCACGTTTAAAATCCCGGGAACCGACAGACTCCCAAGCGAATTTCATAAGGCATATAAAGTAGAGATACTCCCCCCACTGCTGGAGATGCTTAATGAAGCATATGAAGTTGGGAGACTACCGGAATCATTGCGCGAAGCGGCTATACCACTCCCCAAGCCCAATGGGCCTGGTAGTGACTGCGGATCCTATAGGCCCCTATCGATGTTGAACCAAGGTAGTAAGATTCTAACAGCGGTTCTAGCAAACAGACTAAAGAAGGTCATCAATAAATTAATACACCCTGATCAGACAGGATATGTCCCAAATAGAAATATCTCGAATAATTTGAGGCGACTCCATCGAGTGGTTGAACATACTGGAGGAGATACAACCGAAATGGCGATAGTATCACTGGATGCGATCAAGGCATTTGATTCGGTCAAGTGGCCCTGGTTGAAGGCAGCCCTAGCCAATTACGGTATGGGGCCAGGATATCTTCACTGGGTAGAACTCCTATATAGTGCGCCACTAGCGAGAGTGAAGACAGGAAATGTGATCTCTGAAAGGTGGCAACTTGGTAGAGGAACCAGACAGAGATGCCCCTGGTCCCCCATGTTGTGTATCCTGGCTTTGGAGCCTCTGGCGATTTATTTAAGTCAGCAATATGATGCAATAGGCATTGTCGTCGGGGAAACATCGCATTTAAAGGATAGTTCCGGGACTTTTTTTTTATTGTCCCTACGGTTCGGCCATGTGTTTTTAAGCATAAATCGGTAGATCGTAGAAAACTTTCCTATGGACCTTACCCGACTTTTCGTCCATTAACGCACTCGAAATCAGCCGCCATTTTGTGATAATCCTATCATTTCCCCCCATCGACCTGGCTCACCTGCGTTTGCGGCACTAAATCAAATCCCCCGCCCCTGAGCCTGACATCAGCAGACGCGTACCGCCCATTTCCCAACGCCAAAGCACGTTTCGTGTCAACATTCGCTGCGCCTCAGCTAATGAAGTGTCGCCATGGAAATGGCAGGACGCCTCTTTCCTCAATAAGTATAAACAGACCGTTTCACAACACACAGCAGCAGATTTTCGATTCCATTCCTCTCTCTGTGTTACTTTGAGTATTCTGTGACTCGTTTCTGTGCTCTGGTCAGCTACTTCCGCCGCTTCTAGGCCTTGTGAACACCTGTACCATCTCTGTAAATTATTTTACTTTCTTTACCACACAATGGCTACAATAATGGCATATATGTACGAGCCCGAGTACACCGAGGAGGAACTACTGGAAAGGCAAGCACGCGAAAACGATGGGGATTCGGACGGCAGTTGGGAGGACCAGTCAACGGATGAAGAGCCTGGACCATGTCGCATGGACGGCGTCTCCACCTGGTGCACGTGTAATCGGTGCGAGCTAATGCCAACTGAGGAGGAGAACTGCTGCTGCCGTGAAAATTCCGGGTGCTTGGCCTACATTTCGGAAGGCGAGCCAAGTCCGCAATGCATCACCGAGCTGCCAGAGTTCAGGGAAGCCTGCCTCTCACGGACCGTGTTGAGGATGATGATGGTGCTTATGCACGAACTTCGCGGCACTGTTCGTCCGCGTAATCCGAGTAACGAGTAAGTATACTCTGGTTGTGATGTCAGTGATGCCACTACTATTTCATGGTCGTCTCCCACATATAAAATTACATCTACATATCATTCGAACGCATGTAAATTGGTTCCATATTGTGCATTTTCTAGATAGAATTTTTTTCAAAGCAGAATGACATTTTTTACCTCAATCGACATTGATAAGAAAGTTTTGTCATTTTAATACAGTTTGCATCTTTCTTTTTCACAGGTGGTACAGGCTGGTGGCCTATCGTTGCTTCACTTGGTGGCTTCACGGGAGGCTCGGACACCGCGTTCGGAGAGTAATACCTGCCTGTGCGGTACTTGCCATTAGACAACATTTCCCCAGCGACAGTGGACAATACCGCGGATTTTCCCTGGATGTGCTGCAACCGGAACTTTACAATGTGTAATGTTTATTATTTATGTTCAATTGAAATTAAGATCTAAAATAAAACCCAACATATATTTTAACAATGGTTGTTTTGATTTTTTAAATGAATCTAGTGTGTCTCCATTGAATAGTCTTCCTGTGCCTTGTCTTGTCACACCACATGTCTCCGGCCAGCATCCTCCCTCACGCTGGCGGCCCACCTTCAATCCACATAACCGTCTGCACAAAGTTTATGTTCTTTTTAACAAAATAGAAAACCATACTAATGCAATTACTGTGTTTCAGGGAGTTGCTGAAGCGTCATCTTCAATAATATCATCAATGGAAGTCTATGCGGAGCCCGAGGTATGGATCTTGACAGTTCCATCTAACTAGATCAACAATGCGTGAATAATTGTCGTTTGAATGTTCTACACAATGCGTTCATTCGTGTTTTGCTATTGAGATGTACGTGGGTATTGGTCCCCAAGTACATTTTGTGTTTTCAATATTATTATACATACTAATGAAAGTTCTATGTTTCAGGGAGTCGATGGAGCGTCAGTGCGTGATGGATGTGCTTATCATGAAAATATAGTCGTTGCAGCGCAAGAGGAAGTGGAGACATGCACACACGAGTCGGAGCAACAGCGTCCAGATGTTGAAGTTCGAGGCAAGAAAGTTTCAAAGAAAAGAAAGCAAAAGAAGGTTAGTGTCCTGGTCACTATATTATGTTGTTTTTCACTGTTAATAGTTCAATACTGTAAGTTGTGTTTAAAATGAACATCCCTTTTCCAATCTGTCCTCTAGTTGCGAGTGGGTGTACGAACTAGATCTACACAGACAGTGAAGCGAACGAGAGATGTTGCTTGTCAAACCTTTTGGCAGGGACTTGAGACTGGAGATGCATCGTGTCAATGGGAAGAATATGAAGTGATTGACAACGGAGCTATACCACCACCAGCCATTGATAGTGAATGTCCTCCTGGTAGTTCGGATGCAGTCGGAGATCAATTCACAGAATCCACACCCGCAAAAACTAAGACCGCGAGAAAGTTGAAGAAATTGTTTTATTCTCCCATCGCCGGAGAAGGAACAGATGTTGCAATGGAAGAGAATGAAATGGACGTCAATGAAACACCATCAATATCACTGAACATAGCGGAAGACGATATCAGAGATTGTACCTTTCATGTGAGTGACATGTCCTCAACGTTACAGGCCGAACCAGCTGGGATGCAGAGTGACAGTATAAGGAAAGAGGCCAAATTCATTGTATTCGATAGTTGTTTGATGGATATTATTATGATGATGAAATGTGGGCATTCGGTTGGTGGGGAAGTATGTGGGGAGCCATTGATTAATGTGACTCGTGCAATTCGAGGCACTAACCTTAAAATACATGCCACCTGTACACAATATCATCCGTTCTCATGGTCTGCACAACCCATGCTGGGGCAACTGCCAGCAGGCAATCTACTTTGTGCAGCGGCCGCACTTTTTAGTGGTTCAAGTTTTAAAAAGTTACAGTATTTCTTTCAGTTTGTGGGAATCCATTTCATTGCGAAAACTCAGTTCTACAAATACCAAACCGATTATCTATTTCCAGCCATTAGCGAAGCTTGGAGAATGGAAAAAATGTCTATTGAAAGTACATTCGCGGGCAAACGGGTCAGGCTAGCCGGTGATGGACAGTGCGACAGCCCAGGATTTTCAGCCAAGTACTGCACCTACCACTTTCAGGACATGGAAAGTAAGAAAATTGTGAGTTCGGTGGTCGTGCAGGTGTCACAAAGTACATCCTCAGTGGCCATGGAGAAAGTTGGCTTTGTAGCATCATTGCAAGAACTACAATCGCGGGGAATGGTGATCGACCTGATAGCCACGGACAGACACGTTTCAATTGCCAAGACAATGAGAGAAGAGTACAAAAATATAAATCACCAATTTGACGTATGGCATCTTGCAAAAACAATGAATAAAAAAATATCGGCTGCAGGTAAAAAAAAAGATATGCAAGGTATTTCACAGTGGTCCAAGTCAATCAGCAACCATCTTTGGTGGAGCTCAAAAACATGTGAAGGGTCGTTGGAAATTCTACTGGAAAAATGGCGGTCAGTAATGCTACACTGTAGCAACGTTCACCGCTGGACCACAAACCAACATTTCCACAATTGTGAACATGGCCATTTGTCCACAGAGGAGGCACGGAAGAAGAAGTGGTTGATTCCTTCATCACCCACTCACAAAGCCATTGAAGAGATTGTATTTGATAAAACTATAACAAGAGATTTGAGGGGACTCACGGAATTTTGCCACACAGGAGATTTGGAGGTGTTCCACAATATGTGCCTAAAGTACAGGCCAAAACGATTGCATTTTGGCATGGAGGGCATGATAAATCGGACTCTTCTAGCGGTCTTGGCACATAGCCATAATGTTGGCTGTCAACAAAGTAGGACGACCGGAACTTTAGGGACGCTTCGCTACAATAAGGCCTTCACTAAAAGAAGTAAACAATGGGTGATCAAACCAGTGTTTGAGGATATGCAATATGAGTTTATTGAGAGACTTATTGTTGATGTCCTAGATAGGCACATACATGGAGTTGTGAACGAACCTGTGCAGGGGACAACTGCATTGCCACCCAACATTGCCTCTGTTCCATGTCCACCTAAAGCAGATATCATTGAGAAATACACATCACGGTTTAAATGATTGTAATTTGATTGTCTGTTCTCTCGAGTCTCCTCATGTTGCAGGCCCATTGAATATGTGTATCTATGTAATGTGTAAATAAAAGTGATTGCTCAGTGTACATGCAATGTGTCTCTCCACCCTTGCCCCTCCCTTCACCGTGCAGTAGTGCGAACCACCCGGGTGTCACCTGTGACTTTGCTCTCGAGTCTCCTCATGTTGCAGGCCCATTGAATATGTGTATCTATGTAATGTGTAAATAAAAGTGATTGCTCAGTGTACATGCAATGTGTCTCTCCACCCTTGCCCCTCGCTTCACCGTGCAGTAGTGCGAACCACCCGGGTGTCACCTGTGACTTTGCTCTCGAGTCTCCTCATGTTGCAGGCCCATTGAATATGTGTAGCTATGTATTGTGTAAATAAAAGTGATTGCTCAGTGTACATGCAATGTGTCTCTCCACCCTTGCCCATTTGCGCATTAAATTAAACCAAACAGTAATATAAATCATTTTTCAAAAAATATAGAATGTCTCCGTATTTATGGTTCTCTGGGGCTGCAAAGCACGCAGACAAAATGCAAAGATGGAGTGTAAATTTCAAGTCCTGTGAGATGGCCTTACACTGAATGTAGCTAACTAGGAATGTGTGCTCGTTCAAAGTGAAGGTCAGCTGCTTTGATTTTTTGCTCGGGTGCCGGAATGGCCCACAACTCAGTATAAGGTTCTATTGTTATTTGACCTTGACAGGCCGGGACCATCCCGAAAGACTTCTTTTTGGGGGTGTGGTGCAATAACGTAAGAAACGATAATGAATAAAATTTCAGAAACGATAGCCATTTGATGTTCGTTCATTAGAAGAAATAACGTCGGCATAGAAGGAGTGGTATTTCGGGGCTGCCCTACGCACAGACACAATGGAAAATGCAAATATAATGTAAGTAACTCTTTAGATGAGTTTATACCGCAATTTAATTACTATACAGTAGCTTTAAAGACGGGTTAAGTTGTACTTGTTCGTTCTATGTGGCATATTGTTTTGTACCGCGCACTATCTTGAGGAGAACCATCTCCTTTTACGGAAGCACCTCAAAACCTTCCTCTTTGCTTCTGCTTTCTCTCTCCCTCTCCCCTGCTACAACTGATCCACTGTCTGCGCCCTCGGTCCTGTGCCCTTCCACTCTCCACCTGCACTGCCTCCCTGTCAACCCCTGAACTGGGGGACTGTCTCAGTATCCTACAGCCCCCCCTTCCCAGCACTTGTTCTGCACTTACCTTGCACTTGCCACCAGCTGGCCCTATGTATTTATTATTTTATGCTACTTACCTTGTACTCCACTTCCCCCCTCCCCTTCCCCTTGCACTTTTACCTTTCCCCTACCCCTGCACTTGCGCGATCTGAATGACACCTGGCCTAGTAGGATCGTTGTCTGTCTTCTCCTTGTTCCCCCCCCTCCCTGCCTCGCCACGCCTTGAAACACTTGTGTATAGGCGCGTTGCAAATGCCATATTATATCATATCAGTGACGAAGTGGTCCACTGGCGCTCATGCGGCTCTGAAAAAGGCGGAGGAGAGGGGGTGGGTTACTGGAAATGACGTATAATACCCAGTTGCGCTGTCCTAGCTATGAAATGAATAATTTTAATAAAGATCTGATGGTGAGACTAATTTAATTTTTTATGTTTTTAAAACAGGTACATCCTTCATTATAGTCTGTGTCAAGAGTACCAGACACCGGTGGATGGCTTTTACAACCGCCAGTTGCTTCTCCGCGTGAACAACGTTACCACCCTGACCATTTTATGGGACGATCGCCAAGTACAAGTATGCCCTTACGCGGTACTAACGGCTAGATGCAACATACATACCATTGTGGTGGCCTAGTGCCTCGTTGTTGGAACAGCCATGCGATTATCAGTGCGACCGAAGAGCTTATTTTATCGTAAACCAACACCCTGTGTACTGCACACGAACATCGCTTGCCTCAAGACGAACTATTTTGGATCGAGAGCAAAGAAAAATGCAAATCGCTGAATATTCTCTAAACATTTGATGTCCAATAAATGTACTTTGCCAAATGTACAATCTTGCCGTTTGCTTTTAAACCACAGTTTCATATTCCGAATTGCAAATCGCTGAATATTCTCTAAACATTTGATGTCAAATAAATGTACTTTACCAAATTTACAATCTTGCGGTTTGATTTAAAAGTACAGTTTCATATTCCGAATTGTGGCGCGCTGTGTTGTGAGCTGATCTGTGTTGATTTCCGGGTTCTGTGTGGAGTCGCGTAGAAGACGCCTAGGCGCGTTTGCCTGCGCAGCACAGTCACGTCACGGATAGAGGCGGGGAATATGAATGTTTTGATAAAGTCTGTTTCAGGGGCGGGGGATTTGATTTAGTGCCGCAAACGCAGGTGAGCCAGGTCGATGGGGGGAAATGATAGGATTATCACAAAATGGCGGCTGATTTCGAGTGCGTTAATGGACGAAAAGTCGGGTAAGGTCCATAGGAAAGTTTTCTACGATCTACCGATTTATGCTTAAAAACACATGGCCGAACCGTAGGGACAATAAAAAAAAAGTCCCGGAACTATCCTTTAATTTCACTATACGCAAACAATATGTTATTGTATGTGCGCTACCCAGAGGAGAATCTTCAGTATATGTTGGAAGTGATGAAGAGGTTTGCAGAACTTTCAGGTATAGCTGTGAACCCCAGTAAATCCTGTGTGTTCCCGCTGGGCAGATATAAAGGGCTCTCGGTGGAGAATTTGCCGGTTCTACAGATACCATGGAAGGTCACAACCTTTAGATATCTTGGGGTAGACATATACCATACGGTAGAAGCCGAAAACAGGCATAATACGGAAAAAATGGTTAAGAAACTGGAAAACAGCATGAAGTTCTGGGCGAAACCTAAGGGGGCGTGGCTTGATGGCTACGTAAGAGGACGTTCCTTGGAGGAGCTCCCGATGATCCGATCCTGATCCTGGGAAGAAGTGATGGTTTTTGGCGGACTTTCGAGCCCACGGTGTAACCAAAGGCATATGAAAGTGGGGGGCACATGGTGAGTGCCCTCCCCACCAGCGAGACTGCATATCCACGGAACTAGACTCTGAAGAAGGTGGCGGTCGCGCAAAGGAAGGGGAGCACCCAAGATGGCCGTCTGTGGACAAAGGGCCATAAATGGTCCGATGAGCTGAGGAAGTTGGTCGGAACGTGGGCAAGCCCAACCAGACAAACGGGTCGCATGCGCCTCTGGCAGAAGGCAAAAACATAAGGGCAAGCCCACACTGAAGAGGCCCTGGATCGTGGTGGGCTAGCAGAGTGAACCTGGGTCCAGCGGAACCTCGCTGTGAAGAGGCCGGCGAGCGAACCCCGCGAGGATTTAGCTGGGCGCGTGGGCCCAACCGACGGTGCAGGATGTTCTCCAAGGTGATGTGACCCCGGATCAAACAGCCCATGATGGAGACCTACGTTAGGTCGGCCTCGGGCGCGGAAGGGGGTAAGAGCAAAGAAACCCCCGCGGCAGCAACGGACCCACCGGGTACTATCCAGGAGGTGCTGGCAGCAATTGCCGACTTGAAGGTGGCCTGGGAAATGAAGCTGGGCCTGGCCATGAAAGAGCTGCAAGAGGGCCTAAACCTTAAGATAGGAGCGGTCCGAGAAGAGGTGAACCTGTTGCGCCAGGATGTGCGAACGATCGCGGAGCACACTGGGGAACTGGAGAAGGAGTTGGCCCCGACCACGGAGGCGTGCAACACACACACCAAGGAGCTTCATGCCCTCGTGCAACGAGTGGGCAATTTGCAGGACAGAGCAGAGCAGGCAGAGGGGCGCGCCAGGCGCAACAACATTCGCATAGTCGGGGTACCGGAGGGAATGGAAGGATTGAACCCCACGGATTTCGTTGAAACCATGCTTTTGCAGGAGATTACAGGCGGGGAGCTGACCCAGGGGTTCGCGGTCGAAAGGGCGCACAGGGCCCTGACCAGGAGACCGGCCCCAGGAGCCCCCCTGCGGCCGTTGATCGCGAAGATCTTGAACTATCGTGACCGCGAGAAGATTCTCGAATTTTTCCGGAAAGGAGGCACGATAGAAAGGAGGTCAGCGAATATAACGGCGTATCCGGATTATACGCTGCTCGTACAACGGAGTCGAATGAACTTTGGAACGGTGAAGAGGAGGCTTAGAGAAGCAGGCCACCGCTACATGTCGCTTTACCCCGCCAGGTTAAAGGTGTTTTATAAGAACAGATCCCTCTTCTTTGAGACGCCGAGCGAAGCGATGGAATGGTTGGATATGCAAGGTCGACCTCAGGAATCGGATGCCCAGACAGAAGCGGCTGGAGATAAGTAGCATGTGGCAGAGGCACCCGTGAGGCCATAGCTAGGACATTGGGACTGGAATATAGTTTGATATTGTGCTTGTGTGGGGGAAGTCACGGCATCTGCCAGCGGGTACCGTTGAATTCACTTCTCCTAAATAGATGACTGGGAGCTCCTGGGGAGCAACCTCTGCACCCGATAGTAGTATATTTAGTTAGGTCACTGTTAGATTGTGACACCCCGCAGGGTCTTTTGTTCTTGGTCACGAGACGGGTCCAGACGTGGGTAGGCCTGAGATCCAGGGATGGAGCTGGGCTATTGTTGGGGGTTGGCGGGGGGGAGTTATGTGCAGTGGTGTGAGGTTGGGGAAGGGGGCACTGTTCGTGAATAGAAGGGAAAGAGCCAGGAAACGACCCTCCGTGGGGAACATTATGGGAAGGGGCGGGATGGAGATAGACTGACCGGATGGCATCAGGTAATCTCAGAATCGTGACCTGGAATGTACGGGGCCTCAACAGCTACCTTAAACGTAACAAAGTGATGTTGTATTTAAAGAGGATGCGCGTAGACATAGCCCTGCTGCAAGAGACCCACCTCACTAGGGAAAGGCTGGAGGTGGTCAGGAGGAAATGGAAGGGCACTGTTGTGGGGGCGGCGTACGCGGCGTATTCCAGAGGGGTTGTCACCTGGGTGGCGCCCCACGTGCCGTTTCGGGTGCTTGATTCTACGGTGGAACCGGAGGGTAGAATGGTGGTGGTAACGGGTCTCATGGAAAACAGAGAAGTGCACATCATAAATTTGTATGCCGCCAATAAAGATACAGCGGCTTACTTTAGGACCCTCTACGGTAAACTTGGCCCCCTGGCAGGGGGTACGGTAGTGTGGGGGGGGGACTTTAACTGTACCGTAGACACCAGAATGGACAGGTCCAAGGACAGGGCAGGAAAAACGGCACCAGCGGCTAAAGCGCTGAGTACCTTACTGAAAGACCTAGGCCTAGAGGATGCGTGGAGAAGGCTACATCCCACGGATAGACAGTACTCACACTACACAGCGCCACATGATTTGTACACAAGGTTAGACTACGTGTTTGTAACAGTCGAAATAGTGAGAGATATAGAAGGACCGGAATACAAGGCCCGAGTGCTGTCGGACCACTCGCCCTTGGTGGTAGACTGGAGACACCAGCCCCCACGACCGCGGATCCCTACATGGAGACTTAGGACCGAGGCTCTGCAGGATGAGGGGTTTCGGGAGGGCCTGAGGGATGCCATTGAAGAATACTTTGATACAAATACGGGAAGCATAGGCTCTGTGGGCACACTGTGGGAAGCGTTTAAGGTGTTGGTGCGTGGGGTAGACATTTCCCAAGCTAAGGGGCTACAGGAGGGGGTCGAAAGGGAGCTCCGGGAGGCGGAAAGGGAGCTAGAGGAGCTCACGCGTTGCAAGAGCACCGCTTATGATAACAGAACCAAAGTAGAGGAGCTACAGTTGTCCTGCAGCGCACTCTGGGATAGACTGTGCAGACTCAGCTACAGGAAATATACAGAGAGGATACATGCAGGGGCCGACAAGCCGGGCAGACTGCTGGCTTGGCTGTATAAGAGTGAGACCCCCCGCTCGGTGATTAGTGAGATTCAGGGCGAGGGAGGTTGCATATGCAACACCCAGAAAGAGGTAAATGAGGAATTCCTTAAGTTTTACAGACATTTGTATGAGGACACGGGGGAGGATATGGGTCAAGCCATACAGGACACATTGGGGGACATTGAGCTGCCCACCTTAGATGATCTAGAACGTTCTGAGTTAGATGCACCCGTCACCTCGGACGAGCTGGAGGTAGTGATTCGGGACTTGCCCACTTGCAAGGTGCCGGGTTCGGATGGGCTGCCCAGCGAGTTCTACAAAACATACCAGCAAGAGTTGCTTCTGCCACTGCTTGCTACTTTCAACGAGGCCTATGAGCAGGGAGAACTCCCGTTGTCCCTCCGTGAGGCTGTAATCATCCCACTCCTGAAACCAGGCAAACCGGCCGTGGAGCGCGGGTCTTACAGACCGTTGTCCATGCTTAACCAGGACAGCAAAATACTTACGGCGGTGCTGGCTAATAGACTGAAGAGGGTGATTAAGAAACTGATACACCCAGATCAGACGGGATATGTTCCAGGTAGGAACATCACCGATAACCACAGGAGGCTACACCATGTCATAGACCAAACTGAGGAAGACACGGGCGAGCTGGCTATAGTGTCGTTAGACGCGGTCAAGGCCTTCAACTCGGTACGATGGCCCTGGCTGAAAGCGGTCCTGAAGGGGTACGGAATGGGACCTGGATACCTCAGATGGGTCCAGTGGTTTTAGAGCACCCCGATGGCGAGGGTCAAGACAGGGTCCATAGTCTCAGATTCTTGGCAACTAGGCAGGGGGACCAGACAGGGATGCCCCTGGTCACCCATGCTATATATACTGGCATTGGAGCCGCTGGCAATATGCCTGCGACAACAATATGGGGAGGTGGGCATAAACACTGCCAGTGGAGAGCATCTGATATCATTATATGCGGATGATATGCTCCTTTATTTGCGCTACCCAGAGGAAAACCTACAGTACGTGCTAGAGGTAATAGAACGGTACGCCATCCTCTCGGGAATATCGGTGAACCCTGGAAAGTCCAGTCTGTTCCCCTCGGGCAGATATAGGAATGTCCCGGTGCAGAGGCTGCCTGTCCTGCCAATACCATGGCAGCCCGTGACATTTAGGTATTTGGGAATAAATATTTACCACAAGGTCGAGGCAGAACACAAGCACAACACGGAAACGGCGATTGAGGTGATCAAGAACAGCATGGTATTCTGGTCCAGATTGCCCCTGACCATGATGGGGAGAGCAGCCTTGCTCAAGATGGTGGTCCTGCCTAGACTTTTGCACTTCTTCGTAAACGTCCCGTTTCTGATACCCAGGAGCCTATTCGCGAAACTTCACAGCGTGTGTAGGGGTTTCGTGTGGGGCAGCTCTAGGAATAGGGTGGCTCTGTGGAAGCTCCAGAACCCGTGTGACAGGGGGGGATAGGCCTGCCTAATTTCGAACTCTATTACCTGGCGGGGCAGCTGCAGTACGTGGCCAGGTGGCTCTCGGCTGAAGACTTGGCGGAAGCCAGGCTCCTGCGTGGAGATACAGCTCAATACTTTCTGGAAGATTGAGGGGGGACTCGGAGCCGTACTCCCAGCAGGCCCATTTGGCAGCACTGTGCGGGAGCGACCCCCAACTACTTGAATCGGTCCGCAGATACTGGGAACAGGTAGGCCTAGCCACCCTCATGGACATATGGCAGGAAGGGGAGGCAGTGGACTTTCAGAGGTTGCAGGAAGAGACGGGAGTACATGGTGGCCAATATATAACCTACACTAGGCTTGTGAAAAAGACTAGAGAAAGATGGCCTGAGAACAGTGCTAGCGGAAGACCCAGACGCCTCCCTGGAAACCATGTATGATGTATCAGAGGGCGGGCACAAAATATCGAGGATATATGAGCTCCTGCGAGTAAGGGCAGGGAAGGAGTTGCTCCAATTGAGACAAGATTGGGAGGAGGAGGTGGGAGGACCCATGACGGATGGGCAGTGGGAACGGGCTCAGAGGTACCACAAAAAGGTGTCCCGGAACGCGAGATTCCAACAGCTTCAACTGTATGTTACCCACAGGGCTTATTTAACCCCTGGGAAGATTGCAAAGTTTGGGGGATCAGCTATGCAGCAATGCACCAGGTGTGGGGAGGTGAATGCGGGATTGCTACACATGTTCTGGGCTTGCCCGGAGGTGCATAGATTTTGGGACGAGGTCAAGACGAAACTGGCTGGCGGGGGGGTGGTGCTGGATGTGGAATCGGCCTGGTCATGCATGCTTGGGCTTTTCCCTAGGCCACGGCATTTGAAACACATAAGCAAGATAAAGGACCTGTCTTATGTCTTGGCCAAACGTAGGATTGCCATGGGCTGGAAGGCGGCCCACAGACCTAGGGTGGAGTTATGGTGGACAGACCTCTTGAGGTGGGCGGAAGCTGAATCCGTAGACTGGTTTGAAGCGGTCACTAGGGGAGGGCGAGGAGGAAGTAGGGCCCTTGCTAGCCTGGCAGCAATTGGTGGCCTCGTTGGCAAACCCTCACCAGGGTGACAACGAAACAGAGGACCCGGATGATGGCTGCCTAAGTATTGTGCCACCATATGATGTTCCCGTAAACAACATGTGAGAACCGGCTCTAGTTTAAGGGGGGAGGGGGGAGTTGGGGAGTTTGAAAATGTGTTGGAATATGATGCTTTCTATGTTTTGAAACAGTTGTAGTGTGTTTGTTTGATTTTATAAAATAAAATACAAATATTTATAAAAAAAAGTTCTGGGCGAAACTCCCCTTGGCAATGATGGGGCGAGGGGCGATGCTCAAGATGGTGGCGTTGCCCAGACTGTTGCATTGCTTCGTGAATATCCCATACTCCATACCCCGGAAATTCTTTACTAGGTTGGACAGCATATGCAGGGAATTCCTATGGCACGGGATGAGGAACAGGGTAGCCCTGTGGAAACTCCAAAATCCGCATGAGAAAGGGGGCATTAAATTACCAAACTGGGATGTATATTATGTAGCGAGTCAATTGCAACATGTAGCCAAATGGCTCTCTGCAGAGCCTTTAGCAAAACGAAACGAAAAGGTGATGGCTGGAAGGTTTTGAATAAATCATAACCACGGGCAAAGCTCTGGGCAACCCTCGAGACCATCGTTTTTCAGTCTGCCAAGCCATTACAGAAGGGGAAAAACCATATGCAAATCAGGCATGGTCCTACCCCAAAAGGGGCAGTCCAGCCCAAACTGCTAGGTCACATCCCTTCTGCACGAGACCACAAGCATCCCCAGACATGTTTCAGCCTTGTTGGGCGTCATCAGTGAGGAGTAGCTTGGGTCTCTAGGCCCGGCAGACTCGGGACCCACGTCTGGGCATACCCGTCCCACTCAGGGTGACTTTAGCAAAACGAAAAGGTGATGGCTGGAAGGTTTTGAATAAATCAT
The DNA here is from genome assembly GCF_040938575.1 of Ambystoma mexicanum. NCBI lineage: Eukaryota > Metazoa > Chordata > Amphibia > Caudata > Ambystomatidae > Ambystoma > Ambystoma mexicanum. Next base: position 220,138,881 of record NC_090935.1, read on the forward strand.
AACCACGGGCAAAGCTCTGGGCAACCCTCGAGACCATCGTTTTTCAGTCTGCCAAGCCATTACAGAAGGGGAAAAACCATATGCAAATCAGGCATGGTCCTACCCCAAAAGGGGCAGTCCAGCCCAAACTGCTAGGTCACATCCCTTCTGCACGAGACCACAAGCATCCCCAGACATGTTTCAGCCTTGTTGGGCGTCATCAGTGAGGAGTAGCTTGGGTCTGGAGGGTTGCCCAGAGCGTTGCCAGTGGTTAAGATTAATTCTAAACCTTCCAGCCATCACCTCTTTGTTTTTGCTATGTCACCCCGAGTGGGACGGGTATGCCCAGACGTGGGTCCCGTGCCTGCTGGGCCTAGAGACCCAAGCTACTCCTCACTGATGAGCCCCAACAAGGGCGAAACATGTTTGGGGATGCTTGTGGTCTCGTGCAGAGGGGATGTGGCCTAGCAGTTCGGGCTGGACTGCCCCTTTTGGGGTGGGGCCAAGCCTGATTTGCATATGGTCTTTCCCTTCTGTAATGGCTTGGCAGGCGAAGAACGGTGGTCTGGAGGGTTGCCCAGAGCGTTGCCAGTGGTTAAGATTAATTCTAAACCTTCCAGCCATCACCTCTTTGTTTTTGCTATCTCTGCAGAGCCTACCTTAGAGCATAGACTGCATCAAGGTGATTGCGCCCCTTATTTTCTGAGAGAAATTATATGGTTATCCAGGTGGGAGTTGAGAGGTCGTCCGGGGATGTTGGGTCTTGGGTGGGGGATGTGGCAGAGGGCGTGCCGGTTGATGGACAAACCGGCCCTGTGCTCCTCGCAAATCCCATTGGTCACAGTGATGGGAACAGAAAAGCAACTAAGGTTAATGATTAGGAAGTACTGGGAACCGGTGGGAATAGCAACATTGGGGGGTGTGTGGCAAGAAGGGAAAATATTGGAATTTGAGGAGCTGGTGGAACAAACGGGGTTGAGTGATGGGCAATATATTACATATCATGGGATGGTGCAACGAATTAAAGATACCTGGTCCGAGGTGGAACTTGCAGAGGAACCGGACACCGCACTAGATGTGATATATGATATAGCAGAAGGAGGGCATGAAACGTCTAGAATGTACGAGATGATGATGACTCAAGTGGGCAAGGAAGTGGTGCAACTTAGACTGGACTGGGAGGAAGAAGTAGGGGACCTGATGAGTGACGGGATGTGGGAAAGAGCTCAAGGGTATCATAAGAAAGTATCGAGAAATGCTAGGCTGCAACAGATACAGTTGTATATAACTCACAGAGCATACCTGACGCCACTAAAGATAGCCAAATTTAAGAACGCCGGAAGCCAAGTGTGTCCCGAATGTAATGAGGAAAATGCAGGAATGGTATGTGGGGCATGTTCTGGGCATGCCCACTGATAGCGAAATATTGGAGAGACATAGCACAGAAAATGGAAGACAATGGAATCTGTATGAAGGTTGATACTGTGTGAGCTTGTTTGTTGGGAGGGTTCCCCAGATCGCGGAAGCTTAAACATGTAAGCAAATTGAAAGATCTGGCGTATGTTCTGGCGAAGAGAAGCATTGCGATGGGATGGAAAGCGTGTCATAAGCCCAAAGTGGAGATGTGGTGGAGGGACTTGCAGAAGTGGGCGGAGGCAGAAACAGTGGCATGGAAGGAAGCGTGTAAAGGGGACATAGAGGGCAAAGCTGGAGCCCTAGCAGGTTGGAGACAACTAATAGCAGAACTCTTTGGGCCTTTGTATGATGGACAAGTGATGATGACTCAATAAGCGCGGCGGAAGAGGACTCCCCACCACAAGCGGTGGAGACTAGCAATGGGAGAAAGTAGGCTCGGGAGGGGGGAGGGATGGGAAATACAGTGGGCGCAAATGTAACAATGTATGTGTATTTGCGAGCAAGTTATGTATCCACTGTAAGTTTAGTTTGGTTTGTTATTTGTTGTTTGAATAAAATTAATAAAATTGTTTTAAAAAAAAAAAGTATTGCAGCAGCAACACTTCTCTTCCAGCAGGGCTTCAAGGTTAAGCTTCAATTTCAATGTCAGTTTCAACTCCAGCTTCTGAACGATTTCTAGCAGTGTGAGGCCCCCAGATATACTATTGATCTCCCATTCATTCTGCTGGGTCACACTGAGGCAACCAATCACTCAGAAGGGCATTCAGGCAGTTAGTCAGCCAATCAGGTGCACAGTGCATTCAGGCCATTCTTCTCCAGCCAGACATTCATAACACAAAATGTGGATTCGGACAAGTACCACGCCATTCAACACTACACACTGCATTCATACTAATTTCGGGCAGGGCTGTCTCAGTCATTGTGTCAAACACCAACTAGACATCCACAACACAATGTGTATTCGTCACACACTCCATTCACCCAGGTCCCACCAACAGGCATACCCACAACATACGGTCGTCGGGAAGGCTCCAGCCAGTCTAGTCGGCACTTCCCCACACTACCATATATGTAACTTCCACCCAACAGCCAGTCAGGGGGAAAGGACAGTCAGGGCTTCCCAGGACTTCGGGAAAAACCAAGGTAACAGGTGATGGAAGTCAAGCGGCCACAGGGGCCATCTTGTTTCCATCAGGAATCTACTGATTCCAAAGACCGGGCCTGGGCATCCCAGAATGGAGGATACTTAGAGCACCTGTCAAATTCAGCATGGAGCTGCCACCAGCCCATACCCTGCTTTGTGGGCCACACACAGGTGCCAAAAAACATACACTAGGGGCACAGGGTTGTACCCCCACCCATGGGTGCCATAAGGGTATCCCATGGGTCTGTGCCCCGAAACAAAAGAGAGCTGCACCGCCAGGAGTCCCACATGAACTCCTGCGCGGAAAACACGACAGACCACACGATAGAAAGCAGTAAAGGACAAGGATACGAAGGCCCTGTCCCTCCGATGCATTTCCAGCATCACAGTCGCCCCATCTCCCCCCAGACTGAGGTTAGGGTGACTAATCTCCCAGGAGATAGACACCCTCATCCAGACGGTCAACATACCTTCTGGAAAGGCCATCTGCATTATCGTGACTCTTCTCTGGTCTATGCTCTATGGTGAAGTCTGGCCCTTGCAGGCTAATGGACCACCTGAGCAGTTTTGGGTTCTCACCCTTCATCCGCATAAACCACTTCAGGGGTATATGATCTGTTTGGACCTTGAAGGTAGACCCCGTAAGGTAGGGTCTGAAACGCCTAAGGCTCTAAACTATGCTAAAAATTCCTTTTCAACAGTAGCCCACCTAAGTTCTCTACCCTTGAGTTGTATACTGATGAATATGATCAGATGTTCCTTCCCTTTATCATCTAACTGGGACAAGACGGCTCCAATTCCGGTGTTGCAGGCATCCGTCTGGACTATGAAGGGTCGGCTGTAGTCAGGCGCACACAACACAGGTGCCCTACACAGACTTTCTTTCAAGCCATCAAAGGCCTTCTGACAGTCTTCAGTCCAATTAACCTTCATAGGTTGTTTGGGTGAAGTCAGAGCTGTCAGAGGTGCAGCTATGGTTTTACAGTCTGCCATGAAATTGCGATAATGCCCAGTGAGGCCCAAAAAGGCTCTCACCTGAGTTTGAGTAGTGTGAGTCTCCCAGTCATGTACATCCTGTACTTTACTGGGGAGAAGTTGGATTTGAACCCCCTCCTACCTCATGACCAAGATACGCGACTTTCTCCTGAGCTATCTGGCACTTGGTGGCCTTGAAAGTGAGGTTAGCCCTTTTCAAGGCCTGCAACACCTTATCCAGATGTGTCAAATGCTCTTCCCAGGTGGAAATGTAGACGGCAATGTTGTCTAAGTAGGCCACCCAGAAGGCCTCCAGCCCACTGAGCGCCTGATTGACCAATCTCTGGAAGGTGGCAGAGGCATTCTTCAACCCAAAAGGCATGACCCTAAACTGGTAGAGTCCCTCAGGTGTTGAGAACGCTGTCTTTTCCTTGGCATGGTCCATCAGAGCTATTTGCCAATAGCCTAAGGTAAGGTCAAAGGTGCTCACAAATTTGGCAGCACCCATGGAGTCCACAAGCTCATCAGCCCTGGGCAATGGGTGCACGTCAGTTTTGGGGACGGCATTGACTCCTCGGTAGTCCACACAGAACCTCCAATCCTTGGTACCTGCCTGGGAACTTGCCTTGGTGACAAGGACCACTGGACTGGACCAGAGACTGATTGAGGGTTCAATAACACCCAGATCCAACATCTTGGCGACCTTAGCCTGGATGTGGTTCTTAACTGTATCTGCCATACGGTAGCACCTGCTTTTGACAGGCACATTGTCACCAGTGTCAATTTCGTGCCTACACCACAGTGTAAGGCCTGGTGTCAGTGAGAACAGAGAGGCATACTGCCGGACCAAAGCCCTGCAGGCCCGTGAGCAGGCAGCTTGAGCCTGTTGACGTGGAATACATGAGGGGCTACCCCAGAGACTCCCATGTCAACCAGATAATTGACTTCGCCCATCTTGGATATTATCCTGAAGGGTCCAGTCCGTTTGTCTGTCAAAGCTTGATGCTTGGCAGGCTCCATCACAAGGATCTCGTGGCCTGGAGTCCAATCCACTTGCGAGGCTTTAAGGTCATGCCAGTACTTATTCAATTCCTGGCTGGCCTTGAGATTTGCTGTCGCCTGACCCATCATCTGTGTCATCATCCATCTGAGGCCTAACACATAGTCCCCCACTTGCTTGGCAGGACCTGGAGGGGTGACTTCCAAACCTTCTCTGATCAAAGCAAGGGGCTCCCTCACGGGATGTCCAAAGAGTAACTCAAAGCGGCTGAAACCAACACCCTCTTGAGGTACCTCTCTGTAAACTAACAGCAGGCATGGCAGGAGGAGATCCCATTTCCGCCTTAGGGGCTCTTCCAAAGCGCCTAGCATACCCTTGAGAGTTTTATTAAATATCTTGATCAGACCATTGGTCTGGGGATGGTAAGAGGTGGACAACTTGTAGGTTACCCCGCACTGTTTGCACATGGTTTTCATGTAACTAGACATGTGTAGAGGAGGTCCCAAATAAAGCCTGCATTCCAGTCGCCCATTTTGAAGTACCAGGAACATTCACACCGAAATATGTATTTGTATTTATTTTATTTGTATAGCGCAAACCAGGCCCGTAGGCTACCGGGCGCATATCTTGAGGCAGTGGTTGCATAACACAACAGTATACATTACATATAACATATTACATAGAAACATATAAATAGAACATAAGGCTTGAGCAATAGAGTAAGATCACATTGCGGATTCGAGAACAGCTAACTAAGTAGACATGCTTATCAATTAGTCTTCAGAGGAGACTAGCCAGAGTTTGGCTTTGTGTTTGAATGAGTTCAGGGTGGGCAAGTTTCTGATAGAGACAGGCACAGAGGTCCACAATTCGGCTGCCAGAACTGGGAAGCTGGCCCCACCGGCTGTTTGGAGCTTGAATCTAGGGATCAGTAGGCTCTGGCTAGTGGCAGACCTTAGTGAGCGGGGTGGGATATACTAGGTAAACCGGGAAGATAAGTAGCTAGGGGCTTGGTTATTCATGCATTTGTAGGTCAAGGCAAGAGATTTTAGAGAGATCCTTTGGGAAACTGACAGCCAGTGAAGGTTCTTCCTGGTTTCAGAGATATGGGCTGATCTAGGGATGTTGAGTGCTTCCCTGATGGCGTTCTTTTGTGTAATCTGTAGTTTGTCCAGGTTACAATGGTTGGTGCCTTGGTACAGAGCATTACAATTGTCAAGTTTGGACATGACTAAGGTTCTAGCAAGGGTAGTGCAGTTCTGAGAAGAGAGAAAAGGGTGACAAGCTGTGATCAGCTTGCATGTGTAGGCAGAGGCTGCTACTACTGCATTGGTTTGTCTGTGAAGGGATCAAGTGTAGTCAAGGTAAATTCCGAGTGTTGTAGTATCTTTGGAAACTTTTATGGAGTTTCCATCGATATTGAAGGAACTGAACATGGGGTTCAAATTGTTGAGACTTTGCTGTGTCCCAAGTAGGAGGAGCTCTGTCTTGTCGTCATTAAGACAGAGCTCATGATGTGCCATCCAGGTTTGAATGACATCATATATGTCATTCAAAGCTTTCGAGTCTACCGTATAGTCACCTGTGATGGGGATGAGTATCTGGGTGTCATCGGCATAACTGGTGTAGGTGACACCCAGATAATCAAGCACATCGAACAGGGGTTTAGCGAAGACATTGTAAAGGGTGGGGGATGCACACGATCCTTGAGGGACCCCGCAGGGGACTGGTGCAGGGTCAGCAGAAGAGGTGGGGGAGAATACCCTCATATGTCTATTGTCCAGGAATGATTTGATCCAGTTTGTGGCATTGTCAGAGAAATGGGCTGCAGTTTTTAGGTGATGGCAGAGGATTTGGTGGTTGACCAAGTCGAAGGCAGCGGATAAATCTAGTAGTAGTAGCAGGGCTAGTTTACCTTTGTCTTTGAGATCCTCAATTTGGGTTTTGAGGTCTAAGAGGGCTGTCTCCGTACCGTGCTTAGGTCTGAAGCCGTATTGGCTGGTACCTAGAAGGTTATTGGTTTCCAGATAGTTCTGTATCTGCAGATATGCAGCTCGGTCTAAGATTTTCAGGAGAAATGGGACCGTCGTGATGAGCCTATAGTTAGTAGGTACCTCAGGATCCAGAGTTGTTTTTTTTAGAAGAGGGATAACCCACGCATCCTTTAAGTTGTTAGGGACCACTCCCGATTGAAAAGAGGAGTTGATAAAGGTTGTAATGAAGGGTGCGAGGTTGTGGGCAGATTCCTTAATGATAGGAGCTGGACAGACATCCCCTTGGCAGTTTGACGGTTTTAAGTTGCCAATGATTTTTTCAACCTCGAGGGTGGTGAGCAGCATATAGCTGAAAGGCAAGGGAGGGTCTAGGGTGGTAGTTATGGGTGGCATGGTTTTGCTTGAGAGGGGCATATGGAGAGAATTTTGTTTATCATTGATTTTACGTTGCAGAGTGGTTATTTTGTTGAAAAGTGCATTTTGTATATTGTTGCACCAGGTGCTGTCTTTGGTGCATGTGTCGGGGGTAGGTGATGGGGATTCTAGTTCTTGGAGAATTTTGAAGAGTTCTCTTGTGTTGGATTCTGCTTGGGATATGCAGAGGTTGTAAGTCTCTTTCTTGGCTTGAAGGATGGCTTCCTTGTAGTTCAGTGAGGTGATCAGGAGGGAGGCTTTATTGGTCGCACTAGGATGACTTTTCCAGAGTGCTTCGGCCTTACGCTTTTCTTTGCGTAGGTTGTTAAGCTCCGGTGTGAACCAAGAGTTCAGGTGAGACTGTTTGGCTTTGCGCATTTTTAGCGCGGCTATGGTCTCAATAGCTTTGAGCAGAGTACTGTTGAAAGTATCTACTGGGACAGTGGGGTCCTTGTGCAACATGGCACATGTGTTCAGAATAGGGAGGATGAGAGGAAGCAGTTTCTCCCTGGTGATATCCTTTTTATTTCTAGTGGGTATAGCCGGGACTATAGTAGGTGTGGGCTGAGGGTTGGTGGCTGGCATGAGGAAGGTAATGACGTGATGGTCAGACCAAGCGCAGGCAGTATTAGAGCTGACAGTGGTATTACAGTTGAAGTCTGCTATCCAGTCTAGCGTTCTACCCTTGTTATGGGTAGGATCATAAATACGCTGCTGGAACCCTAGGTTGGTGAGGGTAGAGGCAACTTCGGTAGCCATGTGATCCTTGGGATCAGAGAGGCCGAGATTGAGGTCACCTAATATCAGTACCTGGCAGACAAGGTGGAAGTGACATCGTCCGTGAAGGAGCCAAGTGGACCTGGAGGTCTGTATAGAAGGTGGAGTGTTGCTGTGTTAGTAGGAGAGAGGGATAACTTTACTGATAGGGATTCAGCAGAGCTAAATTGGGTATTAGCAATAGTTCTCATGGTGATCTTGTCACTGTGTATGAATGCGACTCCTCCTCCTGTGAAGTATAAGGAGCAAATAAACCAGAAGAGAGACGCAGTAGGGCTCTGCCCAGTACCTATCAGAAGAACAATACCTATTGAAGTACCAATAACCAGACAACCATGGACAGTAAGGTACCCATTGAGAAAACCCTACCAACAAATGAAACGAAATGAAGATTGCTTAAGTACTGTCCAGGAAGAAACCAAAAAGTCCTTAACGGAAGACGAATGGTGAGGTCACGAGGGCCTGGACTAACGCACCCATAAAAGATATGACGACCCAAGGATGACACAAAGAGACGAAATGCCATGAATAAAGATATTGTGAAACTGAAAGAAGAGAACGTTGATGAAAGACAAAGGAGCTTAAACTGTAAGCAGGATGAAGATATTCAACCAGCTAATGCCTGTACATATGCTTGTAAAGGCAAAAAAGCTAAGAAAACAGTACAGCTTGCTATGCTAAGTAGAAGAATAGAGAGGGAAGCGCCAATGTACACAATCTACCACAAAACGAAGCATGTTATATAAGTGCTAGTCCCCTTTGCACTAAAAGCAGAACCAACCCAGGTTATTATAGGCCAAACGCAAGAAGATTCATATCCTAGCAAACACGAGGAAAGAAGGCAGAATCGAAACTCGGCAGAGGCAGCTCGTGCAGGGAAGCCAAGGTCATATCAATAGAAGCTATGAACAGTAGTTACTTTTAATTGAAGCTAAGAACAGAATATCCTGCCTCTTAAGGATCGAGATAAGAAGGCGAAGGCAGGTGGGGGGTGAAACGAAAATCAAATACACAAATTGAGAGAAACGAGGCAAATTCACAATGTAGTAGTACGTGACCATCCAAGAGAGAAGAGGCATGGGTTCACACCTACGCTTGGCAGCCGCCCAGATAGAGATATCATAACTTTTCCTGACAAGAAGACACAGTTTCGAGGCTGACCACAGCCAACTAATTGACACATAGCCACTAAAGTAATGATGGATTGAGGGAAGGCCGGGTGAATCTTAGGGCACCCTGCACCTGGTTGACCATTCTGTGTGCTGCTAAGTAAAGTGGAGATGTATGCATGGGTTGAAGCCAACCCAATCACAATGGACCAAATAATCTAGGGTTCTATAGATAGTAGAACAAATGGGATGTCGTACTCATAGTGACGTCTACTAGATTAATGTTAGAAGGAAGGGCTTAGACGCCCAACTGATAGTGTTTACCCAATCCCCTCACACTATTACCATATACAGATATAGCACCTATATTAGAGTTACCTTTTCCTAACCAATAGAATTGCATGTTAACTTTTGAGTGTTACACGTCAATGATGACGAGTTTTGGGTATAAATGTTACTGTTTGTATGAAGTTCGAGGGAGTTGAAGCGAGACGGACTATCGCATCACTTTTGATTTCCATGTTTCCCTGTTCTTTGTACTCGTCATTAAACGGACTCCCCTTTGACAAACCATTGAGTTGTCCTTATTGATTGGTGTTGGAGTAATATACCTGCACCCCCATCCATCTCAGAGGTGCAGCTATCTCGTCTTAAAGTGCTGCGGAGCAAACCCTGACTCTATGGGCTGGCCGGCGGTCTCCCCAGTACACTTGGATCCTCTGTCAGAGACAACCTCCTTAGGGAATTCAACATGGGTGAAAATGCCCAGGAGAGCCCTGGTAACCACCTTGGCAGTAACAGTCCGAAGGGTTATAGCCTCAGGGTACCTGGTGGCATGATCAACCAAGACCAGGATAAACCGGTGTCCACCTGAAGTGGGAGGGTCAAGGGGACAGACAATGTCAATGCCCACCCTCTCAAATGGTGTGCCAACCACTGGCAATGGCTGCAGTGGGGCAATGACACTGCCTCCAGTCTTGCAAGACAACTGACAAGTTGGGCAGGTCCTGCAGTGGGACTCCACTTCTACTCCCATCCGGGGCCAGTAGAAATGGGCAGAGAGCCCCGGCTTAGTCTTCTTGGTACCAAGATGACCAGCTAAGGGCAACTCATGCGCCAACTGCAGCAGGAAGAGCCTGTAAACCTGGGTAACACCAACCTCTTGGGGGCACCAGGTGCAGGCTTAGTGGGCTCACTAACAAGTAGCTCACCCTCCCAATAGATCCAGAATGTCCTTGGCACTTCTCCTTGTGCCTGGGACAGGGCCTGTTTCCTCAAACGCTCGAGAGAGTGCACTCTCTCTGACCCTTACAGAAGTCCGCCCGGGACGGTCCCCCCTCAGCCAACAGGCATTGAAGGTCGGGGTGGTCCTGCGGGTTGAGCACCTCTCCCACAGGAGGGTCTTCTGTCGCTTCTCCCTCATGAGTTGAGTATTGGGTTTTCCACTGGACTTAGCCCGTCCGTAGCATGGATCCCAATGGGTGCTGTAGGAACAGCAGGAAGAGAAGGAACCCTCTTCACAGTGGTGGCCTTGTTCTTCCGTCTTCTTGCCTTAGGCCTCGCCTTTGGCTCGGCTAGCTGACTCAAAGCCAGACCCTGTGGCACCTGTGACCTAGTGACTGCAGCAGCAGTCATGGGCAGGCCATCTGAGATCAACCCCAACTCTACTAGATCCTTTCCTAACAGAACATTAGCCGGGACATTGGCCTGAACCAGGACAGGAAGCTTTGCTGTCTTGTCTCCAATCATAAGGGTGACTAAGGTTACAGGCGATTATTTGAGAGGCCCACCAGATAACCTGGTGGTTCTCAGAGGAGCACCTACACAGTCCTCTGGCTTGAACAGGGTCCTGTCCACCACTGTCATGCTTACCCCAGTGTCTCTCAACCCAGTAGAAGGGTGGCCATGGAAGAGGACACTTCTCAAAAACCTACGGGTCTTCTGTGGGATTGTCGCCAGTACTTCTGCGTTATGGTCCCAGGCTCCAAGGGACATTAGGGAAATCTCTACAGGAGCACCGAATGTGATCCCTGTAGAGGAGGAGAGGACCGAGGACCGTGGTCTTCACCTCAGGCATTGGGTGAGGGTAGCTCAGGCTGACAGCCAGGACTCCAAGTGTCTTACCTTTACACTTGGGGTCCCCCTTCTTGTGATCCAGTGCCCCACATTCCCAACAAGTGCCAGGAGTGCGGGGTACGGTACTGGAACCACTGGGAGCCTGCTTTGCAGCAGGTGGACCACTACTCTTATTCCCACCCACAGAGGACTTATCCCCACTAGATGTTTGGGTTTTAGGAGAGGGAGGTTTGGTTTACCCGACCGTGATTGCTTTTGGGACTCCTCAGCTTTCTGAGAGGTCCCCTTTCCCTTGTCCTTCCCACTGGAGTCCTTAGGGGGGCACCCTGGTGGGAGACCCACTTGTCAGACAGCTTAAAGGGATCCAAAATGTTCTGTAGCAACATACTGACGCAGCTTTGGTGAACAGGCTTCAGAAAAATGCTCAAAAAACAAAAGGTGGGACAATTCAACAAAAGTTTTCACCTTGGTCCATCAATCCATCCCATCATGTTCATATGTGCAGCACTCACCCAGTCAATCCAAGACACATTCTCTCTTTCCTTAATATCTGTGAACCATTTAAGGTATTGGGTTGGTGTCTTGCCAAACTTGGCAATCAAAGCAGACTTCATGCACTCATACTGACCCCTTTCTTCCACACTCAGTTTCAGAATACAGTCATATCCAGTCTGAGGCACTCTGCTTAACAAACACTTAGCCCAATCTCTCTTATCAACATCATGACTTGCACAAGCCATTTCAAACGCTTCAATCCACGGGAGGATATCAGAACCCTCCACATACACACGCATCAAGTCTTTCATAAACTTGGTGGCTGAGGACCTGTCGCTCTCAACTGGTTTAGCTGAAGTCTCCACTCTAGCTTTCTCTAGCTGGATTCTTTGGTGCTCAGTGTCCCTATCTTTGAGCGCTACTCGTTGTGCCAACTCCTCCTTCTTTAACTCAGCTTCTGTTTCCAACTTTTGTATTGAAAGGCTAACTGTTCCCGTTGTAGCTCCAATTTTAAAAGTTCAATCTTCAGGGCTTCCCCCTGAAGAGCAGTGCTGGGGTTAGGAACAGAGGCAGCAGGAATGGTGGCATTCCCATAATCAGATTCAACATCACCCCCAGGGGCAGAGTTCTCATTGGTTACATTCTCCCTTTCAAGAGCTTCACAATCAGTCTGGTAGTCCACCAGGGCAGCTATCAGCTCAGCCCTAGACCTAATCGAAAAAGTCTAACTCCCTGGCTTCACAAGCACTCTGGAGAGCCTCTAAGTTCATCTGAGTCAATTTACCATTCGTTATAGATTCCATTGCTTGTAATGCAGTTATCTAGCACACAATTAAACCTCAATTTAACAGAGTGCAGATATTTTGTAAGTGGCACGGTTATACATTGATTCTTAAAACCACAAGCATCCCACCACTGCCAACAGTGGAAGGAGGGGGTTGTCTGTACTCCTGCTCTCTATATGGTAGAGGGTTACCAGTCAAATGGTCGAAAACATTTGGTCGACAGACAATTTGGTCGACACCATTTGGTCGAATGCCAAATGGTCGAATTTTTTTTTATTTTTTTTTTTACCCATTTTTTGTTTTTTTTGGGGGGGGTCCCCCTTCCAACCCCCTTTTTTTTCTTTTTTATTTTTTTCCCCACACGAAAACCCACAAAACACATATATATAAAAAAAAAAAAATTCGACCATTTGGCATTCGACCAAATGGTGTCGACCAAATTGCAGTCGACCAGTTTGCAGTCGACCAAATTGCAGTCGACCAGTTTGCAGTCGACCAGTTTGCAGTCGACCAGTTGACTGGACACCATGGTAGAGGAGAGGCACAGAGGACCCCATACAAGATTCTCTATTCGGTAGCTAAGGTCCAGCAATCAAGGCCTAGCTTCTCAGGAGGTGATGCGGGCTGATTCTTAAGTACAGTGTAGTCCCCAAGCACCCACAAAGGAATGTCCGCACACTGTATTAGTGAAAACAGTCTTGATATCATTAAGGTTCAAGGTTACATACACAATCACAATAACTCACTTTGTGCTCAGTTAAACTACAATAGCCAATATACACAGTTCTAAGTGGTATCACAATTATTATCAGATTTCATTAAAGTGCATCAACTGTACCGTGGCCAAATGTCACACAAATCAATGAATAAAGGTAACCAACAATAGACCTATGAGGAAAGCAGTTGGTTAGAACAATTGGCAGTATACTGGCCCTGTTACTTAGACACAGCTCCTCGTGGAGATCCCCCCACCTAGGCAACCTGTAAGATAAAGAAATACCACAAGCCCAGTCCATATATTGTTCAATGAGTCTTATTTCCTCCTAAAGTGTTTCTAACACCCCAATGTACCTGGAATAGCAGAGGGCTTGATGGATCCTTCTTGAGTGACTCCCTTTAAAGCAGAAGTCACGGATCGTTGATGGGCCTCGAAGACAGTGAACTTGGCGTCGAGGCAGCAGCTTCGGTCCTGAGGGTGCTTGTCGACGAGTCCAAGACGTCCTGCAAGGATGAGGCGTGCGAGGCACCTCAGTTTCGATAGTTCAGGACCGCAACGAGTTTGTGAAGAACTGTGGCCCAGCAACGGCTTCGAGTCGTCCGGTATCTCTACGGTCTTTGGTTGGCGGGAAACCCACCAACGGATGCTTCTCAGCGCGTCGACAGCTTTCAGATTGACGAAGCAGAGCAGAAGCAATACTTATCTTACAGCAGGGCTTCAAGGTTAATCCAGTTTCCCTATCAGTTTCAACTCCAGCTTCTGAACGATTTCTAGCAGTGAGAGGCCCCCAGATATACTGCTGATCTCCTATTCATTCTGCTGGGTCACACTCCGGCAACCAATCTCTCAGAAGGGCATTCAGGCAGTTAGTCAGCCAATCAGGTGCACAGTGTATTCAGGCGATTCTTCTCCATCCAGACATCCACAACACAGAATGCGTATTCGTCACACACTCCATTCACCCAGGTCCCACCCACAGGCGTACCCACAACATAAGCTCGTCGGGAAGGCTCCTGGCAGTCTGATTGGCACTTTCCCACACTACCATATATGGACATTCCACCCAACAGCCAGTCAGGGGGAAGGGACAGAGTCAGGGCTTCCCGGGACTTCGGGAAAAACCAAGGTAACAGGTGATGGAAGGCAAGAGGCCACGGGGCCATCCTGTTTCCATCAGGAATCTACTGATTCCAATGACAGGGCCTGGGCATCCCAAAAGGAACAAGTTACTTACCTGTAACAGTTATTCTCCAGCATGGGCCTGGCATGGATTCACATGCTCATGATTATTCCCCGTCGTCAGGCCGGGAATCCTCGGTATAGAAAAAAATCAGTATCAGTTTAGTTTCTGATCGGTCTTTCTTAGTAGTAACCAATCACTGGTCTCTGGGTCATACTGCCCCCAGCCAATGACTGCCCTCTCCCTAAGCCCCGCCTCTGGCAGCCATCCTCAGATTTGGTAGCACGTAAAGTGGCAGTATGACCAAGTGAAGAGCCGCAGAGGGGTAGGCGGGAGGGTTCGCATGCCAGACCCATGCTGGAGAACAACAGTTACAGGTAAGTAACTTGTTCCTTCTCCAGCATGGGGTCTGGCATTGATTCACATGCTCATGAATAAGAGAATACATAGCAGTACACACATGCACAACCACGGGAGGTGGCAACAGGCTCAACATTAAGCAATACAACAACTCAACATTAAGCATCTCTTACCTCCTCACCAGGCTCACCTAAGGCGAACAGGTTGCGCAGCACTGCTTGGCCGACCCTGGACTCCTCCCTGGAGTCCCGATCGACGCAGTAGAATCTTGTGAAGGTGTGCGTCGACCTCCACGTCGCAGCACTGCAGATGTCCAGCAGGGGCACACCAGACAGGAACGCTGTGGTAGCAGCGATCGCTCTGGTCGAATGGGCTCTCGGACGGCCGGGCAGCGGTCCGTTTTCCAACCGGTGACAGTGCATGATGCAGCCGGAGAGCCATCTGGAAATGGAAGTCTTCGAGAGAGCCTTCCCTTGATTCACGTCCCAAAGTTCACAAACAGCTGTGACGTCTTCCGAAAACTCTTTGTGCGGTCCACGTAGAACTTCAGCGCTCTAGCTACATCCAGCGAGTGCAAAGTCGTCTCGGCCGGCGACGAAGGCGACGGGAAGAAAACTGGCAACACCAAGGGCTCGTTGAGGTGGAAGTCCGACGGCACCTTGGGCATAAAGGAGGGGTGCGTCCTCAGCACCACCCTCGTGTCATGAAAAGTCAAGTATGGAGGCTTGCAAGATAGGGCCTGGATCTCTCCCACTCGTCGTGCGGAGGTGATGGGCACGAGGAAAGCTCTCTTCCATGACAGGAACTTCAAAGGCGCAGAATGCATAGGCTCGAATGGGGCCCCCATGAGCCTGGTCAGCACCACATTAAGCTCCCATGCCGGGGCAGGAGCCTTCACCGGCGGGAATGATCGGAATAGTCCCTTCATGAATTCTTTCACCAGGCGATGAGACCACAAGGACGCCCGTCCCATAGTCCTGGTATATCGGGAGATTGCAGCCAGATGTATTTTGATGGAGGCGTGAGCCAGTCCAGCTTTGGCCAGCGACAGTAGGTACGGCAGTACTTGAGTAATCCGCAGAGGGTTAATCTTATGTGCACGGCACGAGACAGAGAACCTCTTCCATTTATGTCCTTAGCACTTGAGAGTTGAGGACGCCCTTGCCTTTGCAAGAACCTCTCTGCAGTCGGCCGGGATGTCGTACCCTCCAAACTCTAGTGCTGCAGGAGCCAGGCCTGCAAGTTCAGCGACTCCGGGTTGTGGTGAAGAATGGCGCCTCCTTCTCTGGAGAGGTGGTCTGCGTCTGTCGGCAGCTTGACTGGTGTGGACGTTGACAAGTCCAGAAGGTCCGGGAACCAGATCTGTCTCGGCCACGCCGGTGCGACGAGGATCATCCTGCACCGGGACCTCTTGAGCTGGTTGATGAGCCGGAGCAGCAACGGCAGCGGAGGGAACGCATAAAGAAATAGGCCGTCCCAGGGGAAAGAGAAAGCATCGCCCATGCTCCTCAGCTGAGGGATCCTGCTGGCGAACCTCCGGCACTTGGAATTCGTTGCCGTCGCGAAGAGATCGAATTGGGGTTCGCCCCATCGTCGGAAGAGTTGATCCACTTGATCCTGGCGTAGTTCCCACTCGTGGCACGAGCGCAGCTCCCTGCTGAGTGAGTCGGCGATCGTGTTTTTTATTCCTGCAAGATGAAGAGGCACCAGAAACATCCCTTGGGCGACGGCCCAATGCCACTGATCCTGGGCTTCCTTGGATAGGGCCGGGGACCTGGTTCCGCCCTGCTTCCGGATGTAGAACATCGTGGTGGTGTTGTCGGTGAAGATCCTCACCACCTTGCCCTTGAGGGACGGAAGAAAGGACCTGAGGACCCAGAACACTGCGCGGAGCTCCAAGATGTTGATGTGGAGTGACTCTCGCGTGAAGATCTCCGGAGTGTGCTCCCCAACCTTCCAGGGAGGCGTCCATCGTCACTGTCACCTGGTGAGCTGGGGTCTGAAAGTCCGTGCCCGCCGACAGATGGGAGCGGGTACCCCACCACCGGATCGCCTGACGGAACGTCTCGTTGAGAGGGATCCTGTCCTCGAAGCTGCCCGTCGACTGGACCCAGCGGGCGTCGAGGAACTCTTGTAAGGGGTGCATCCGAAGCCTGCAAAGGCGCACCAGATAAATGCAGGAGGACATCATCCCGAGGAGGGACTTGATAGATCTTACCCTGGCCATGTCCGTGGCCAGCAGACGCTGCAACTTGCCCAGAATGGTCCTGGTCCTTTCCTCTGACGGCGAGGCCAGCCGTGCCACTGGGTCGAGCTTGGCTCCCAGAAACAGGGCGACTTGCAACGGAACCAGGTGGGATTTTGGAAAGTTGATGGAGAATCCCAGGTCCGTGAGTAGCTGGACGGTCTTCGCAGTGTGCTCCACGGCAAGCTCCCTTGTCCTTGCCCGGATGAGCCAGTCGTCCAGGTGGGGTAGACGTGGATCCTCTGTAGGCGCAGCCGCGCCGCCACCGGTGCGAGGCACTTGGTGAACACCCTGGGTGCTGACTTCAATCCGAACAGGAGGGCCTTGAACTGGTAGTGCCGCCCTTGGACCACGAACCTGAGGAACTTTCGGTGTCTTTTTAGAATGGGGATGTGGAAGTACGCATCCTCCAAGTCCAACGACGACAGGAAATCGCCCTCCTCCAGCCGTCCCAGCACGTGCTGGAGGGTGACCATACGGAACTTCTGTGCCTTGATGTACTTGTTCAGTCGTCGCAGGTCCAGGATGGGGCGCCATCCTCCTGTCTTCTTTTTTACGAGGAAGTACCTTGAGTAAACTCCGGAGCCCCGAAGGCTCTTTGGGACGAGCTCGACGGCACCCTTCTTGAGCATCGCCCTTACTTCCAACAGTAGTTGAGGGAGGTGATTTTCCTTCCTGGCCACGGGTGGAACGCGAGGGCACTTCTTCTGAAACTCGAGGGCGTGCCCTTGGGCCAGGGCGTCCAGCACCCAACGGTCAGTGGAGATGGACTCCCACACGCTGACGAACCTCGCCAGCCGGCCTCCCACCGGGGTGCTTCAGCGGGGGCCCGACCCCAAGGTCGGTTCAATCTTGTTTGGAGGCCGCCTTGCCTCCTTGACCTCCCTGTCAACGACGGGCACCACCTGACTTGCCACGTCCCCTGTAGGCTTCCTGGGACGAAGATCTTGCCGCTTGGCGGTACGTGGAGGAGCCACTGCCGGATCACTTGGAGGCACCTTGACTGCCTCCGGAGCTCCGAAGGGACGGCCGTTGTTGTTGGAGCACTCCCAGTGCCCGGGCAGACTCTGTGTCTGTCTTGATGGCCTGAAGGGACTCATCAACCGCCTTCCCAAACAGGTTGTTCCCGTCGAAGGGCATGTCCAAAACCTTGGTTTGTACGTCCTGGCGGAAATCCGTGGCCTTGAGCCATCCTCGTCGTCTCAAGCAAACGCTGTTGCCCAACTGACAGAAAACGGTGTCTGCGATGTCCGTTGCCACCGTGATGGCGTGGTCCGAAGCAATCTCACCTTCCTGTAGGATTTCAAGGGACTCAGCCCTTTTGGCGTCCGAAAGGAAGTCCAACAGAGGGGCGATTTTGAACCACAACTCCCTGTCGTAGCGGGCTACGATAGCCAGGGCGTTGGCCGCCTTGATATTCGTCACTGCGGATGAGATGGTCCGTCATCCCATCGTGTCCAGCTTCCTGCCCTCGCCGTCCGGCGGGGAAGTTGATGTCGAGGCCGATGCCCCCCCAGCTTTCTTCTTTGCCGCCGCCGAGACGACCGAATCCGGGGTAGGTTGCGCCCGAAGGCACAAGGGGGCAGCGTCGGGGACCCCGGTACTTCTTCTCGTACCGGTCCCTCTTTGCCGGCGCCATGGCAGATGTCATCAAGAAGTGGTACGGCGAGGACTGTCTTCCTTTTAGCCTCGCGCCGTTGGTAAAGGAACCCTTCCTTCTTCTTCTCTTCTGGGCAGAGCTGGAAGAGCTAGGATGCCCTGGAAATCATGGCATGAAAGGGAACACTGCGCGGATCCAATCTCGTCGGGCGGGGACGCCCGAGCAGGGGGCGACGGGGAACATGTCCCGTCGTCGCCTCCGTCGTCATCTGTACCTGTCGTAGCCGTGTCCGTGCCTGTATCATCCCCGTGGGTAGTAGACTTATGCGGTGGACTTTCCGAAGGTCCTGGCTCCGGTCCCCCCATCGGGTCTGGCTCCGGTACCTCCGTCGGGGGGAGGAGCAACTTGTCCTCATCTCCGAGCATAAGGACTGAATCGCTGACAAAATTGCCGCCGAAGTGTCCTGCGGCGCCAGAAACGACGGGCGCGAGGGCTCTTGAGGAGCGTCGTCGGCGACACCGTCGCTCTCGTCGTCGCCCTCGTCGGGATCCCTCCCGATGGGTTGGGCCTGTTCCACGACTTCGATGAGTTCTTCTTCAGAGGTCGTGTCCGTATCCACGATGACCACTAGCCCCTCCCCCACCTTTTCCAACGAGGACTTTGTGGGGGTCTTCTCAATGGGCCTGAAAGACGACTCCCTCCGCGGTGGCAGGGAGACTCTGGGTCCTGAGGTCGCCCCCACTGGTGTAGCCTCCACAGGCTGAGCCAGGGCCGCAGCGACATCCTCAATCGAGGTCTTAGCAGGGTGAATTAAGGCCATTGTCACCTTCTGTACGCCTGGGGCCTTCACCTTGGGGGGAGGGTCCGAGCCTCGCTCCCCCCTCTGCCGGAATCTTCGAGATCGACCGGGGCCTCTCCAGAAGCTTCGCCGGGTTCTCGGACTTCCTCTTACCCGAGCCAGAGCGTTGGCTCGTGGTTGATGGTGCCGTGTCCGGGGTAGGCCTCGGAACTTCTGGAATCCTCCAAAAGTGTAACTCGACGAAATCTTCACCCTTGAGGGGCATAGAAAACACTGAAACGGATCCCTGTGATCAGATGTAGAAACAGTGGAGCTTGAGGCTCTATTTAACCGAAAAATCTCCTGAAAAAAGCGCAAAAACGCAGCAAAAGCTAGAGAGCTACAGCACAAGGACTCCCAACACTTGAACGTGCGGTAAAAATCTGAGGATGGCTGCCAGAGGCGGGGCTTAGGGAGAGGGCAGTCATTGGCTGGGGGCAGTATGACCCAGAGACCAGTGATTGGTTACAACTAAGAAAGACAGATCAGAAACGAAACTGATACTGATTTTTCTCTATACCGAGGATTCCCGGCCTGACGACGAGGAATATTCATGAGCATGTGAATCCATGCCAGACCCCATGCTGGAGAATGGAGTATACTCAGAGCACCTGTCAAATTCAGCATGGAGCTGCCACCAGCCCAGACCCTGCTCTGTGGACCACACACAGGTGCCCAAAAACATACACTAGGGGCACAGGTCTGTACACCAAACCAAAAAGAGCTGCACCGCCAGGAGTCCCACATTAACTCCTGCGCGGAAAACACGACAGAAAACACGATCAAAAGCAGTAAAGAACAAGTATACGGATATTTCCGTCCAATGCATTTCCAGCATCATAGTACCTCTTAATAGCAATAGGGGTCGTGCATGTCCTATTTACCCTTACATGCATGGATGGTGCCGCACAGCTGGCAAACAACCACTTGCAAAACTGTGGGCCAAACCCATAATTACCCAGGATCTCTCTCAGGTAGGGCCAAGCCAAGATGTCAAAGGCCTTGTTCGCGTCTAGGGATCCCACTGCTGCGTCCTGCCTAATATGGATTCCCAAGTCTATCAAATTCAGTGCCCGTCTGACATTACCAAAGGCCAACTGTCCTTTCATACAACCGGTCTGGTCCTCATTTATCAATCTAGGTATAATCTCTGTTAATCTGTTGGCCAGTGTTTTTGTATAAATCTTCACATTGCAGTTAAAGTAGCGCAATAGGTCTATATGATGTGTATTTTCCTGGGTCCTTCCCCGGTTTTAAAATAAGTGAGATCAATGATTCCCCCATTGTGCCCGACACCTGCCCGGTTGTCCTAAAGGGGATTAGTTGAGCCCGAAAGCATTTGTAGAAAGCATTGAGGAACCCATCAGACCCAGGGCTTCATTTTTCAGAAGGTTTTTAATAACAACTTAAATTTCCTGGGCCTGAATCAAGCTCTGAAGGCTTTGGAAGCCTGAATTTACCTAAGAGGGACCTGATCACCTCTAACCCCAACCAACTCTCAACCAGGAATTCTGAGAAATACGATTCTATAATCTGTATTTTATCCTTTTCCACCCAGCAGAGAATCCCCTCCCGATTTCGCAAGGCTCTTATTCTGTTGCGTGTCTGTGCTGATTTCAGTCTAGCCACCCGTGCTTTGTTCGCCTTGGTGCAATAATATTGTTTGGCATGTAGTAGGGAATTAGCTGCTGTGCCCACCTGTTGGGCCTCTATCTTGGCTCGTACAACCCCAAGGGCTCCAAGGGCTCTAAGGGATCGGAACGTGTTTGTTCGTTTATGTTCCTTTTCCCAGTCACAGAGCTCAGTCTCCAGTGTTTGTCCAGTAGCGGCTTGAGCCCGGGTCAACACCGCTGTTTTCCCTATACATTCCTGCTTTTCCTCCATCCCATACTAGGACCATTTCAAGCTCACCAGTGTAATATTCCCTAAAATAGTAATCAATTATCTAACCCATTTCACGTCTTATCACCAGATCCCTAAGGGATGTATTGTTTAGCTGCCATGGGGTTCGCTCTATGGAGTTTACCAAGAGATCACGTAGGGAGAGTGTCACTGGAGCATGGTCAGTGTGTTGCACAAGTTCTTTTTCCACTGCCTCTGTGTAGCTTACCAGGGATGTAGAGGTCATAATCAACTCTATTCTGGAGAACGATTTGTGCACTGATGAGAAGAGTGTGAAGTCCCGTTCCTCCTGGTGGTAAAAACTCCATGCCTCTATCAGGTTTAAGTCATGCAACATACTTGCGATTGCCCTAAAATTTCAAACATCCGCCTGGGCTGCCTGGGGTGTCTTCTCCATTAGCGGCTTGATCACACAATTGAAATCCTCTCCTATAATCAGCGCTCCCTCCTTAAACCCCAAAATAATCGGGACCAGATCCAAGATAAAGCGATCCTGGTTATCAGTTGGACCATACAGTCCCACCACCGTCACATGGTATCCCTCTAACGAGCCCTGTATCACTAGGTACCTCCCCTCAGGGTCCGCTTTAATCAACCTGCTTTGAATGGACTACCTCTCCTCAGCAGAATGGCTACTCCTTTTAGGCCCCACACCACTGAAGTATCCTCGTGGGACCCCTTGCACTTGAGTCTCTTCTCATCTTGGGGAAGCAGGTGAGTCTCTTGTAAAATTGCTATGTCCCACCCCAGTTTTCCTAGTTGGCCCAAAATGAGTTTCATGGGGGAATGGAGGCCCGGAACATTTCATGTACCCACCCGCAGTGTCAGTGTCACCCTATAGAGTTGGCCCAAATTGACTCCGCCACGGAGAACCTTGGACCAGTGACAGGCCGAATCTGTCAAACTGCTTTGTCCATTCTATTTCCACTTGAGCGCTGGTGCATATCAAACTTAAACTTATCAACATCACAACTTGCAAACCAAAGTTAAACAACCGTCTACGGGTCCTTTGAGACCAGATTCTATAATGCTCCCATAATGTCGCGCTCTGAAACACTTGTGTACGAGGGCGATATAAATAAATTATCATTTCATTTCCCACATGAAGGCATTTCCCAATCGTCTGGGGATTCCCTCTCCCTCCCTCCCCCCAATCCCCACGACCCTCCACCCTGCTACATCCACTGCTTGCCCCCACAGCATAATTAATCAGACACAACGCAGAACGTCAGACCGGTGGGTCAGGAACCCATATCAGGTCACAGTGTCCTACCGCTCATCACGTTTGTTCGGCCTGTTTTTGCCTTTGCCAAGGAGAAGGGGTCCCTGAAGCCGGAGTCTTCTCATCCCCTGTGCCTGAGATGAGTCTGTGCAATCGTCATGGTTCTGGTTCTCTTCTTACTTGCTGTCGAGGTCCTCCATCAGGGCTGCTGCCTCCTCCTCCTTCGTCACCACGTATTTCATTCCCTTGAACTCATTTGCAAAGGAATCCCCATCTATATGAGATATCCCTCTCACGCAGCCAGGCCGTTATAACATTCAAGTTTTTTGCATCTAATGAATGTGGCTTGCGAGAAGTCCTGGAACAACTTCAGATTCAAACCTCTAAAGGGGATTGACTGCTGCTTCCGGGCTTCTCTCATCACCCACTCCTTCTGACCGAAGAAATGAACTCTTGTGAGAACGTCTGGTCACAGGGCATTTTTTATCTGAAACACAGTGTACACCCTGTGTGTCCGGTCCAGGACCCACTCCTCACCCACTGGGATATTCAGTATGGAGTGGAGTAGGGCTTTGACATAAGCAGGGAGCTCTGGATCTTGCACCTGTTTGTGGATA
This sequence comes from Ambystoma mexicanum, assembly GCF_040938575.1. Classification (NCBI taxonomy): domain Eukaryota; kingdom Metazoa; phylum Chordata; class Amphibia; order Caudata; family Ambystomatidae; genus Ambystoma; species Ambystoma mexicanum. Next base: position 220,161,727 of record NC_090935.1, read on the forward strand.
CCTTGTATCCTGGTATTATTTCACCTTGAGAGATTCTCTGCATCATCTTGTTGTACCGCCACTGCCTAAAACGTTCTAGAGTTTCAATCCGCTCCAACATAACTGCCTGCTCCTGTGCTTGTTCTGCTACCGGTACATGCTTGTAGGTCCTCGAGCGTTCCTGCTAGCTTGTCAATTCGCCCCTGGATTTCTTGCGTGAGATCACGTTTCAACTCAGCGAACATTGGATGTCTTCCTTCGTGGCTCCCGGATTCGTGCTGGTGACATAGCTGAACCCCTCTCCAGCCTTGCAAAAGGTAGTGTTACACCTCATACCCACCATGCGGTGCTCGGAAGTGTTCCGTTGAGACACAGTGACTCCAGTACAAGACACAGAGCCTACAAAGAGGTTAAGATGAATCCGGCTTGCCAGACATCTCAAGTTTAAAAGGTTAAGCCCTCCCATTCTCTGGGTTATCCCATAGCTGCCAGCTCAAGGGTGGTGCAATTTGCTCATGCTACCCCCTCCTGGGCAAAACACTTAGTCCAGACCAGTGTAGCAGAAAGACTATTTTTTTTTATTTATTGTGCAATAGCCAACAATTGACTTTTAACACATTTACACGTTTAGAAAAAATGAATAAAACTAAAATTCTTCAGACAATTTACAAAATCCACATCGGTAAAATCTTCATTTTAAGAAAATAAAAGAAAAAACAAACAACATATCAGAAAAAACAAACTTTTCGCCCATATAAAAAGCAGTTTAGTTACACAAAGTCCATTAAAGACCCTCCACAGCAGATTTAACCAGGATGACACTAGTTACTAAGAACTCAATCCATACGTAGCCGAAACTGGATCACGGATTAAATTGATTTCTCTCAAAGCTCTAACAAGTTCCACTGAGAGAGCAGATTCATGGTAGGAGGATAATCTCCCCCAAAAGGCATCAGGATCAAGCCAGGATAACTGATGAACGAACCTACTAAATCTTCTGACCCTCATATTCCAGGTACCCTGACATTTAAGGGTGGAAACCCTTGATACAACACTTATCACTATATGGATCAATTTTCCCTCCTTTATCTCTAGAGGGCAAAAGTAGATTTAGACGAAATCTAAGAAGAGATTATTCATAACTCAGATAAGGCGTTTTTTTTTTTAGATAGACGGGAACCAGAGAGAGCGGCTTATCAACCACAGAAAACGAGGCAGATCTTTCCGTCCTCTTCATGCTGTCAATTGTATCAATCCAGTCTCTTTGTCTCAGCTTTTGTTTTACTTTATCTGGATTTTGGATTAGTAGGGTCGAATCACAATCCCCTCTCTCCAAAATATCCAGGCATCTTTGCTTGAACTTTGCCAGGAATAGGTTTTTACCATGATTTAACTCACCTGCAATTTCCTCAAAAAGTGAATTCTTAGGAGCATTTAATGCTGATCTATATAAAATCAGCCACTTCCATTGAAGCCATGATCTAAGAGACAGCAAGCCCAATTCATAACGAAGAGAGACTATTGGAACACAGTCCGGTAGTCCCAGTGTTCGTTTCCATAGCTCGGCTTCCCAAAAATCCCATTCGAGGTCCAGTGCTAAGATGTTATAGTCCAGACCAAACAGAAGAATCAGGATTACTTTCCCTATATAGAATTTCACCAAGGGGAGAATAGAAAATGTGCAAAACTGGGATTTGATTTTTTTAATTTGAGCTCCCAATTTTACAACTTTTAACTCCAACAAGAGCACCGAATTGCCTTTTGTTGGAAAGGAGCTAATCGAAGCTCCCAAATATGTCGGCTCCTAGACTACCTCAATTGGAAGTTGATCAAGGGTCTAGACATATTGCTTAATTATCTTTTTCGGATGTTTAAATCTCAATATCTTGGACTTGACTGGATTAATAATGAGGTTATTTTTACGGGCATAATTTTCTAAGGTGAACAGGAGGCGCTGGAGCCCTACTTGGGAATGATCAACATCCCAAGTATATGCATATGCCAACCAATTAATTTTTGTGTTTCCCAATATCGTAGCTATTAGACCAATTCCCTTCATCGCCTCAGCCAGATCTGCTATAAACAAAAGGGGAGCTAGGAGACAGCCTTGACGGACCCCTCGCTTTACACCAATCGGATTTGTCAGAAGGCCTGATCTACCAAGCCTCACCTGCATGGAATTATTATGATGTAATTCTCTCAATATTGATAGGAGAGTAGGAGGCAAACCCCATTCATCTAATTTTTTCCAAAGAAGATCCCCGTCTATCGTATCAAAAGCTTGGGAAAGATCTAACAAAGCACCAAAGAGGGGTGAGAGCATGGCTTCTCTGCATAATCTCTCACTCCTTTCTCACTCCTCCAGGGCATGCCGTTCGCTGAGAAGTGACAGCCAGGTGAGGTCCCAGAGGATCATCTATGCCCTTCCCAGACTGTTCCTGGGCCCACTCGCTGATGAGGAACCAGCTCTATTATTGCCTCCACAGCGGGGGGTGGGCAGCCCGTCTCCTTCACTCTCCTGCAGTCGCTCCGGATCAGGCAGGCATACGTTCTGTCCCCTGATGTGCCACACAGCACCACCCTGTTATCAGCTGTCTACAGCTCACCTCCTCCGGAGCAAAAGCCAGCACAGGAGCTTCACAGCCCGAGTGCTTGGTCAGGTCTGCCCCTCAGATGGATCTGGGAGGGGGGCGTTGCTCCGGGCACCCCCGCTCACAGCCCTCCATGACATCCACTGTGAGACACCATCTTGAGAAAGTGGGCTATGGCGGCAAGTAGGGGGAGCAAGCTCGGGAGTCTAATGCTGGTTGCTGCAGAGGAGCTGCAGAGGAGGCAGGTCCTGGTGGGTTCAGGGACCCTTCATCTTCCCATCCCCTCAATTGTGGCTCTGGTAAGTAAAAGTAATGGCAGGAGCATAACTTGGAAATCCTGGCCTTATGTAGCAATCAAGCATACATTTATAAGTAGGACGTTTGTAAAGAGCAGATGAGCAATTGGGCAGCTGTGCTCATGTTGCTGGACACCTGCAGGTTGTGACAGTCACAGAAGGGTAAAGTGCAGTATAGATCGGTACATCAGTTATAATACTTGAACGAATGTCAATGTGGGTCCATCCAGATATAGCGTTGCAGGTGGGCATAGTGCAGTAATGTCCCGATGAGCAGGTAGTGCAGGTACAAATATAGCAGTGTGGCGCAGTGATATCAAAGTTTCATATTGATGTAAGCTGGAGCGGCAAAAGTTGTGTAGTGATAGTCTCAGGGTGCCTTTTCAGTTGATAAGTCATCATTGTTATACACTGTGAATGCATACCGCGATTGCAAGCGTGAGGTGCGTGAACCGGGGATTATAGTACGTAGATAAAAAATAGGTTGATATTGGATGCGGTACATCATGTAACACGCTGCCATTATGCAAAAGTTACAATCTGTAGTTAAGTGCAAGTATGGTGCATGCCTGCAGTTAAGTGCCCAATGTTATTGCTGAGCTACACCTGACATGGTTCCTCTTGTCCATCTTGTGTCTTACTTTATCTTTATCTTTCTATTCAGTAACCTCTATCAATCCTTGGTTGCTCCGGTCTCCCCTTGTGCACCACCTCTCTGATTTGTCTTTACACTGTCACCACATGAGTTTCCATCCACCTAACACCTTGCACAATTTACCTTATGGTCAGATGATAAGAATGAAATGCATAATTAGCGATCCAACAGAATGTGAAATTGAAATCAACAAATTGAGAAAAAGATTACAGGATAGAGGATATCCAGAAACTGATTTACAGTCAGCAACCGAGAAAGTGAGAGCACGACCAAGAGAAGAACAAGTTACTCTCTTACCTGGTAACGTTCTTTCGATGGGATGGTCCGACGACGTATTCCATATCTATGACAGTAATCACCACAGCTGTGCTGCTTCGGAAAATCTTCGGCGTCTGCATCGATGACGTCGATACGCTGCCCTCGAGGACCTTCTCCGACGGCCAACGTCACTGGATGTTATAAGTAGGACGCACGATGCCCGTAGCCTGAGTTGTAGTTTTTTCCCCCAGAACGTGTGGCACCAGTCTTCTGCCAGTCTGACACACAAAGCCTTGCAGAAACGTAAGCTGCAATCGCATAAGAAATTCTGAAGCGGGGAAGGTAGGGAGGTAGCGATATGGAATACGTCGTCGGACCATCCCATCGAAAGAACGTTACCAGGTAAGAGTAACTTGTTCTTCGAGGGGATTGGGTCCTCTGGCGTATTCCATATCTAATACAGACTCCCAAAGCAGTACTAATGCAAGGAGGTGGGAAAAGAACTTATAAAACAGAAATGTAGAATGCCCAATCAAATTGCGGAGTAAAGGACTGCCTTGCCAAAAGCCAAATCCTGCCCACGGATGGAATCGAGGGAGTAGTGACGTACAAAAGTATGTACCGAAGCCCAGATGGCTGCATCACAGATGTTACGAATAGGAACCCCCCTTTGTAGGGCATTAGAGGCAGCCATACCCCTGGTAGAAGGGGCCCGTAAGCCGACCAGTGGGTCCTTACCCACCAAGCGGTAACACTCAGAGATAGCCAAAATAATCCAGCAAGACAAAGTCTGTTTCGTCACAGCTTGTCCAAAATGCTTTCCAGCGTAACCAATGAAGAGTTTGATCGTCCACTCTGACCTGGGACATGCGTGAAATATAAAAGCTTAACACTCTCCTAGGATCAAGCCTATGGAGCCTCTCCTCTTCCTTACCAGGATGTGGAGGAGGATAAAATGCTGGAAGAACAACCTTCTGGCTTAAATGAAATTCCGACACCACCTTTGGAAGAAAGGAAGGACAAACTCTAAGGACAACACTGTCCTTAAGAAACACAGTGAAGGGTGGCTTAACTGAAAGAAACTGTAACTCACTCACTCTGCGAGCGGAAGTGACCGCAACCCAAAATACAGTTTTAATAGTTAACAGTGTCAAAGGGCATAAATGCAAAGGCTCAAACAGAGCACTCATCAAAAACTTGAGAACAAGGTTCAAATCCCAACCGGGCACCAGGAAAGGTGACGTAGGGAACACATTAGTGAGCCCTTTCAGAAACGGAGAAATTAAAGGAATTTTAAAATAGGAACACTCTTCAGACGAGCGCTTAAATATGGACAGCGCCGCCAGGTAATCTTTAACGGTACCCACTTGCAGGCCCCTGTGGGCCAAAGAAAGCAAAAAAGACAGAACCATGGGAATGTCACATGCAAAAGGATCCACATTCTTAACCCTGCACCAGTCGCAGAACTTACGCCAACGGCAACGGTACAGGGACTTTGTTGCTGGCCGTCTGGCCGGGAGCAACACCTCCATCACATCTTCAGGGAGGTCCCAATCCATATACCTCAACCTTTCAGAAACCAAGCGTGAAGGTTGAGGGATCTGACCTCTGGATGGAGAACCTGACCTCACCTCCCGTGAGAGCAGATCGTCTCGGTAGGGAAGACGACATGGAGGGCAGATGGACAAGTCGAGAAGGTCCGGGTACCACGTCCTCCGGGCCCACGCCGGAGCAATGAGGATCATCCGGGAACCGAACCTCCGTAACCTCCGCAGTACTTGTGGGATGACGGAACTGGAGGAAACGCGTAGAGCAGTGGGAATGACCACTCCACCACAAACGTGTCTCTTAAGGCTCCTTTTGGAGGAAATTCCCGCAAGCAGAACCTCTCGCACTTCCAGTTGACACCGGAGGCGAAGAGATCCACTTGAGGGGTCCCCCACATGGCAAAGATCTCCAGGAGAATCTCCTGAGCCAACTCCCACTCGTGAGAGATTGCGCTCTGCCTGCTCAGAGCGTCCGCTGTCTCGTTTTCGTCTCCGGCCAGATGAACTGCCGAGATCGAAACTTCCTGCTGGATTCCCCAGAACCAGAGCTGCATCGCCTCCCTGCACAGAGGAATTGACCCTGCCCCCTCCCCCCTTTTTTGTTGAGGTAGTGCATGGCCACCGTGTCCGTCAGGATCAGGACATTCTTCCCTTGCGCAGTCGGCAGAAAAGCCTTCAGGGCTAGCCTGAGGGCCCTCAGCACCAACAGATTGATATGGAGTCTGGACTCCGACGGAGACCAACGACCGCTGACGGTTAGCTCGTTGGCATGAGCTCCCGATCCCGTGAGGGATGCATCCGTCACGATCATCTCCTCCGGCAGGGTAGCCAAAATGGAGCCCCCTTCATCAGATTGTCTTTGACGGCCCAACACAGAAGGTCCTGGGCGACCGAGGACGGCACCTGAACAGGGTCCGACATCCTGCCGGAGGACTGAGACGACTGGAGCTTGGGTGCCCATTGCAAAGATCTCATCCGCAACCTGGCCTCTGGCGCCAGAAGAATGCAGGATGCCATGAGGCCGAGCAATCTCAAGAACTCGAATGCTGGGAGACTCTGGGCAAGCTGAAACTTGTGCACCATCTGCTGAATGTGATGAGCCCTCACCTGGGGAGGAAACACTGCCCCAGGGACGTGTCGAGCACTGCTCCGATGTACTGGAGCCTCTGAGTTGGTGTCAGATGGGACTTCTTTAAGTTGAGGGAGAAACCCAGCTTGTGGAGGGAGTGGCAGGTGACTGACAGATGATCCAGGACTTGCTCAGGAGAGCGCGCCCTGATCAACCAATCGTCCAGGTAGGGGTAGACGTGAATCCCCACCTTTCCTGAGGTGCATTGCCACCACTACCATGAGCTTGGTGAAGACCCTCGGGCGGAGGTCAATCCGAACGGCAGGACCCGAAACTGAAAGTGCGATTCGCCAACCGTGAACCTCAGGTACTTCTTGTGCTTTGGATGTATTGGCACATGAAAATAAGCGTCCTTGAGGTCGAGAGACAACAACCAGTCCTGAAGTTGAAGGGCCTGGAGGACTTGAGAGAGAGTAACCATCTGGAGCTTGTCCTTCCTGAGGCGTTTGTTCAAACCGCGCAAGTCCATGATGGGTTTCAATCCCCCGTCTTTCTTGGAAATCAAAAAATAAGGGGAATACCATCCCTTGTTCCTCTCCGCTACAGGCACCGGTTCTATGGCGCCTTTCTCCAGCAGGGATTGAATTTCTTGCGCAAGGAGCGGATCCGGACTCTTCAAAGAGAGATTCCCCGGTGGATTGTCTTGAGGCCTCTGCCGAAAGGAAGACAGTAGCCGTGGGTTATGATCTCCAGAACCCACACATCTGAAGTAATGGTGCGCCACTCTGCAAGATGTTGCGCCAGCCTTCCCCCAACCGGTGAACCATGGGACATGGCCTCATGACTGAGCTGAAGCGACTGCGGCATTGCCTGAGGGCAAAGAGGCAACAGCCCGAGCGGCCTTGGCACCTTGAGTACCTTGTTTTCCACCTCTGGCACCCCTACGGTGGCCCCTTTGACTGGCAGCTCCTCTCGCTTTACCAAAGGAGGAGTAATAATGAAAGGAACCTCCCCTCCAAATGCTGTCCCCTAGGACGAAAAGGCAGAGGTTGGCGAACTGCAGCGCCCAGCGACTTCGCTGCAGCTTTTGAGGTCTGCAACCTCTCAAGGCTCTCGTCAGCCTTGCTGCCAAAAAGATGTTCCCTGTCAAAGGGCATGTTGAGGAGCCGGGCCTGCACATCAGGAGCAAACCCCGACTTCCGCAACCATGCAAACCTGCGTATCACGGTGCTCGCCGCCATGGACCGGCTGACGCAATCTGCCATGTCCAAACCCGACTCAACGGCCTCACACATGGCGTTCTTACCATCCTGAACCATGGCAAGGAAACCATCCCGTTCATCCCCTTCGGGAATATGTTCAGCCGCTAAGGAAACACAGTTCCACAGAGTGTGCGTGAAACGTGACAAGGCACATATGGAGTTGGCCGCCTGAAGCGCCATACCCCCTGAAGAAAACACTTTCTTCGGCCAGCCGTCAAAACGCTTGTCGTCCCCATCAGGAGGGATGGTAGGATACGACGCCTGCTTTGCCGGGGCCGTAGCCGCCTGCACCACCAAACTCTCCTGAGTGGGGTGCTTGGTCAAGTAGCAGGGGTCGCTACTGGCTGGGTGGTATTTTCGCGGCAAAGCCTTGCCCACTACCAGGAGACTCTCCGGAGCAGTCCAAGCCGCCGCTACCCTCCTCTGTAGAGCCATATGGAACGGCAGTACCGGGTCAGTTGGTGGACCTTGGTCGAGGATATCCGTAAGGTCATCCTGAAGAAAATCCCCTGGGGGAGCAGACCATCCCAAGTACTCAAAGACCCTGGACATAAGGCGACGGTACGAGGAATCGGCATGAGTGCCAGGCTCAGGCCTCCAGAGAGGTGTCCAGCCCACTGGCATCGTGCAGGGATTGCTGCAGGTCTTCAACTTGGCTATGGCCTGAGGAAATCTTGTCCAGTACTGTATCCAGAACCATGCCATCATCAGAGCCCTCATCCACCTCCGAAATAAGCTGGCGGAAAGAAGGCACAGAATGCGGAACAAAGCCATGCTTGGCCTTTGCCAAAGCCTTTCTAGGCGGTTCCACCGAGCCCCGGGGAACCCCCGTCGAAACAGACTTGAAAGGCGTTGAGGGCGTCGAGTGTATCGGCGCCGACACCGAACGCAGCGACGATAGCATCGATGGCGCCGACAAAGTCCTCGAGGCCGGGGCCCCGAGCGTGTCCCTCGACTGCCTGGGCACCGATGTCGTCGAGGACTTCTTCAAGGGTGGGGCCTCGAAAGAGTCCGTCGACAACCTCAGCGCTACCTTCCTTCCTTCCACCTTCCTTGAAGACACCACAGGTTCACACGGTCTCGAACGCGTCGAGGACCGGGACCTGGACCTGGAATGGGCATGCCGAGAACGATTCCCCTTGTCCGAGCGGGACCTCACCCGCAAATCGTGACGACCACCCGAGCCCGAAGGCGTGCGAGCGATGTCTCTCGACCGATCACGACCGACCCCACTCGGAGGCACGGACGGACCAGTGCCCTGCGATTCAAGATTTGTCAACATCTTCTTCCCGAAGGAAGCCACTTCCTCCGGTGTTGCATGCTTGGTGGGGTAAGCGACCCGCCGACGGGCGGAGTCCTCAGAAGTGGACGGGGAAGGCGACCGATGACAGCGCTTCCGGGAGTGCCTCGAAGAGGCAGAGGAGTGGCGGGACCGACTCCGGAACCGAGACCCACTGGACTTCCGACAACGACACGGAGAGTCGCCTCTCGAATCGTCTGTCGAAAGCCCTGCAGACCTCGACCTTCGTGGCTTAGACACCTTACCTACCGATAACAACTTCTTGCGCTCCCGCGCTCCCGCAAGGCTTTAGACGTGAGCGACTGGCAGTCAACACAGTCATCCGTGTCATGGGCCTCACCGAGGCACCAGAGGCAGGCATTGTGCGAGTCCGTAACCGACATCTTGGACCCACAGTCCCCACACTTCTTAAAGCCCGGACGCGGTGTGGAGGATGAGGTAGACATCTTCATGAAGAAAGACTGCACAATACGAAACAGGTTCAAAGAACCGAGAAAGAACAGGAACTCCAATGAGTCGAGGCGCGCCAAGATCTCCGAAGCGAACACGTTTGCGGAAAAAACGGAAGTGAGGCTACGGGCGTTGTGCGTCCTACTTATAACATCCAGTGACGTCGGCCGTCGGAGGAGGTCCTCGAGGGTGGCGTATCGACGTCATCGACGCAGGACGCAGAAGATTTTCCGAAGCAGCACAGCTGTGGTGATTACTGTCATAGATATGGAATACGTCGGAGGACCCAATCCCCTCGAAGAACGGTTACAAACTAAACCAAAGCCAGCAGCAACAGTGGTATACGTGTCATGATTTTCCATGCAAAGTGTTCAGATTAAGAAACAGATCAGCAAACATTGGAACATTTTAAAAGTGACACCCGTACTAATTAGTTATTTGCAGCAACACCAACATTTGCCAACCAACACAGCAGCAACTTGAGGGATTTATTAAACACCACAAGAGCAGGCACCGAGAAGAACATAAGAAAAGAAAGCAGACAAGGTACCTTCACATAACTGAATTGCGGCAATTGTCACAATATCATGAAAGGGAACACCATTTCTCACCCTCGGACAGAAGAAAAAATAAAATTGAAAAGTTTTGCTACTTGCAACACAGAAAATGTCATCTACTGTCTAAAGAGTCCCTGTGCTTTATGCTATGTTGGTGAATCAGGAAGAAAAGTAAGAGTACGCATGAACGAGCATAAGTCGTGCATAAGGAACAAGAACCCCAATTCTGCAGTAGCCAAACATTTTAATGCTATGAATCACAATGTAGCGCAAATCAAATTTGTGGTGTTGGAAGCACTTCATAACAAAGGACAATATGTTGACATGAAGAAACTCAGGAAACAACGAGAAGCATTCTGGAGGCATGAATGACGAATGAGATTTAAATTGCTTCCATTAAGAATAGGACTCCCTTATAAAAAAGGAATACATTGAATAATAACCAAAGATAACATGTTCTTTGAGTCAAAAAATGGTATCTCAGGTTATGAATATGTAACATGACTCTAGAATGTGGTTATAACATTGGCATAATGGATTCTGAGTGTTAAATGTAAGAAGCGTTGGCATTCCAATATAAGAAAATTTGAGGATGGTGTGATGGCACACATACATTCAAGGGTTTAGCTTTACAATAACAAGCAATAGCTTCTAAGTCAATATGACTGAGTTAAAGACAAGGATGTGTATATTTAGTTCACATTATGTACTTCGTTCACAATAACAAATCCACCCGAAGCACCCGGCATTAGTATTAATGAAAATATTCACACAGGCACCGGTCAGAGACAATTGTGGTTTTCACACACAAAAGAATAGTAGTGTAAGTATGACACAATGATTGAGCATATGGTAACTAACAAAGTAGTTAGTTTAGACTATTATGAGATCACATCCTTATAGAATCTCTTTATGCAATACAGCATTGTTAGGCAGAAACCTGTGCAGTTCCCTCTGGGACCACTGCAAAAGATTTAAGTCTACAGGTGTTGGCAGTAAACCCACTTGGTAGCAGTCTGTACCACACAGATTCACTGTGGTAGCTGTGGCTGAGCAGTCAGACTTCCCTCAAGAAGAGTTCGGCAGTATACAGAGAATACATAATAGGTACAGAGGCACAGTAGCACAAGCAAACACTGACCAGAGCTAGGTGTAAAAGTATAAACTTATTTATTAAAGGTACACTCATAAATTACACTAGCACAATAGAAAAGATAAGAAAGTCAAACACAGTTACTATTACTCATATGTAAATCCCTAATCATTTGTTGGACAATTCTAAGTTAACCCCACTTATTTCCAACCAGAGGTGAGCGCTTAACATTAGATGACACTCCAACAAGTATTACCAAAAGGGAGGGAAAAGGCAGAAATAAAGAGAGCAGTAAGGTAAAACACTTTTCACATAAGGTTAGCAAAGACAGTCAATGGTGGAACAAGGAGAATTAGTTCGGGGCCCGCTTTCGAGGGAGCCAGGCGAAAAATGTGCCCAAGATCACACAATGTCATCAGTCTTTGCAGGTGAGAGAAAAGGCTTTACTACGGTTCTGAAAAGTTTAGTTAGGGTGTCCCAGGCCCACCCAGGTTCGAGAGCCGAGGGCTAAATCTACCCCGTACAAACGGTGGCAAGGGAGGCCGGGCGGAACACAGTACCTTTAAAAGTGGAAAGATTCCTCCAGCGGTGGTAGTCATTCCTGGTAGTGGGTGCAAGTCGCGGCGTCGTCCCGAGGAAGAGGTGCTCTCGACGGGGAGGAAGGCTGCAGGTCGTTGCACTACCAGGGATGAGGCCAGCCGTGGAGTTCTCCGGTCACAAAGGATTTTTACCCCTCTTTCGCGGTTGAGGTAAAAAGTGGTATCCCGGTTGCCGGGGTGTTTGGCACAGGCAAGGCGGCCACTTCGGGACGGCGAAAAGAAGGCAGCAACTGGTTGTCCCCACCAGTTAAGGGAAGAAGACCCTCCGGCAGGAGATCTCCTCTGTCGTCGGGAAAAGTGGTGAGACGGTTCTGCAGGGCTTCACCGGTGGTGTCGTCTTGGCAGGTCGGCTCGGCTTCTCCCTCTTTGGCTTCTTAGGTCCTGTGGCGACTTCTGAAGAACCAGTCCCAAAAACCCTGCTTTTATGCAGCAAACCCCCATTCATACAGCCTAGCTGTCACTCAAACATGCTAAGTGGTGAGCGGGGTGGCTCACCACTTGGGCCAATCACACTAGAGTGCGACATGGGTTGGCAAGGCAACTCAGTCCAGGGTGCCTAAACCCCCTCCCACACCCCCTGTTGTACCCAGACAGAATGGCACCACTTTGGAGGGCTTCTGTGCAGAAGCCCGCCAAAAGTGGAACAAAGGCTCGACTCGGGTTCAGGGTTACTGAAGTGAACCTAGACGCCATTTTGGCGGCGAGTTCTGGCAAAAAATCCCAACCGGTGAATTTATATTAATTAAATAACCCGGCGGTATCTTTAACATTGCACCAAAAAGTGGTGCATTAAAAACAATGGGAAATCCCATTGGGAAATATTCTAGTGGAATATTTCCGTGGTATCCACTGCCACCAGCCAGAACTCGGCGAGGGGGGACGGGACAGTACCCCCTCGACAACAGACCCAGGGGCAATCTAATTGCCCCTACCAGTACTTCCACAGTAAGATGGTTTGTACTGGTTAAGTTCCTAAGTTAAGACTAGTAAAGTCAATGGTAACTTTACAGACCCAGGGAGACAGTAGTCAGTCCTAGGGTGTGGAGTCTATGTTTGGGGGTCTCTAGGACACCCCTGTGCTACTGCACTGAGGGTGCGGTGTAACACACATTCAAAAAACCAATGATGGCCTATGGGGAAAATTACCCCCTAGCCCATAAGCACATAGCAAGTCACAGAAACACTCTCAAGTCATGTCCAAGAGTGAGAGTAAAAGAGTCTCACTCTTGGCAGGAGAAAAAAATAAACCCCAAAAATCCAGCAAAGCTGCTGGGGGACTCAATAGGTTAAGAAATTCAGCCTAAACAGAGAATTCTTCCTAACACTCGCCCCCCCCAGACTAAGGGACAGGAGGATTTAATCCACTCCTGGATGAACCTCATACCTCTAGTCGATGACATACATCCTAGAGAGTCCATCAGCATTTTGATGGTGACACCCTGACCTGTGCTCAATGGTGAAATCAAACCCTTGGAGGCAGATTGACCATCTCAATAGTTTTGGATTTTCCCCTTTCATTTGCATTAACCATCTCAAGGGTTGGTGGTCAGTCTGAATGACAAAAGTAGAACCATACAAGTATGGCCTAAACTACTTCAGTGCCCACACAATAGCAAAGCATTCTCTTTCGATTGTTGCCCACCTTGTTTCAGGATCCTTCAGTTTTCTACTGATGAAGCAAATGGGGTGTTCCCTACCCTTGTCATCCAGTTGGCTAAGCACTGCACCTATACCTACATTGGAAGCATCAGTTTGTACAATGAAAGTTTGGTGGTAGTCAGGAGCTCTGAGTACTGGAGCTTGGCAGAGAGCTTTCTTCAGGTTTTCAAAGGCCTGATTGCATTCCTCAGTCCATTTGACCTTCTTAGGGAATTTTGGAGAGGAGATCACATTCAGGGGAGAAGCTATGGTCCCATAGTTCTCAATGAAATTCCTGTAGTACCCAGTGAGGCCTAAGAAGGCTCTCACCTGGGTCTGAGTAGTAGGTGTTGTCCAATTTTGCACAGCTTCAATCTTGCTGAGCAAAGGCCTTATTTCTCCACCTCCTACCTCATGTCCAAGGTAGACCACTTTACTCTGACCAATTTGGCACTTGCTTGCCTTTATGGTCAGATTGGCCTGCTCAAGAGCCTGCAAAACATGTCCTAAGTGGGTCACATGTTCTTCCCAGGAGTGGCTGAAGACTGCAATGTCATCCAAGTATGCCATGCAGAAGTCCTCCATCCCAGCCAGAACTTGGTTCACCATCCTCTGGAATGTTGCAGGTGCATTTTTCAGTCCAAAAGGCATAACCTTGAATTGGTATAGGCCAACTGGGGTAGAAAATGCAGTTTTCTCCTTGGCATGGTCTGTCACGGCTATTTGCCAGTAGCCTGACGTAAGGTCCACTGTGCTGAGGTACTTGGCTGCACCAAGTTTATCCACCAACTCATCTGTCCTTGGCAAAGGGTGGGCATCAGTCTTGGTGACTGCATTAAGAGCTCTATAGTCCACACAGAATCTCAACTCTTTGGATCCTGCCTTTGGTACTAACACTACTGGGCTAGACCATGGACTAGTAGAGGGCTCTATTACCCCAAGATCAAGCATCTTCTTGACCTCCCCTTTGATGTGGGTTCTGACATGTTCTGACATCCTATATCCCCTGCTTTTGACTGGCAGGCAGTCACCAGTGAGTATCTCATGCTGTCCCCAAGGGGTCAAGCCTGGTGAAAGTGAGAACAGGGGGGCAAACTGATTTAACATAGCTTTGCACTCCTCCTGTTGCTCAGGGGTCAGATCTGAAGAGAGATTAACTCCTTCAACCTTTTCGTCCAAAGGTAAGCCTCTCAGGAGGTCAGGTAGAGCTTCACTCTCCTCCTCCTCTTCTGATGAAGCTAGAAGCAAGGCTCCTACTTCTGGTCTAGAGACATAGGCTTTGAGGCGGTTGGTGTGGAAGACTCTGGAAGCTTCCCTGGGTTTGCCCAGATCCACCAGATAGTTGACCTCTCCAAGTTTTCCCACAACCTTGAAGGGTCCCATCCATTTGTCTTGCAAGGCCCTCTGCCTTGTTGGAAGCATAACTAGAACTAGCTGGTCTTGAGTAAACTCAACCATGTTAGCCTTCTGATCATGCCAATGTTTGATCAGAGCTTGGCCAGCTTTCAAGTTGTCACTTGCTTCTGCCATCATGTGTGACATTCTCCTTCGGAGACCTATCACATAGTCAGTCACTCTGACTGGCTTGGGGGAAGGAGCACTCTCCAACCCCTCCTTAATCAGGGCCAAGGGGCCTCTGACGGGATGGCCATAGAGAAGTTCAAAGGGAGAATAACCTACTCCCTCCTGAGGGACTTCCCTATAAGCAAATAGAAGGCATGGCAGTACAAGGTCCCACTTCTTCTTAAGGGGTTCTTCTAAGGCACCTATCATGCTCTTCATGGTTCTGTTAAATCTTTCTACCAACCCGTTTGTCTGAGGGTGGTAGGCGGTTGAGAACTTGTAGGTAACTCCGCAGGTTTTCCACATGGCTTTCATGTAGTTGGACATAAAATTTGTCCCCCTGTCAGAGATCACCTCCTTAGGAAACCCAACCCTGGTAAAGATACCAAGGAGGACCTTAGCCACAGCCTGAGCCGTAACAGTCCTCATAGGAATTGCCTCAGGGTACCTAGTAGCATGGTCTACTACAACAAGGATAAACCTGTTGCTTGAGGAGGTTGGGGGATCAAGGGGACCAACAATGTCAATCCCTACCCTCTCAAATGGGACTCCCACAACTGGGAGAGGCACTAAAGGTGCCACATTCTTGGAACCAACCTTACCAGAAGTCTGGCAGGTGTGACAGCTCCTGCAATATCTATCTACTTCAGCCCCCATCTTTGGCCAATAAAAGTAGAGAGAGAGCCTTTCCTTGGTCTTCTTGAAACTCAAGTGACCAGCCAAAGGAATCTCGTGGGCTAGTTGCAAGAACTGTTGTCTGTTCTCCTGGGGCACTACCAGGCGTTGGTAGGCTCCAGGTTCAGATTCAGTTGGTTCACTGTAGAAGAGGCCATCTTCCCAGTGTAACCTATACTTCCCAGGCTCTTGCCCATCAGCCTGAGAAGCTGCCTGCTGGCGAAGGCCCTCCAGAGTTGGACATTCTCTTTGTCCCTTACGAAAAGCTGTCCTGCTGGGTCCACCTTCTGCCAGTAAAGACTGCAGCTCAGGATGGTCAGCCGGGTCCAGGTCTCCAATAAGTTCTGGGCCTCCTACTAGCTCTTCTTCAGAGTCTAGTTCAACCAAACAGGGTTGTACCTCCCTCTCAGCCTCAGCTGGAGGTGGAGTTACAGGTGTAACTTTGGACAACCTCGGGGAAGTCCTGGTTGGAAGCACTGGAGTGCTTGCTGTAGGCTTTTTTCTAGGAGTCTTGGGTGGCCCCTTTGCTCCTGATCTGGTAGTCACTGCAGTAAGTTGTTCCAGTGGGAGAGGAGTGATTTCTGTCATCATCTCCTGAGATAAACCTCGCAGGGTTTTCTCTCTTGCAGATTTGGTGAGCTCCTGTAACTTTTTACTAGGAGGTCTGGGGGTATGTGACACAACTCCCAGAGCTTTCAAGTCATTTCCTAGCAGAACTCTTCCTGGCACTTCACATTGTACACTGACAGGTATCTTCACAGCCATATCATTACACTGGATGAGAACTGGTAACTGGGGACACATCTGCACAGGCCCTCCAGCTAACTTGGTGAGGCATTTGGGTGCCTTAGCAACATCCTCTGCCTTGAAAAATGATTCATCCACCACAGTTATGCTGGCCCCAGTGTCCCTGATGGCAGGAGTCTCCTGACCATTCACGTGGACACTGTCCTTATAATACTCTTTAGTATTATCTGGGATAGAATTATACACATCTAAATGTTGTTGTTCCCACAACCCCAGAGAGACTAAAGAAACACTGGCTGAGACTCCAGTGGGTTCATCAGCCAGTAGTAGAAAGTTTCCACTTGCCATAGTGACTTCCTCCTCTGGAGCGAAGGCTAAGGAGACAAGTTGGACCCCTGAAGGTTTACCCTTACATCTGGGATCTCCTTTCACATGGTCAGTAGCCTTACAAACATAACAGGCCCCAAAGGTCCTTTGGAATGGAGGCTTGTTCCGACCTCCTTCTGGTTTAGCACCAGAAGGTATACTACTCTGCTGTGGTTTCCCAGGTGGCTTACCCTTATGGTTTTGTTTGGGGCCTTCTTTGGAATTAGGATTATTAGAATTCTCTTTGGAGTCTTTCTTAGGCTGTCTTCCCTCATCCTTCTTCTGAGTTACCCCAGAATCCTTGTGAGTAGCCCTGTTGGCAACCCACAAGTCAGCAGCCTTAGCTAGTTTCCTAGGATCTAATTCCTGTGAATCAGCCAAGTGCTGTCTGAGCTCAGGAGAGCAGGCATCATAAATTGACTCCATCATTACAAGATTTCTCATTCCTTCATAAGTGTTCACCTTGTAACCCTTAATCCATCCCTCTAAGTTTTTCAACCCTTCACACACCCAGGTAGCCCAAGGGGTACCATCATGCTTTTTGAGGCTCCTAAACCTCTTAAGATACTGGGAAGGGGTCTTCCCAAATCTAGCTATCAAAGCTAGTTTCACACATTCATACTCTTTCCTATCCTCCTCCCCCAACTCCATTACCACATTAGTTGCAACAGGGGGAAGCCTAGAGAACGACCAGGTGAGTAACTCATTACCTGTGATGTTCTGGAGCCCATGATTATACTCAAACATAGACAACCAATCCAACACATCCAACTTAGGCTCATACATATCAATCAATTCCTTAGGCATCCGGGGTCTTTTAGGACTGGAACTTCTAGAGGAGCCAGAGAGAGAAGCATTCTCAACAGACAATTTCTTCATTTCTAGCTCATACTTGAGCTCCATTTCCCTTAGCCTTAGTTCTTTGTCAGTTTGAGCATTAAGTTTCTTGTACTCTAATTCAAGTTTCATTTTCTCTAGTTCAAAGTATTGAGGGCTAAATGTGGGACCTGGCAAAGGTCCAGTAGGTACAGCTGGTAGAGCAGACAGAGGCCTAGAGGGACTATCTACAACAGTTTCATCCTCCTCTTCTGGTTCTGACCCAAGATCATCAATACTTTGCTCCATATCAAGATCATTGCTGCTTTCTGCATTTGCTGGAGTGATAGGTTCCTCTGGACCATCCTCCAGACTTTGGTTTTCTAACAACCTTTCTATTAGCTCCATTTTCTTTCCTTTAGTCATGAGATTCTTATGCTTACAGAGAAGTCTTAGACAATCAGCAGTTTTTGTAGCAAGGGACTCTTGACTATAACTTTCCATAGAAGACAGGTTAAAAATGACTTTTTCTTTCTTGTGCTTAAGCTTTGTGGTTAGTTGCACTAAGGTATCTCAAAAGTACTCTAAAGTGTATACTCAATACAGATCCCACCGCTGTACACCAGTGTTAGGCAGAAACCTGTGCAGTTCCCTCTGGGACCACTGCAAAAGATTTAAGTCTACAGGTGTTGGCAGTAAACCCACTTGGTAGCAGTCTGTACCACACAGATTCACTGTGGTAGCTGTGGCTGAGCAGTCAGACTTCCCTCAAGAAGAGTTAGGCAGTATACAGAGAATACATAATAGGTACAGAGGCACAGTAGCACAAGCAAACACTGACCAGAGCTAGGTGTAAAAGTATAAACTTATTTATTAAAGGTACACTCATAAATTACACTAGCACAATAGAAAAGATAAGAAAGTCAAACACAGTTACTATTACTCATATGTACATCCCTAATCATTTGTTGGACAATTCTAAGTTAACCCCACTTATTTCCAACCAGAGGTGAGCGCTTAACATTAGATGACACTCCAACAAGTATTACCAAAAGGGAGGGAAAAGGCAGAAATAAAGAGAGCAGTAAGGTAAAACACTTTTCACATAAGGTTAGCAAAGACAGTCAATGGTAGAACAAGGAGAATTAGTTTGGGGCCCGCTTTAGAGGGAGCCAGGCGAAAAATGTGCCCAAGATCACACAATGTCATCAGTCTTTGCAGGTGAGAGAAAAGGCTTTACTATGGTTCTGAAAAGTTTAGTTAGGGTGTCCCAGGCCTACCCAGGTTCGAGAGCCGAGGGCTAAATCTACCCCGTACAATCGGTGGCAAGGGAGGCCGGGCGGAACACAGTACCTTCAAAAGTGGAAAGATTCCTCCAGCGGTGGTAGTCGTTCCTGGTAGTGGGTGCAAGTCGCGGCGTCGTCCCGAGGAAGAGGTGCTCTCGACGGGGAGGAAGGCTGCAGGTCGTTGCACTACCAGGGATGAGGCCAGCCGTGGAGTTCTCCGGTCACAAAGGATTTTTACCCCTCTTTCGCGGTTGAGGTAAAAAGTGGTATCCCGGTTGCTGGGGTGTTTGGCACAGGCAAGGCGGCCACGAGATACTTCGGGACGGCGAAAAGAAGGCAGCAACTGGTTGTCCCCACCAGTTAAGGGAAGAAGACTCTCCGGCGGGAGATCTCCTCTGTCGTCGGGAAAAGTGGTGAGACGGTTCTGCAGGGCTTCACCGGTGGTGTCGTCTTGGCAGGTCGGCTCGGCTTCTCCCTCTTCGGCTTCTTAGGTCCTGTGGCGACTTCTGAAGAACCAGTCCCAAAAACCCTGCTTTTATGCAGCAAACCCCCATTCATACAGCCTAGCTGTCACTCAAACATGCTAAGTGGTGAGCGGGGTGGCTCACCACTTGGGCCAATCACACTAGAGTGCGACATGGGTTGGCAAGGCAACTCAGCCCAGGGTGCCTAAACCCCCTCCCACACCCCCTGTGGTACCCAGACAGAATGGCACCACTTTGGAGGGCTTCTGTGCAGAAGCCCGCCAAAAGTGGAACAAAGGCTTGACTCGGGTTCAGGGTTACTGAAGTGAACCTAGACGCCATTTTGGCGGCGAGTTCTGGCAAAAAATCCCAACCGGTGAATTTATATTAATTAAATAACCCGGCGGTATCTTTAATATTGCACCAAAAAGTGGTGCATTAAAAACAATGGGAAATCCCATTGGGAAATATTCTGGTGGAATATTTCCGTGGTATCCACTGCCACCAGCCAGAACTCGGCGAGGGGGGACGGGACAGTACCCCCTCGACAACAGACCCAGGGGCAATCTAATTGCCCCTACCAGTACTTCCACAGTAAGATGGTTTGTACTGGTTAAGTTCCTAAGTTAAGACTAGTAAAGTCAATGGTAACTTTACAGACCCAGGGAGACAGTAGTCAGTCCTAGGGTGTGGAGTCTATGTTTGGGGGTCTCTAGGACACCCCTGTGCTACTGCACTGAGGGTGCGGTGTAACACACATTCAAAAAACCAATGATGGCCTATGGGGAAAATTACCCCCTAGCCCATAAGCACATAGCAAGTCACAGAAACACTCTCAAGTCATGTCCAAGAGTGAGGGTAAAAGAGTCTCACTCTTGGCAGGAGAAAAAAATAAACCCCAAAAATCCAGCAAAGCTGCTGGGGGACTCAATAGGTTAGGAAATTCAGCCTAAACAGAGAATTCTTCCTAACAAGCATATTTTTATTTCACTTTTGAGAACAGTGCATATAAAATAGAACATTTGAGACAAAGGAACCTATAACATTGTAAATTCTGCCTGCACGACAGAGCGGTATCAGTTTGAAAGACATTAACACTATTAGCATGCACTTTCAAAGATAGCCGCCGCTGTAACAGCGTGCTGACCATCTTGGAAACTTCTCTCCAGTCGGAATCTCTATGACAACCAAATAGCATTTGTAAGTGGAAACACAACGGTTCTGTTTCACAGAACTGCGATGATCGTGTGATACGAATAGAGAGTCTTACACAGACGGTAAGCGAGGAGTAGATACATAATTTAGTTAACAGCGTTAGCACTAAGATACCCGATGTTGATGCTTAAAATTATGCTATCATTTACAGAAGTTACACGCGGTCGTGCAGCCACGTTTTAGCGCAAACACGCATTAAGGTTAGTGTCTCACGACACTATTGAGGGATGATTCACAGTTATATGAGTAGCGTTAGAATCACGAATCATTGCATTTAGCAGGCAGGCTCTCACCACATTTTACAAGCATGATTTCAACAAATACTAACCTTGAGGACAAGCTAGTGGTTCTTCACCATATACAAAACGGTCACAAAATATACATATGCACAATCGGTTGGAAGTCAAGCGACAGAATGCAATTAATAAATAATTACTGACCGCACAACATCAAAAGGGCCACGAAGTATGTGAAATGGACTTACCTGTTTTCGCTCAACTCTTTTGTTGTATGTGTTTATACATGCTGTGATATGTTGTGGGCGCCCTGTTATTTAATGTGAACCCATGTGAATATTATATGGATTTTGGAATGGAACAACATGCAATGTTCGAAATTATGTCCTTTGCCTTCCACACAGAGATAAAAAGGTGGAGCCCGAAAGCACAGTACTAGCACGGCAGACAGCCCGACGGCACAGCTAACGAGGCATGGCAGTTCAAACGAAGGAGAAAGACGGCAGGAATCGAGAGGGTGGTGAGGAGAGAAGTGACCTTGCCCTTTTCGTCCCAGACCCGCAAAACCATCGAGGAAGAAAGCCTAAGATTGGGAACAATAGCACAAGTGTCTTGCAGCAGATGTCAACGGTACACAGAGCAAACCTATGCCGATAAGCAGGAGCGAGGGAAGCTCCTGTGACCGTGGTGCCGGAATTGACTCCAATGAAGAGGAAAGCCAAACGGTTCATCCGAGCCGGTGAGTTCAGGGGAGAGCCGATAAGAACCGGGCTGTGTTAATTGATAATCGCAAAGTGGCAAGTTTGAACCAAGTTAGAGGAACTGTGAAAGAACTGTTAAGTGTAAACAGGAGACCAGTTGCAGAGGGAAACCAGCACCACGTGGGTGCTAACTCCAGAGGCTCTGGTCGATCCCCATCTGAGAGAAACTACAGAAACCAGCAGGCCATCGGAGAGCCAGCGGAATAGGTCAAAGTGGTCATACTAAGGGTCAAGCAAAATCCCTGTACAATTGAAAGACTTTGATCTACAAACTAAGTGAAAGAAAGGGAAGTGAATCCTGCAGTGAGAAGAAACAAGGGAAGTGAATCCCAAGAGAGGAAAAGTCTAAAGTTCAAAGAAACAGAGTGTTGACAGACGTAAACCCGGCAGAGGGGTGTTCACTATGAACTATTTGAAAAGACACTGGGATTTATTATAAGTTTGCCGGTCCGGAAATAAGGGTGCCGGTAAGCTGTGCCCGAGAGGTCTGGCCCTGACTGGCACAGCATTCTCGGCGGCAAAGCCGTCACGGAAGCACCAGCACTGTTAACAACGGTGACGGTGCTTCTGTGTCCCCACTCCCATAGAGTCCCATCGGACTCTATGGGAATGGGGATTAACAAAATTACCAGCGTCTCACTTCCTGGCTGCCGGACTTGGAATAGCCCAGTGGCACCGAGAAGTCAGGCGCTGGTAATTTGTATGGGTCTGGCCTTAACCCGCCAGTAGCACCGGCAGGGTTACCGCCAGACCCGTAATAAGGCCCATTGAGAAAACCAGGGAAGTGAATCCAGCTAAAGAGAAGAGTCCGAGCCCAACCAAGGGAGATCTGGCTAAGATTTGAGAGGGGTGAAGCCCTCACCCAACTGCTGGCAGTAAAGAGGTGTCCGAGCCCGACCGAGATAGATCCAGGGGTGAAGCTACCATCCAAACATTAATTGTGAAAAGAACTGAGATATATAATTTGTGGAATACGATACATGAAGGGTCAGCGCCCAGAAGAGGGGGACACAGGGCAGTAACCATCACCCTACGTGAACTGTGGAAAGCAATTGAGAAGGGTCAGCGCCCAGAAGAGGGGGACCCAGTGGTGAACCATTCTCAGTCTAGCAAACTTTCATTTGGTCAAAGGAACTTTTGTTATTATTTTTTAAGTTATCAGGTTGTCGAAGGCAAGAGACTAAGTGAAACGAATCTTGACCATCGACGGCCCTGATAGCTGAAAGATGAACTGCCTTCTCGTGCTAGGAAAGTTTGAGTGTGCTGTGCTCCACGATCTCACCTTACCCCTTGCTCAAAACGTGGGGGAAGGAAGACCCAGGCTACCACATCCTGACATATTATTTGAGAACACTTCTTTCTTTTTTGAGAACTATCCCAAATCCTTTTTTTTTGTATTAGTTGTAAGGTATGGCAATAGGTTTCTTAGTATAGGCCCTTTTTATATTGTGACACAACGCCACCAGGGCTTCCTCATTTTTTATTTGATCGTTGATGCTTGTTCCCATCTTAGATTTAGGTTGAGATTAGGCGTTTTTCCAACCTGCATACTACATTCATTGTTCAATAAACACCCTTGAACTGTGATCACTTGTATCCGTCTTACTTGTTGCCACTATGAGTTACCTACAGTACCCTGGTTGTCTGTTAAAATGAGCGGGGGGCACCATGTTTGTAGACAGGGATGGACACCACGTTTCCAGCTGTGGGTTAGTATTTCGCCATTACCCATATCCTTTAGGACCGTTCTAGCCCGCCCCTGTCGTACGCGGGATTGTACTTGCTCCTTAGAGGGTAATTTGTTCTTGGCAGAGTTGGATAGTGTTGAATGCTGTTGCACTGTGCTCTTCTTACATTGTTTGAATTGGCGCTTAAAGGCAGACGGGGTCAGAGAATGGTTAAGAATATTGCCTCTAGTGCCCCACTCTCCGTGTCCGCTACCACGTACCCTGTGTCCTGAGGGGAGGGGGTCATCCCTATATGGTGAAGATCTGGCCCTTAGAGTAGGACGGTCTAACGCCAGAGTACGTGGGATAAAGGTTGTGGTCAAACTTTTATCCGCAGTTGGGTTAAAGAGTTGTGGGAGGACCTCGGGATCTTTAGAAAGACCCTTTTAAGGGGTTTTACAGCTCCCAAGGGAGCCAGAGAGGCTGCCAATTTGGACATAGCCTCGAGCAGCCTCAACTGGCCATCTTTTAGGAGCAATTGTTCCCCAGCCATATTGGCACACAAGGATAGTAATGCCTCTACATTGGCCTCCAGAGCTTCTGACCCTGTCTTCTCCTGGCGTTTTTTGTAAGAATGAAAAGAATTAATCGGCCCGGGAGAAGGACATTCACGGTGACTATGTGCTCCTCATCTTCGCTTTCACCTGTGGGACACACCATGGTTGTTAAAAATTGCTTTAGGTCTGGGGTACCAGAGAGGTTTGTGGGCAAAAGATTATCTTGAGTAAAGTTCGACGGTGCCACTGAAATTCTATTCATGCCTTTACATAGTTTTAGCAAGGAGCCATTATTGTCCAGCGAGGTATTGCAATCTGTGAGATCGCCTTCTTTATTATGTAATATGTTTCCCGTGGTTCAAGGGAGGTTCCACTGCTGAACCAAAGAAAGACTTTATTTTTGATTGTGTTGGATCTACCTTGAAAGGTTCTGTTCGCGTCACTTTTTTGTTATGGGGCAGCTCTTAAGAGGCTCATGCTAATTAAAGGGCTGCAGGCTCGTTTAGGATGCGCTCTTGTATCGCTGCGAAGAGTGCCACGTTGCTCCTTTCCAGCTCTCATTTGATCACGTTGTGGGAGAAATAGGGTTATACAAATTGTATACAAAGAAGGAAGGTTTAGCATCCACAACCTTATTACAAAGGGGGGAACCAGATAGAATTTACCCTAATTCAATGAGGAAGTTATTAGGACTCCAGTCTTACTCTTCATGCAAGGATTTCAAGAGCCTATTGGACCCCGCAGTTCCACTTCTTCACAACCTGTCAAACCTGCCTACGGATATAAAGTTGGGTTTAGTGAGAGGCACTCTCAGGATGGGCTCAAAGGATCCATGTCCCGCAGTCACCAGAGCCTAAGTTGCAGCTCAAAGCTCCCACTATATCTGCAGCAGTTTGAGGTTTCAGACCCTCCAGGGGTAACTTAAAAGTTGCTACCACTGGGGCTTAAACTTGTGACAAAGGATTATTTCATTAGTTTTGTTACAATACTTGTGCTAAATCAATAAACAATTAATCAACAGTTTGGTAAAAAGAGAACATTCACAAAAATTATCAAAACGGCGCAATAAAATCACTCTTAAAATGGCGTTACACCACTAAGGGGGCTGTGTAGAAGATTGGATTTTAAAATTCCAGTAGAGTATGCCTTGCTGCTCCGCATTTACAGAGTGGGATCTGACACGGATTAAAAAGGTATAGAGGTCTTTGATGTAATACTCCCTCCTATCACACTTAATACTGACGAGAAACAAAACTCCGGTAATCTTTGCAAAGTCTTTGAGTAGTCCTTTAAGTGTCAGGCAAGTTGAGGAAAGTATAAACTGCCCTCCTCCAGTGCGCTAGCTCACGCGTTTCTGCCGAAAAGAATGACGCAAATGTTCCATCGCTGTAAATGGCGAGCAGCAATGTAGGCAACTAGTTCATACAATGTGGCATATACATCAAGTAACTGTCTAGGGTATGCCTACAGGCTATGGATCAAGCGGCCCACACTCCTGCACACACTCCTGTAATGTCCCGCAGATGTTAACTTTCCGACATGGTTGGGGGGAAGAGATTAATTATTCCGGTTGCAGGGCGTGGCTTGATGGCTACGTGAGAGGACGTTCCTTGGAGGAGCTCCCGATGATCCGATCTTGATCCGGGGAAGAAGTGATGGTTATTGGCGGACTTTCGAGCCCACGGTGCATCCAAGGGCGCATGAAAGTGGGGGGCACATGGTGAGTGCCCTCCCCACTAGCGAGACTGCATATCCACGGAACTAGACTTCGAGGAAGGTGGTGGTCGTGCAATGGAAGGGCAGCACCCAAGATGGCCGCCTGCAGACAAAGGGCCATAAATGGTCCGTGGAGCTGAGGAAGACAAAGTTGGTCGGAACGTGGGCGAGCCCAACCAGATAGACGTGTTGCATGCGCCTCCGGCTGAAGGCAAGAACATAAGGGCGAGCCCTCAATGAGGAGGCCCTGGATCGTGGCGGGCTAGCAAAGTGAACCCGGGTTCAGCAGAACCTCGCTGTGAAGGGGCCGGTGAGTGAACCCTGTGAGGTACTCTGCTGCGCCGAAGATACAGCTGGGCGCGCGGACCCAACCGACACAGCAGGATGTCCTCCAAAGTGGTGCGACCCCGGATCAAACAGCCCACGATGGAGGCCTATGCTAGGTCGCCCTCGGGCGCAGAAGGGGGCAAGAGCAAAGACACCCCCGCGGCGGCGATGGACCCAGCGCGTACTATCCAGGAGGTGCTGGCGGCAATTGCCGACTTGAAGGTGGCCTTGGAGACGAAGCTGGGCCTGGCCATGAAAGAGCTGTAAGAGGGCCTAAACCTTAAGATCGGAGCGGTCCGAGAAGAGGTGAACCTGTTGCTCCAGGACGTGCGAACCATCGCAGAGCGCACTGGGGAACTGGTGAAGGAGTTGGCCCCGACCACGGAGGCGTGCAATACTCACGCCAAGGAGCTTCCTGCCCTCGTGCAACGAGTGGGCAATTTGCAGGACAGAGCAGAGCAGGCAGAGGGGCGTGCCAGGCGCAACAACATTCGCATAGTGGGGGTTCCGGAGGGAATAAAAGGATCGAACCCCATGACTTCGTTGAAACTATGCTCTTGCAGGAGATTACAGGCGGGGAGCTGACCGAGGGGTTCGCGGTCAAAAGGACGCATAGGGCCCTGACCAGGAGACCGGCCCCAGGAGCCCCCCGCGGCCGTTGATCGCGAAGATCCTGAACTATCGTGACCACAAGAAGATTCTCGAATTTTTCCGGAAATGAGGCACGATAGAAAGGGGGTCAGCGAATATAACTGCGTATCCGGATTATACGCTTCTCGTACAACGGAGTCGAATGAACTTTGGAACGGTGAAGAGGAGGCTTAGAGAAGCAGGCCACCGCTACATGTTGCTCTACTCTGCCAAGTTAAAGGTGTTTCATAAGAACAGATCCCTCTTCTTTGAGACGCCGACTGAAGCGATGGAATGGTTGGATATGCAAGGTCGACCTCAGGAATCGGATGAATAGACAGAAGCGGCTGGAGATAAGTAGCACGTTGCAGAGGCGCCCGTGAGGCCATAGTTATGACATTGGGACTGGAATATAGTGTGATATTGTGCTTTGGGGGGAAGTCACGGTGTCTGCCGTCAGGTCCCGTTGAATTCACTTCTCCTAAATAGACGACTGGGAGCTCCTGGGGAGCAACCTCTGCACCCAATAGTAGTATATTTTGTTGGTCACTGTTAGAGTGGTGACACCCCGCAGGGTCCTCGTTCTCACACACGAGACGGGTCCAGACGTGGGTAGGCCTGAGATCCAGGGATGGAGCTGGGCTATTGTTGGGGGTTGGCGGGGGGGGGGTGAGTTGTGTGCAGTGGTGTGAAGTTGGGGAAGGGGGAGGAGGGTACTGTTCGTGAATAGAAGGGAAAGAGCCAGGGAACGACCCTATGTAGGGAGCATTATGGGAAGGGATGGGATGGAGATAGACCGACCGGATGGCATCGGGTAATCTCAGAATTGTGACCTGGAATGTACGGGGCCTTAACAGCTACCTTAAACGTAACAAAGTGATGTTGTATTTAAAGAGGATGCGCGTAGACATAGCCCTGCTGCAAGAGACCCACCTCACTAGGGAAATGCTGGAGGTGGTCAGGAGGAAATGGAAGGGCACTGTTGTGGGGGCGGCGTACTCGGCGTATGCCAGAGGGGTTATTACTTGGGTGGCGCCCCATGTGCCGTTTCGGGTGCTTGATTCTACGGTGGACCCGGAGGGTAGAATGGTGGTGGTAACGGGTCTCTTGGAAAACAGAGAAGTACACATCATAAATTTGTACGCCCCCAATAATGATACAGCGGCTTACTTTAGGACCCTCTACGGTAAACTTGACTCCATGGCAGGAAGTACGGTAGTGTGGGGGGAGACTTTAACTCTACCGTAGATCCCAGAATGGACAGGTCCAAGGACAGGGCAGGAAAAACGGCACCGGCGGCTAAAGCACTGAGTACCTTACTGAAAGACCTTGGCCTAGAGGATGCGTGGCGAAGGCTGCATCCCACGGATAGACAGTACTCACACTACGCAGCGCCACATGATTTGCACACAAGGTTAGATTACATGTTTGTAACAGCCGAGATGGTGAGAGACATAGAAGGGGCGGAATACAAGGCCCGAGTACTATCGGACCACTCGCCCTTGGTGATAGACTGGCGACATCAGCCCCCACGACCGCGGATCCCTACATGGAGACTTAGGACCGAAGCTCTGCAGGACGAGGGGTTTCGGGAGGGCCTGAGAGATGCCATCGAAGAGTACTTTGATATAAATACGGGAAGCGTAAGCTCTGTGGGCACACTGTGGGAAGCGTTTAAGGTGGTGGTGCGTGGGGTAGCTATTTCCCAAGCTAAGGGGCTACAGGGGGGGGTCGAAAGGGAACTCCAGGAGCTAGAGGATCTCACGCGTTGCGAGAGCACCGCTCATGGTAATAGAACCAAAGTAGAGGAGCTACAGTTGCCCTGCAGCGCACTCTGGGATAGACTGTGCAGGCTCAACTACAGGAAATATACAGAGAGGATACACGCAGGAGGCGACAAGCCAGGAAGACTGCTGGCCTGGCTGTATAAGAGTGAGACCCCCCGCTCGGTGATTAGTGAGATTCAGGACGAGAGAGCTTGCATATGCAACACCTAGAAAGAACTCCTGTATGAGGACACGGGGGAGGATATGTGTCAAGACATACTGGACACATTGGGGGACATTGAGCTGCCCACCTTGGATGATCTAGAACGCACTGAGTTAGATGCACCCGTCACCTCGGATGAGCTGGAGGTGGTGATTCAGAACTTGTCCACTTGCAAGGCGCCGGGTTCGGATGGGTTGCCCAGCGAGTTATACAAAACATACCAGCAAGAGTTGCTTCAGCCACTGCTTGCCACTTTCAATGAGGCCTATGAGCAGGGAGAACTCCCGTTGTCCCTCCGTGAGGCTGTAATCATCCCACTCCTGAAACCAGGCAAGCCGGCCGTGGAGTCCGGGTCTTACAGACCGTTGTCCATGCTTCACCAGGACAGCAAAATACTCACGGCGGTGCTGGCTAATAGACTGAAGAGGGTGATTAAGAAACTGATACACCCAGATCAGACGGGATATGTTCCAGGTAGGAACATCACCGATAACCACAGGAGGCTACACCATGTCATAGACTAAACTGAGGAAGACACGGGCAAGCTGGCTATAGTGTCGTTAGACGCGGTCAAGGACTTCGACTCGGTACGATGGCCCTGGCTGAAAGCGGTTCTGAAGGGGTACGGAATGGGACCTGGATACCTCAGATGGGTCCAGTTGTTTTATAGCACCCCGAAGGCGAGGGTCAGGACAGGGTCCACAGTCTCAGATTCTTGGCAACTTTGCAGAGGGACCAGACAAGGATGCCCCTGGTCACCCATGCTATATATACTGGCATTAGAGCCGCTGGCAATATGCCTGCGACAACAATATGGGGAGGTGGGTATAAGCACTGCCAGTGGAGAGCATCTGATATCATTATATGCGGATGATATGCTCCTTTATTTACGTTACCCAGAAGAAAACCTACAGTACATGCTAGAGGTAATAGAACTGTACGCTATCCTCTCGGGCATATCGGTGAACCCTGGAAAGTCCAGTCTGTTCCCTTTGGGCAGATATAGGAATGTCCCGGTGCAGAAGCTGCCTGTCCTGCCAATACCATGGCAGCCCGTGACATTTAGGTATTTGGGAATAAACATTTACCACAAGGTCGAGGCAGAACACAAGCACAACATGGAAAAGGCGGGTGTCCAGTCAACTGGTCGACTGCAATTTGGTCGACTGCAATTTGGTCGACACCATTTGGTCGAATTTTTTTTTTTTTTTATATATATGTGTTTTGTGGGTTTTCGTGTGGGGAAAAAAAATAAAAAAGAAAAAAAAGGGTGTTGGGGGGGACCCCCCCAAAAAAAACCAAAAAATGGGTAAAAAAAAACCAAAAAAAATTCGACCATTTGGCATTCGACCAAATGGTGTCGACCAAATTGTCTGTCGACCAAATGTTTTCGACCATTTGACTGGTAACCGAAAAGGCGATAGAGGGGATCAAGAACAGCATGGTATTTTGGTCCAGATTGCCCCTGACCGTGATGGGGAGGGCTGCTTTGCTCAAGATGGTGGTCCTGCCTAGACTTTTGCACTTCTTCGTAAACGTCCCGTTTCCGATACCTAGGAGCCTATTCGCAAAACTTCATAGCGTGTGCAGGGGTTTCGTGTGGGGCAGCTCTAGGAATAGGGTTGCTCTGTGGAAGCTCCAGAACCCATGTTACAGGGGGGGGGATAGGCCTGCCCAATTTTGAACTCTATTACCTGGCGGGGCAGCTGCAGTACGTGGCCAGGTGGCTCTCGGCTGAAGACTCGGCGGAAGCCAGGCTCCTGCGTGGAGATACAGCCCCATACTTTCTGATGGAAGTGGTGTGGTTGTGCAGAGACAAACTGGTGGGCAAGGGGCGGCTACTAAAGCTGGGCTGGGAGATCTGGCACAGGACATGGAAGATTGGGGGGGACTCGGAGCCGTACTCCCAGCAGGCCCCTTTGGCGGCGCTGTGCGGGAGTGACTCTCAACTACTTGAATCGGTCCGCAGATACTGGGAACAGGTAGGCTTAGCCACCCTCTGGGAAATATGGCAGGAAGGGGAGGCAGTGGACTTTCAGAGGTTGCAGGAAGAGATGGGAGTACATGGTGGCCAATTTATAACCTACACTAGGCTTGTGAAAAAGACTAGAGAAAGATGGCCTGAGACCGTGCTAGTGGAAGACCCAGACGCCTCCCTGGAAACCATGTATGATGTATCAGAGGGCGGGCACGAAATATCGAGGATATATGAGCTCCTGCGAGTAAGGGCAGGGAAGGAGTTGCTCCAATTGAGACAAGATTGGGAGGAGGAGGTGGGAGGACCCATGACGGATGGGCAGTGGGAACGGGCCCAGAGGTACCACAAAAAGGTGTCCCGAAACGCGAGATTCCAACAGCTTCAATTGTACGTTACCCACAGGGCTTATTTAACCCCCGGGAAGATTGCAAAGTTTGGGGGACCAACTACGCAGTAATGCCCCAGGTGTGGGGAGGTGAATGCAGGACTGCTACACATGGTTTGGGCTTGCCCAGAGG
This sequence comes from Ambystoma mexicanum, assembly GCF_040938575.1. Lineage (NCBI taxonomy): Eukaryota > Metazoa > Chordata > Amphibia > Caudata > Ambystomatidae > Ambystoma > Ambystoma mexicanum. Next base: position 220,192,532 of record NC_090935.1, read on the forward strand.
TGCATAGATTTTGGGACGAGGTCAAGACGAAACTGGCAATCGGCCTGATCATGCATGCTTGGGCTTTTTCCTAGACCCCGGCATTTGAAACACATAAGCAAGATGAAGGACCTGGCTTATGTTTTGGCCAAACGTAGGATTGCCATGGGCTGGAAGGCGGCCCACAGACCTAGGGTGGAGTTATGGTGGACGGACCTCTTGAGGTGGGCAGAAGCTGAATCTGTAGTCTGGTTTGAAGCGGTCACCAGGGGGGGCGAGGAGGAAGCAGGGCCCTTGCTGGCCTGGCGGCAACTGGTGGCCTCGTTGGCAAACCCTCACCAGGGTGACAACGAAACAGAGGACCCGGATGATGACTGCCTAAGTATTGTGCTACCCAATGATGCTACCGTAAACGACATGTGAGAATCGGCTCTAGTTTAAGGGGGGAGGGGGGAGTTGGGGAGTTTTGATGAAAATGCGCTGGAATATGATGCGTTCTATGTTTTGAAACAGTTGTAGTGTGTTTGTTTGATTTAAAATAAAATAAAAATATTTTTTTAAAATAATTATTCTGGTTGCAGAAGCACAAATTGCTTGGTCGCAAATAGCAACAGAGGAGAGAGGGGAAGGGGGAGGGAGGACTGGAATGTCAGAAACCTGAGGGTATTCTCCCAGCTAGACCTCGGGAAACCCTTATTCAGGTGGCCAGGAGAGGGCTGGCATTCTCAGATCCCAACCCTGGGGATGGACGAGCAAGGGAGGATCCCCTGGGTAATGGAATCCGGGGTTATGCTCGGGGAATGCCACTGGTGAGATGCAGTACTATGTTGAGGAATAAGGAGAGTCGACTGATATTTCTGAGACCTTTATGGGCTGTGCCACATCTGCCCCCCTTCCTCCCATTGAACCTCTCTTACACAATGCACCAAACCCTCTGTATATGACCAATCCCTTAAGGTCTCAAACCCACTTGTATCCCATGATTATCTAACCAGAATCCCTGCCTTCCTGCACTTCACATATATAACCCCAGACACTTTTCCCCATTCCTCTGATTATATTAATCCAAACAACCAGTTTACCCTGACAAAACATTACGGTTCCAATCATTTCCTCTGTCCATTTCGTCTCAATTACTCCCATTTGCTTTACAAACCCTGCCGTCCCATCCCTCTGATTGTCATCTTTCGAAACTCCAAACTACTAGGATAGAATACTACCATTCCCACAATCCCCTATGTTCTGTTCTACATCCCGGTCATTCTCATCCATTTCGCAAACCTTCCTCATCATATTCTGTAGTACAATCTGACAATACCCTTTCTCCATCATACCCAGTAGGATATCTGGAAACTCTACCATCTTCTTTTTCCGACACGACCCCATTCACACAACACTTAAAACACCGGACTTACAAACAACCTGTTCACCTGACATGTCACAACCCCATCGTCAGGCAATTAACCTGAATTACACACACCTGACGGCCCTTCTTTTTCCCCACAGGGATAAAAGGTGGAGCCCGAGAGCACAGGAGGAGCAAGGCGAGCATGGCAAAAAGCACGACGAGACAGATAATCAGGTGGAGCAGTTCAAACGAAGGAGAAAGGTGGCAGGAATCAAGAGGGTTTTGAGGAGAGAAAAGTGGCCTTGCCCTTTTCATACCAAGCCCGCAGAACCTTTGAGGAAGAACACCTAAGCCCGTGAACAACAGCACGAGTGTCTTGCAGCAGATGTCAATGGTACACGGGGCAAGCCTATGCCGATAAGCGAGAGAAGCTCCCGCACCCGTTGTACAGGCCTTGACTCCAGAAAAGCCAAAAGCCAAGTGGTTCATCCCAGCCGGTGAGTCAAGGGGAGAATCGATAAGAACCAGGCTGTGTTGAGTGAGAGAATCGCAAAGTGGCAAGTTTGAACCAAGTTAAAGGAACTGTAAATGAACTGTAAAAGTGTTAAGGGGAGACCACTTGCAGAGGGAAACCGGCACCAGATGGGTGCTAACTCAAGAGACTCTGGTCGATTCCCATCAGAGAGAAACTACAGATACCTGTAGGCCATAGGAGGGCCAGTGGAATAGGTCACAGAATAGGTCAAAGTGGTCATAGTGAGGATCAATGTTCCCTGTACAGTGCGCGCCTGTGCGGCCGTGCCTTTCGATTGTGAGCCTAGATGCAGGCCAGAAGGCAGCAGCAACGTTTGTGATTACTAGGTGACACAAACTTTGCTGCGGCCTCCTGGGCTGCTACTCGTGCTGGTGACGGGCCTTGGCTCAGGGCTGCACTCTGCACTTGCGGAGGGAGCCTAGTTACCGCCCTGTCACACGAATGCACGTGCCCTGCTGCTGGGTCTCTCCTTGCCTTGCGCAGTTGTCACTGCCAGTAGCAAGTTCGAGAGAAGCCGTGCCTGCATGCCGAAGACAGTGGCTGGTGACAGACGACGCCACACCACCTGCTGGAGCTTGTGTGACCCCCCCCCCATAGTCGGCCGTCACCCCACCCCCGTGAAGAGAGCTGGGAGTCTATGAGGTAAAAATAGTTTGGAAGGGAGTGGGAGACAGTATGGGCCAAACGTCTGCAATCCACAAAACTGAGGGCCCCCCATTGGGGGGCTCTCAGTTTTGTGGATTACAGACTTTTGATATCGCCTCGCATTCGGCAATGGGAAACATGGCAGGCATTTCAGAAATATAACGGCTTCAAAAACGTTGGAATCAAAGTATTGATGCCAACGTTTTTGAAGCTGTTATATTTCTGAAATGCCTGCCATGTTTCCCATTGCCGAACGCGAGGCGATATCAAAAGTCTGTAATCTGTAGGGGAGCGCTCAATGACCCCGATGTGGAAACCTGTGTGGTTATGTTCTAAGTGCTCTCTAGCTACCTATTACAAAGTTTTGGTTTCTGGGAGACTTGGGAGCTCTGGATCTGCCACAATGCGTGCCATTGGTACACCTATTACTGTGAATGTAATGATACAGTTATCTGGTTATGATCCTTGAAGTGGTTGGCCTCCTCCTCTTGGGGAATGTCCGCAGGTGGGGTCAATTGTGTTGTTGAGTTCGACGTCCCTGGATGTTGGGTTTGGGCAGTATGGGAAGGAGTTGTAGGGGGCACAGTTTGGGGGGATTAACACTGAAAATGGTTGACGTCTCTGCAGGGGTTGGTACACAGGTGCAGCCCCAAGTCTGCAAAGGGGATATGAGAGAGTACAGCTGGAGCCTAGTGATGGTGGATGCAGATCGGACAGGGGTTAATGGCATTGTGTAATAGTATTATTTGGAATGTTTGCAGGCTCGACAACAACCCGCAGAAGGTGAGAAAGGTATTGAGTTACTGCGAACGTCACAAGGCTAAAATGATCCTGTTATAGGAAACCACCTGGTGGGGTTTGCAAATGAGTGTGTGGCAAAGACTTGGGGCAGCAGCACATATTGCACATCGTTTTCTATGTACTCCATTGGGGTCATCATGTGGCCACTAGCCAGAGAATCCTACCAACTCATCCCCCGGCCCTGTTTCACCTCGCTCCTGGCAATACCCGGTCCACGGTGACATCACCATCCTTGCAAGTGATTATTATTCCGTCCAGCACTCAGGTTACACAACCGCAAACTGTCTCTTCAATCTTAACCAAAGGAGAGCAAAAACATCAAAGCTAAAAACACCAAACAGAGAGAGACTAGAGCATCCAGAAAATTCTTAAGAAACATAATTTTACCAGAGCCATCTCCTAAGGGTGATTGATATGTCTGTTGCTACTCAGTTACCAGTTTAATGGTATCCAGACCACTAATGCTCATTTTACTATAGCCGATATGATAACTCAGTGGGTTGAGCGCTCGCTGCTGTGATGTGTGTGTGATCTGCAGGTTGGAATCCCAGTAAGGCCATCTCAGCCTTCCATCCTTCTGAGGTCGATTAAAGAGTACCAAAACAGGTTGGGTGATATTGTATGCATATTTCTTCTATAAAAAAGAGCTTGAGCCTAAGTGCTTTACAATAACATATCATTTGGCCATGGACGTCTGCTTGCATTCACAGTTATTTGACAATATGGATCTGGACCTGCTGTTATTGCACATAGCGATCTACAAGGAGGCAGGGGTGCACCCAAGTCAAAATGTTGGGGGGATTGGGGGGCGGTCTAACCCTTTAAATGTGGGGAGGTCAACTTCATAGATTGTGGGATCAGAGCAAACTTACTTGTGTGGGGTCCTCTAACGTCTTCACACATTCTAATGAGACTATTCTAGTGCAGCTTCAATGTTACTAGCAGTTAACTCTCTCCTTCACATCTGAAACCACACAGTTGTGAGAATGAGCTGTCTCCTGCCCCTTAGTACCCTTCTAATCACTCCCTGCCCTGAGTCTGACATGCAAGTAATAACCCCATCAATTGCCTAAACACTTATGCATATGAATGGGGTTGCTAAGTTAACAATGAAACCCTTTACATTAGTAATTGCAGAGCCGTTGTTAACTCTGCAGCTGCGGCGAGAACCGTTTTTCGTCTGTGCCCTGCCTGCCGAAGGGTCTGTAGTGTATGTCAGGCAGGTAATGTCATCAACATAACCCAACATTTCGGGGGGTGAGGGAGGGTGAGGGCTCAATCTCAACCTGCCCACTTGTACAAAGCGCCACCTAGCTACAGCCCATGATGTCATCCCCAAAGTGGCAGCAGCAATAGAAATGATTTCTATAAAAGAATAATTATTTTAAGTTGTCCTTGGAGAAACGCCAGAAGATATACTTACTGACATTTTATACTGGCTGGGCATGGGCAGGGTAGGATGTTTAACGACTGTGGATATATCACCCAAACTTGCACTGTGGAATCTGATCACTAAGCCTTGCTCACTGGTGGGGCGCGCGCCGCCGCCGACCACCCCCGCTCTGGCAGCACATCACTCAGTAGCGCACATGACTGAAAAACAGCCCGCACACAAATATTCTTTGGTGCACACAGCCCAAAAAAAGGAGAGGGAACATTGCTGAGGATCACGCAAAATCCCTGTACAATCGAAAGACTTTGATCTGCAAACTAAGTGAAATAAGAGGGAAGTGAATCCCACAGTGAGAGGAAATCAGGGAAGCGAATCCCAAGAGGGGCAAAGTCTAAAGTCCCAAGAAACAGAGTGTTTGAAATACGTAAAACCCGGCAGAGGGATGTCCACTATAAACTGTTTGAAAAGACGTTGAGAAAGCAAGGGATGTGAATCCCACTAAAGAGAAGAAAAGGGTCTGAGCCCGACCAAGGGAGATCCGGCTGAGATTTAAGAGAGAATCCCTCACCCAAGTATTGGCCATCAAGAGGGGCCCGAGTCTGGCAGAGGGAGATCCAGGGGTGAAGCCATCACCCGAGTACCGCCAGTCAAAAGGGGTCCGAGCCCGACAGAGGGAGATACAGGGGTGAAGCGATCACCCAAACGTCAAGTAAGAAAAGAACTGGCAGATAAATTGAGGAATACGATGTGAAGGGTCAGCGCCCAGAAGAGGGGGACCCACGGGTGAAATTAACAACTGCGAAGGGTCAGCTCCCAGGGGTGAATCATTAGCGGTCTAACAAACTTTCATTTGTTAAAGGAACTCTTGTTTTTTTAGCTGAACACGTCAGGCCCTCGAAGGCAAGAGACTTTCAAGTTAAACGATACTTGGCCATCGACGTCCTGAAAGCTACCATTGGAATTGTCGTCTTGTGCTGGAGAAGCCCGAGACTGCACTAGGCTCCAAACTCATATTTTACCCCATGCCCAAAACATGGGGAAGGGAGGCCGAGGCTACCGCATCCTGACATTTTATTTTATTATACTTCTTTCTTTTCTTGAGAACTATGCCACACCACTTTTTGTATTAGTTGTGAGGTTTGGCAATAGGTTTCTCAGTATAAACCTTTTATTTTGACACAACGCCACTAGGACTGCCTTATTTTTCATTGGATGGTCGATACATCTTAGATTTAGGTTTAGAATAGGCCTTTTTCCAACCTGCATACAGAATTAATTGTTCAAAAAACATCCTTGAAATGTGATCACTTGTGTCTGTCTTACTTGTTGCCACCATGAGTTCCTCACAGGGGGGAAGGGCTAAGTTTACTAAGGGAGAGTTACCATAAGAGAAGGGCAAGCAGAGTGCTTTTGAGGGGATAGCAGAACTGTGTGAGGGACTGACTGGGTTGGAGTCAGCTTTGGTGTTAGCAAAGCAGAGTCGGCTCTCTCACCTGACTCGCCCAGATGCCTCGACTGCCTCTCTGCCCCTCTCCGCTCCACAACTCCGAGGTGCATTCAATCACTGCTCCGCCTCCAGGAATAAACACAATGGACAGACTGCAGTCAACCAGAATGCTGCCTCAACTGTCTCTCTGTCCTCTCCCTTACTGAGAATACAGCTTCCATTGAGAGTTCACCTGCTGGGTCCCTAAGCAGTAGCGGGTCAATCGGGTGCTGTCACGGGAAACAAACTCACACTGCCAGGGGTGATGTCAACAGTGTTTAAATACTACCCCTGCCAGCACCGCTATTAAGTTGGATATTGAATCTGTTGAAGTAGATTGGTCAGGCGATCTCTTGTTGACCTTTTCACTAACAATATCTAAACATTTTTCTCACGGTCAAGAGAAGAAATTGACAATGTTAAAACATGACTTGAAGCCAATTAATCCACTTCTCTCTGATATCTAAAAAAGTGATGATCGAAAGGGGCGTACTGGTGACATTGATGCTGCATTTAGAAATTTCAATGAGGATGTGAAAGAATGTATGGATATAATTGTCCCTTTCCATATATAAACATTGAGATGTAAACCTTCAGCACCCTGTGTTCGGATAGATGCGCTACATTTAAAACAGGTAACTCGAATTTATGAACGGAAATGCGCTCCTCCTCTCCAGAAGAAAGGTGTGGGACGAGAATGCACTTATGATTATGGAAGCTAAGTGAACATATTATAATAAAGCCATTGTATCAACTATAAATCATCCAAAAGCCCTAAATGAACAAAAAGAGAAGAAGGAACAAGAGAAGAAGTCACGGTTGCCTTGCTGAAAGTAATCAAGAACCCACTTCCAACTCTGATGAATCTAGCGATATAATCACTGACACCCCGGGAAAGTCTCAGCTCATTTCGTCAGAGAAAGGCAGAAGCTACCTTTTCGTGAACCTGCAGACGGCTATCTGAGGGAGGACCACATGAGGGGAGACGACCTCCATGTGAGTGAAGTGTACTCACTACATAGAACATGGTATCCCCTTTTCGCCTTTGACCCCGACAACATCCCCCAAGTCCACAATCCTCCATGGCATATTTAATGTTAGACAAGAACATCCAGTCATGACTAATAGCAAAGTTCTTTCATATCCTTATTTGAAAATCTCTGAAAATACTAAGACGAGGAAGAGGACTAGAGCGATGAAGATTGCTGAAGCTGAGAGGCAAGAGACGCTCTCTGGAAAAATGGAGTCTCACTACTCCCGACGCGTGTCGGGGAAATCCCATGGAAGGCAGCTGCAGCGAGGAACGAGGAAGCTCCTGGAGGCGCGGTCAGAAGAAGCTCTGAAGCAGGAAGTTTTCAGTGTGAATCCCGTGAGCGGACAAAGATGCCGAATGAAGTCTGAGGCATCGCGGGAACTGGATAGCCAACAAGACGCCTTTCAGACAAGGAAGCAAGTCGCTGGGAGAACTGAGGACTGCGAAGGAGACTGAAGCTGCTGAGTGAAGCCGGTGAGCCCATAGAAGGAAGTTGGGAAGCGGAGGCACTTTGTGGCGTGCGTGTACTGCATACCGTTAGAACACAATTGTATGAACTTGGTGAGCCTGAACAGGAGAGCTGGGACGCTGAGACATTTGTTGAGAGAAACAAAGGCAGATGAGAATGGGTCGGGACCCAATCTATAAAAGGATCAGATATCAAATCATTGAGAAAGAAGGAAAATGTGTTCATTGATAGAAAGCCCTGGCAGGTGAGTATACTAGGCAGAAGGATTGCGAGTCTTGGACCTGTACCCAATTGTGTTGATCAAAATTATTGAAAGCATAATAGGAGAGTGTACCAGACTGAGAGGAGGGATTGGGGTTTCACTCTCACGCTTCTTGAACGTTCTGGAGTGTGTGGAATACAAGGGAAGGGAGTCAATCCCCATGGAACTGGAATTGGGACATATTGTGGCCATGGAATCATCCCCGACTGGTGCTGCCAAGACACTAAAACAAGTAGAGTTGCTCCTTGACCATGTGAAAACCTGGGAAAGCTCAAGGGAAGAGTCAAACTCCTTAAGATTGTGAATTGTACAAATCAGGAAAGGACGAGGGAAGATCCATACCCCGTGGGAGTGTGTACTTTAAGAAACCTGAAGAAACTCAGGTAAAGGGATGCCTCCCCCTGAGACTTGTGGAACTTTGTTTTATTTTCAGCACCTTTCTTTGGAACTTTGGAAAATAGCTGTGAGTGGCCAGCTGAGCGACATTTCACTTTTCACTTTATACTGAGTTTAGCATGTAAGGGTCAGGATGGGATTTGGACACAGGACGGAGAACTTTACTTTGGACATTCTGACACTGTTTAGCTTTGTCAGGGAAGGGAAACCCCTCTTAGAGTTAGGGCGAGATAGGATTTTCTCCAACCCCCTTTTTACTGTGGTTAATAAAAGTATTTTCCAACCACCAAGACACCCCTGTGTCCGCGTCTTACTCCTGATTTCTTACACAACCAAACCAACTACATCTTACAAAGAGAAATGTCAAAATTGTGCCTCATTTTTTGGTGGGAAAAGTTTAGTAATCCTGGAACAAATAGGTAAACTCTCATTAACTTCCTGTGATTTGAGTTGCAAAACTGGTTGCTGTTGGAATTTTCTCATCCTTCCAGATGACAACAAATTTGATACCTTGATGTCTAAGACTAAAGCCACCTTCTTTCAAGATAGTTCCTGACAACTTATTTTACTAGACCGATCTGCCGCATTTGATATTATCGACAATAACATCTTGCTTGATATACAAAGGAAGCGACAGGGGATTATAGGTCAAGTACTGCAATGGTTTTGGTCTGTTTTGATGCCAGATAGCAGATGGTGGTTATGGGACAGAACCGTTTAGCACTCTATATGGGGTTCCACAAGGGTCTAACCTTTCTCCTGTACTTTAATCTTTAAATGGAGCCATTGGGCAATCTGGTTGCCAACTTTGACATCGACATGCATCAGTATGCTCACAACACACAGCTATATCTCAGAATTTCATCTGAAAAAGATATGACCTGCATTGCTGAGTGTTTAGTTCAGATTGAAACCTGGATGTCAAAACATTTTCTAAAGCTAAATCAGTCTAAGACAGAATTTATGTCAATTTCTCCGGTCCAGTGACCAACTCATCTGTTTAAACTTGTTCTCACAGGCAAAAATCCCAGGCTCACAATCGGGATTCTCAAAGCAGGTGAAACCATGGGTTTCACGCTTGGCTCTAGGCTTGCACTGATTCCACATGTATCAGTAAGATCAGCAAATTATCACCTTGTTGCGATGCGAGGTGTGAAATCTTTTATTTCCCCTCGTTACTTTCGGACTTTAGTGCAATCTTTCATCTTATCCCTTATCCCGGTATTGAAATCAGCAATTCTATCCGGGCTGGGATTCCTCACTCAGTCTTATGGCAGTCTTTAACACAGCTGCCCGCTTAGTACTGAGTGCACGGAAATGTGATCATATGACACTTATCTTTCTCTCTTTACATTGACTTCCAAAATTTCAGGGGGGTCCAAAGGTCTTAGATATAATGCTCTTTGTGCCTAGAAGTGTATACATTTAAGACCACAGCCTCTATGAAAAGATTGTTAGCTGGAGCTGCAGTCTCTGCTTGGAATACTCTGGCCGATGACCTCTGACTGACTACTGAAATTTTAAGTTGAGATAGAACTTGAAAACCTAGCTGTGGAAAATAGCTTTTTAATGAGCCCTTCTGCAGAATGGGTTTTTTGTTATGGGTCGACGTTCACCTCGTCCTGTGCGGAAAACCCAGCCACCTGCGTCCCTAGCACTTCGGTTTCCCAGTGCAGCTACCAGGAAGGTCAGGAGGTTCGTGGCGCTCCCCAAAAGGATACGGCATAATGCTGCTCCATTCTATGCACGGTGGCAGCTGCCGTGGAAGTTAGCAACTCGAAACGCAACTACACTTCCCAGATAACCTAGCTCCTTGCGGTAGTTCGGCTGTGGTGCCTCACGTTGGCTTGCCCGCCTCCCTCACTGATATAGTCCGTGGTTGCAGCCAGGACGCCGCTTCTGTTTACAGCTACTCCCGGCATTTAGAAGTTCCTCCTTCGAGTGCCAAACCCTTTGTCTCTTTACGGAATCGACTCAGATTGTTTACTGGACCCGCTATTGGAATTCCCTTGTTGACTTGTCTTCCTGTGTACCGAACCTCTGTTTTGCTTTCACGGACTCCGCTAGAAAAGGTTTTGTCTTTGTTTTCGACTGCACGTGTACCGGAACCCTGTTTTCTCCCGGACTTCTCTTCTACACGCTTTTGCCATAGTCGCTGTCCGCCAGTGTGCCAGACCTTGCCTGCCTTCAACTTACCTTACTTTGGAACTGCCATCCCGACTGGTTGATACCTTCATTCTTCAGTCACCAGTGGTAAGACTTTTCTGCCTTACGAACTGAACTTTTGGATTGAACCTGGTTTCTCCTGTGCACTTAAGGACGCTCTGCAGCTGTGCACCATCCCGAATCCAGTGCGACCCTCGCGTCGCCCGGGTATTAGTATCCTACTAACATTTCCCTTTTTCTTATTTTATCCCTGTCGTTGTGTTCTGAACTCCTCAAATCCTTCAGTCCTTCACCACTGGTAAGATCCTGCCCACCTCCTGATTTGTGTCATAGCTTAAATCAGTTAGGTTCTAAGTCTTGTTATATTCCTAGGTGATTCCCGGTTTTGTGCCATACTTCCATACAAAGGGGGGAAAAAGCTCAGGTATTCCATCTATTAGTAATGACTTACAGGGGACAAGTGGTACCTTCTTATTACTTACTTGTTGTTCTTTCCTTTACAGCCTGGTTCGTGGCGGTGCGTTCTCCCCGCCCTTCTGGGTGATCAGTCCACTTGCCTGGTTAATTACAGCAAGAGGTCATATCATTTTGAAGGTCTTATTCCCTCACAGAGAGGAGGCTTGGGTGGAGGCTCTACCCAAAGCTCTTCAAGCAACTTCCTGGTTTTTGGATCTACTCCCCGGTTTCACACACTCATCTCACCGGTGAGTAACAAAAACAGAAGCCATGGATGAAGCTGATCCTTTGGCCGCCTTGTTTCGTTTAGTTTCTGAGTTACGGTCTGACATGACAATGGCTCATGACGCCATGCATCAGAGGAGCGACAGTTTACAGAGTTTTCAAACTCCCCCCAACACTGGGGGTAGACATGGCGGGTGCGGCCGCCTCAGGTTCTGGTTTACCTTCAGCTTCTGCTTCAGGGTTTTCTGCGGCCCCGGTTTTGATGGCCACACAATTCCCGTTGGCCCCTCCGGAACGCTTCACTGGAGACCCAAAACAATACCGGACTTTCATAAATCAATGCAAGCTACACTTCTTGCGTCGGCCCACTGCTTTTCCAAACTCCACCACCAAGGCAGCCTTTATCCTTTCCCATCTCGGGGGTACAGCGGCTGCGTGGGCCAACCCTTTGCTTAAGTCCAACAGCTACATCCTCTATGACTGTGACAAACTCATTTTGGCCATGAATAAGGTGTTTGATAACCGCTACAAATCTCAAGCATCGGACCTGGAGTTGCTGAGTGTACGACAAGGCACTTCTTCTCTTTTTTCTTATCTCACCAGATTCAATCAGCTAGCTGCTGAAACGGACTGGCCCGAAGAGAAGAAATCAGCCTTGTTTTACCAGGGGTTGTCTGAAGAATTAAAAGATATCCTAGCCACAGTACCAGTCGTTCCGACCTCCTTCGGTGAACTGTTAGACTTGGTGTTACAAATAGATGCCAGAAGGTCAGAAAGAAGAGGGGAACGTAAAACCCCGGTCCTTACCCCCGCTCCAGCAGACGTAGTCACTCCTCCTGCTCCAACTCCAGAACCCATGCAGATAGGGGCAGTGAGGGGCCCTTTGACTCCCGCACAACGGGAATATCGACGTTCACATAATTTGTGCATGTATTGTGGGTCTTCAGAACACCAACTGAAAGACTGTCCCAAAAAACCAGTCAAAAAGGTGGGAAACGCCAAATCCCGGCGTTAGATAGAGTCCCTACGCCGGGAGTGCTTTCCTTGGACTCACAGGGTTTTTCGTCTGCTCCTGTCGGTCTTCCTGTGTTATTCACCACGACCGAAGACGCTACGTTCTTCTCCTTGGCTATCATCGATTCAGGAGCTACAGGGAACTATATGGACTATGACTGTGCTGCAAAAAACAATGTGTCCATACTACCCAAGACACAACCCGAGAGGGTTCATACTGTGGATGGTACATCTTTGGTATCCGGCTTGGTCACACAGAATACTTCCCTTGTCAGCATGCAGACCGAAGACGGACACATTGAATCGATTTCATTCGATCTAATCAAGGCTCCTCAATATCAGGTCATATTGGGTATTCCGTGGTTGCAACACCACAACCCTGCTATTGATTGGGTAAAGAAGAGTGTTTGCTTCCCTTCTTTGGAGTGTAATGAACACTGTTTTCAGGAAACATATGTATGCCCTGAGTCTTCTTGTCAAGCTCTGGTGGCTTCCTTATCTGTCATAGGCGCCATCGCTCGTGACGCCAGTATAGACATTCCTTCTGAATACGAATCCTTTCGGGATGTGTTCGATAAGGGCAGGGCAGATCAATCGCCTCCTCATAGGCCCTATGATTGTCCGATAGACCTGTTACCAGGGGCCAAGATACCAGCCGGCAGAGTCTATTCCCTTACCTTACCAGAGGACAAGATTCTGAAGGAATACATAGATAAAGCCTTGGCCACAGGCTTTATTAGGCCTTCAAAGTCCCCTGCGGCATCTCCACTATTTTTCGTCCCTAAGAAGGAGGGGGACCTGTGCCCTTGTATAGACTACAGGGCATTGAATGCAATTACTGTAAAAAACCAGTACCCTCTTCCGTTGATATCAGTGCTCTTGGATCAACTTGGTTCGTCAGTGGTGTTCACTAAACTTGACCTTAGGGGTGCCTATAATCTCGTTCGGATTAGAGCGGAGAACGAGTGGAAAACTGCCTTTAAGACACGTTATGGGTTATTTGAATACTTAGTGATGCCGTTCGGACTCTGTAATGCCCCGGCCACCTTCCAGGCATTCATGAACGACATCTTCCATGACTATCTGGACCAATTTGTTGTAATTTATCTGGATGATATCCTTATCTACTCATCCTCTATGAAGGATCACTACGTACATGTGCGTCTTGTGTTGCAAAGGTTGAGGGAGAACCACCTGTACGTCAAGGCAGAGAAGTGTGTTTTTAATTCCACCGAGGTGGAATTTCTTGGTTATGACTTAACCAGCCGTGGCATTCGAATGAGTCACTCCAAGGTTAGAGCGATTCTGGAATGGCCCATTCCTACCTCTGTCAAGGCATTGCAGTCCTTCTTGGGATTCTCCAACTTTTATCAGCGTTTCATCCATTCATTTTCATCGATCTCTTCTCCTTTAACGGCATTGACCAGCTCCAAGAAACCGTATGCGTGGCATCCGGAGGCAGAGCGGGCATTTGAAATTCTGAAGGCCGCCTTCTCGACGGCACCGGTCTTGCAACACCCGAACCCTCTCCTCCCTTTCCTAGTGGAGGCGGATGCCTCCGGTTCAGCTATCGGGGCAGTGCTGTCACAGGAGTGTCCTGATTCAGGGGAGATCCATCCAGTTGCATATTTTTCCAGGAAATTGACCCCGTACGAACGCAATTATCCCATCACAGAGCACGAGTTATTAGCCATCAAAGACGCCTTTGCAGAATGGCGTCATCATCTGTTGGGTGCCCGTCATCAGGTTACTGTCTATTCGGACCATCGCAGTCTCCTTGCCTTTAAATCAATGAAACGCCTTACGGCCCGACAAGCTCGTTGGCATCTTTTCTTTTCCCAGTTTAATTTTGTCATCACATACCGACCGGCTCATCTCAATGCCTGTGCTGACGCTCTTTCGAGGTTATCCCACGGTACTTGTATTCCTAAGGCCGATCGTCCCCTGCTGTTACCTAAAAGGGTGGTTTGTGCCTGCACTCCTCAGCCTTCGCTCCGTGCCCTTATCTCGTCCTGGGTGACTTCAAATAAGGAGGAATGCGACTCATTAAACCTCAACATTGTACAGGGCTTGCCTTATATCCAGGGTCGTCTCTTTATACCTCCTGGAGAAGCACGTCTTCGGGCCCTAGCCTGGTCACACGATTCCTTGATGGCAGCCCATCCGGGACAGCAAAAGACGCTGGAGGCATTGCGCCGCTGGGCGTGGTGGTCATCAATGCCCAGGGATGTCATCGATTATGTGACCTCTTGCTCGGTGTGTGCTCAATGCAAAGTCTCTAGATCCAAGCCTGTGGGCCTTTTGTGTCCCCTTCCGGTGCCACATAAACCATGGTATATGGTCTCCATGGACTTCATTGTGAACCTGCCTCCTTTAAACGGTTATGATACCGTCTGGGTAGTCATCGACTACTTTTCCAAGATGGCTCTGTTTGTTCCCTGCTCGGGTTTGCCTTCGGCCCCCGTCTTGGCTTCTTTGTTCCTCAAGCATATCTTTCGTTTCTTTGGGCTTCCCTCTATCATTGTTTCAGACAGAGGCCCTAAGTTTACGTCTCGCTTCTGGAGGGCTTTGACTTCTTCACTTCACATTGACGATCGTTTCAGCTCTGCATATCATCCACAAACTGATGGACAGACTGAGAGGGCTAATGCCACTCTAGAGCAATTCCTCCCATGCCTGTGTCTCCAATTTCAGTCTACCTGGTTGGAGATGCTCGCCCCTGCCGAATTTGCCTACAATAATTCGGTACACTGCGCCTCAGGTGTATCACCATTTTTTGCTTATATGGATTCCATCCACGCTCTTTGCCTTTGGATCCGGCACTCCCCATTGACAACCTGGCCGCTCAGGCTTGTGTAAGAGAATTGGAGTCGGTCCATAGGGGAGTTCGATCCCACCTTCTGCTTGCCCAGGAGAGAGCAAAAAAGTACGCTGACCGACATAGGATTGCAGCCCCGGAATACAGAGTGGGCATGAAAGTTTGGCTGTCTACGCGTAATCTGCGCATTCCTGGCAAACGTATGCTGCTGCTGAAGTTTGTGGGTCCTTTTCACATTACGGAAGTTCTGAATCCTGTGGCACTGCGTCTTTCTTTGCCTGCTTCATGGAAACTGCATCCGGTGTTCCATGCATTTCTCATCAAGCCCTGCCTTCCCTCTACGCGTCTACCTACGCGACCTCGCCCTGTTCGTGTGGATGGCGAGGACGAGTATGAGGTTGCTGATATCTTAGACTTTCAACTCTGCAGGGGCCGGCCATTCTATCTGGTCAACTGGAAGGGGTACGGTCCTAAGGACAGGTCTTGCAAACCCTCGAGCAATATTCACTCACCTGTACTCCTGCGTCGCTTCCATGCCCGCAAGGGGTTGCCGCCGCCTTTGGGGGCGGATGCTGTTATGGGTCGACGTTCACCTCGTCCTGTGCGGAAAACCCGTCCACCAGCGTCCCTAGCACTTCGGTTTCCCAGTGCAGCTACCAGGAAGTTTGTGGCGCTCCCCAAAAGGATACAGCATAATGCTGCTCCATTCTATGCACGGTGGCAGCTGCCGTGGAAGTAAGCAACTCGAAACGCAACTACACTTCCCAGATAACCTAGCTCCGTGCGGTAGTTCGGCTGTGGAGCCTCACGTTGGCTTGCCCCGCCTCCCTCACTGATATAGTCCGTGGTTGCAGCCAGGACGCCGCTTCTGTTTACAGCTACTCCCGGCATTTAGAAGTTCCTCCTTCGAGTGCCAAACCCTTTGTCTCTTTACGGAATCGACTCGGATTGGTTACTGGACCCGCTATTGGAATTCCCTTGTTGACTTGTCTTCCTGTGTACCGAACCTCTGTTTTGCTTTCACGGACTCCGCTAGAAAAGGTTTTGTCTTTGTTTTCGACTGCACGTGTACCGGGGTTCCTGTTTTCTCCCGGACTTCTCTTCTACACGCTTTTGCCATAGTCGCTGTCCGCTAGTGTGCCAGACCTTGCCTGCCTTCAACTTACCTTACTTTAGAACTGCCATCCCGACTGGTTGTTACCTTCATTCTTGCCAGACCTTGCCTGCCTTCAACTTACCTTACTTTGGAACTGCCAACCCGACTGGTTGTTACCTTCATTCTTCAGTCACCAGTGGTAAGACTTTTCTGCCTTACGGACGGAACTTTTTGATTGAACCTTGTTTCTCCTGTGCACTTAAGGACGCTCTGCAGCTGTGCACCATCCCGAATCCAGTGCGACCCTCGTGCCGCCCGGGTATTCGTATCCTACTAACATTTCCCTTTTTCTTATTTTATCCCTGTCGTTGTGTTCTGAACTCCTCAAATCCTTCAGTCCTTCACCACTGGTAAGATCCTGCCCACCTCCTGATTTGTGTCATAGCTTAAATCAGTTAGGTTCTAAGTCTTGTTATATTGGTAGGTGATTCCCGGTTTTGTGCCATACTTCCATACAACGGGGGAAAAAGCTCAGGTATTCCATCGATTAGTAATGACTTACAGGGGACAAGTGGTACCTTCGTATTACTTACTTGTTGTTATTTCCTTTACAGCCTGGTTCGTGGCGGTGCGTTCTCCCCGCCCTTCTGGGTGATCAGTTCACTTCTCTGGTTAATTACAGCAAGAGGTCATATCATTTTGAAGGTCTTATTCCCTCATAGAGAGGAGGCTTGGGTGGAGGCTTTACCCAAAGCTCTTCAAGCAACTTCCTGGTTTTTGGATCTACTCCCCGGTTTCACGCACTCATCTCACCGGTGAGTAACATTTTTGGCTTATGATGTAATGCTTATACCGATGAGAGTTAACAGTCCGTCTATATTTTGTATCCTACTTGTGCATGTATTTGCCTTACGGGCCACAATGACTAGCCCGAAAAATGTTCTTGCCAAGGGTGTCCAATTTTTTCCTTTCTTTATCCGGGGGTAAAGCTGGGAAAACTGATCCCTTGGCCCCAGCCATAGTTACCTAAACCATGAGGCTCTCCAGAGTGGGATGCCTATAGAGATACATCGGATAAATTGAGGCCAGCTTGTACCTTTTTACCAGGTCTCGGTTTACTGCCTGTGCTTAATGAAGTGTTTTCCACAGCATGGGGACCGAATTGGTGACCACCAGGTTAACGGGAGCACCCTTTCTTTCTGGGACCTGCTGTCTAAAACTTGAGTAACAGCAAATTGCTGAATATTTCTCAATGAAACTCCAAGCCCCACAGCGCACAGGGTCAACCACCATTTGGATTATCAGCCTGAACACCATGTTCAAGTGGTCATAAGGAGAGGACTCAGCAATGTTGAGATCTGGAGATGTGTCGAGTCCACTTGTGTCTTTAAGGTCGGTCGCAAAAATCGTATATTGCTTGTCAAGTCTTGTTGCCCCATGGCTGTTCCAATCACCCATTGGTTGTTGGCCTGCCCCAAGGATTAATGGCCAAAAGGTATTAAATCATGCTCCTCATTGCAAATGGTTTGGATGGTCCTGCAATATATTGTCCTAGAGACTGGAGCATATATGGATGTACTGTGTTTAGAGGAAAGAAGAAATCTTGCGCCACTCTGCCCAACCCAGTTAACACAACTGGCTCTGTCATCAGAGCCCTAGTTTTTGCAACAAGGTTTTGAATGCCATTTTATTTTTTGAATGTGGTCCGAACCCTTAGGCGTACGGATGCTGCTCTTCATCTTCATTCTGCCAGCATGCGTAGATTCAGCGTGACTCTCTGTACTCAGAGTCAAGGTAGGAACCACCAACGCCTTCAGGGGCATTTATCTCTGGTGGGAAGCTCCAAAAATCTATCAACGATTGGCCATCAACTCCAAAGATGTGGGTGGATGGCCTACTGAAAACTTGGCTGCTGGCTCCCTGAGCTCCTTAGGATTCATCACCTGACAAGACCTGCAAACGCAGAACTCGTGTTCCATCCCCACTGCTTTGTGAACATTTTCCGATGCCAGCTGCACCGACAGAAATATATCAGAAGATGAAGAATATCTGGGTATATGCTAATTGAAACTAGATTACATGATTCACAAGATTATAGATGTCTGGATATATGGGTTGTTGCTCTCTTTTGACTTCCTGCATTTTAAGTACAAGCTGCAGAATCGTAAGCTCAAAAGGAACAATTAATTGGTGGAAGTGTACAACACACTCCAGCTCTCCAAGCTGAGCATGAAACCCTGTTCTTATATACACTTTTCACCACACACTCCATCTCCGTGTCCACTCTTTATAAGATGTTGGAAAGGTGTTATTCGACCTCCGCTGATGAATGCGTCTAAAAGAGGGATGGGGTGAGGGCACCAACCGGGTCTGTGGCTTGCTCAAACATGAGGAGCATGAAGGTGACAATAAACCTGAGGCTGTGCCAAGAGAATATTGTTTACAGATTAGATTGGAACCCAGTGAGACTGTTGCTTAGCAAGTTGGTCTCCTCTGATGATTGCTGGGTATGTAGGAGACGTGTGGGCTCTTATATCCATGTGTCCTGGGAATGGAAGCATGTGGCTGACTTTTGGGAGGATGTCCTTGCAAGTATGGAATTGGTGATGGAGTTGCTGGGGATCTTTCCACGTGTCCTAAATCTGAATCAGGGACCATGCTCTGGTGCCAACAGGCTCCAATTATGGCAAAAAAAGAAACCCACAAATTATGAAAATCCCTTGGCTAATTACCCTACAAGGATTGACTAGCTGGCATGCCATTGCTATCTGACAAAGAAATAATTCCCTTTCAGAAGAGGGATTTAGCAGTGATAAATGAGTCAACATGGGCTTCAATCAATGATTTATATGTGTGACTTTGCTAACCCCATGCCCCTACTTTCTTCTGCACTTATCCCTTCCTGGTTCCTCATATGTAGCTGTGTCTTATATATTCTTAATGGGAGCTTGCCATGCACCCCCGTTTTCTTTTCTTTGTATCTCATTTTAGCATGGTCACAGACTTATGTTATTCCACGGACCCCACTCCTTGTGAACAATTGGTCTGAAGATGTCCTTTATCCCCTTGCCCTTCCTTGGCTTATGCATAGTTTTGCATGGAACTGTTGTATTCGCCTGCCAGGCCCATCTCATGTGCTTCAAATTGGGGACTGGGTGATGGATGGTTTTGATTTGTCCCTTGTTCCTGTGTGTCTTTGAGTAATGTCCAATAGATTTTTTTGAACCTGCTTCACAGAAACCTTCTATTAGAACAATTCTTAACAGTAAAATGGCAGCCAAAATGGGGATATGTTGAAATGTTGCACAACCAAACAATTTGAGAGAAAGGAAGGATAGTATTATTTTAAATAAGTGCACTTCCACTAGGATTAATTATAGGTGGTTGGAAATTATATGAATATTGGTATTAAGCTACCATGGACGTTCCAGAACATGTGTTATTCATCTGTCTGTTCTATTACAAAGAGTGAAGGGAGTTTATATCTGTACTGCTGTGCTTATAGTTTGCCAAGTTACAGGTGTCACACTGCCCCTTATTTAGCACGAGATATCTGGATGCTCTGTTATTTAGCCCAAAATGTTACTAATGCGCAAAGGGAATTCCCAGAAGTAGTACTCAATGAAGAAAGAACATCAGTGTGGCTCAGAAGTTGACTTAAAAAAAAAAATGAAGATTTCAGTATGACACTAGAACAAGTTATCTTTAAATGTCTATGAATTACATGTATCTCTTAACTTTTATGAAATGTTTCAATTTCCGTTAGAAATATTTATTCAATTGATTAGATCATCAACTAATAGATGTTGGCATTTTCAAACACTAGTGAGGCCTAGGCATAATATTTAAAACAAGTAAGATGCTGCTTTATTAACAAAGTTGAGTGTCCATTCTTTTTGTGTTAAAGTTTCTAAAACAGATGTAAAACAACAATGAAAGTATTTTTCTGAATGTATTCATTAACTAGCAACTCCCATGCCGCTTGATTATATCAGAGTACCAAGCCTGATTGTAAGTATTATTTTGAGATGTGCACTTTTGCATATTAAACACTATGGCTGTATATGTACAATGCTGCAACTACCAACGTAAGAAATGAATACCTGGGGGTAGCCTGCTCCAACCACTTGGTGATTGTTTGGAGTACTCTCATTTCATTGGTTAGCGTTTGCTCTTTGTTGAGACTCTGTAGTACATACACATACAGGGTGAGATAGCTCCCAAGAGACATGCACTCCAGAAAAAAATCATCAGCCGAGAGTTCAGGAACTTGCAATGATGCTAGTATGGGGCCCCATCCTGGACCGTGGCACAGAAAAGATTCTAAGATAAAATGAGAGATGCATGATTAAAGGCAAGTCCCATAAATAGTGAACTTTCTTAAAAGATCTTTCTGTATTTGATTACTAAAATTATATTTTTATGAAAATAGCACGTACATTTGGTAGCTTGTTAGGCAGAATTATATGCAGTACCCGTTGGGAACATTACACACAATTAAGACTACAAGTGACAGTACAATTTCACCTTTGGTACAAGCCTGTACTACACAGTTATAGTGGTAACAGTAGCGGAGCAGCCAGACTTATCTCAAGAGTAAGTGAGCAGTACAAATAGTTACACAAAGGACAGCAATTACTATGATTCAGGCAAACACTGACTCAAGGTTTATAAGTAAAAGAATATATATTTATTTACTCAACAGTTGTATAACATTTCACTATTTTAAGCAAGTTAAAAATCACAATCATAAATACACCACGCCACTTCCCTTAAATTCCAGACAAGTTAAGCTCACAAAATGAAGTGCGAGCAAAATGGCACTCCAGCAATTTAAAAGGAAGGGAAAGACAAAGTTATTAGAAATTAGGCAAAACCAACAGTTAAGTACTCAGGGCAATTGAACAAGAGAGACTACAGTGAGGAGATCAGATAGAAAAGGCTTAGGGCCAAAGTCAATGGGTCAGAAGTCTTTTGCTCAAGATCACACAGTTCAGGGTAGTTTGCGGTAAAGGTCGTGCAACAGATTCCGGATGTGGTTGGTTGGTAGAAGAGTTAGTTCAAAGAGAAGAGAAGGACAAGCCCTCGGATTGGAGAACGATTTCAAACACTTTCACCGCGGCTGACCGAAACGGTCAACCGAATATGCACAGTACCTTAAAACGGAGAGGGAGCTGTAGCTGAGGCGGACGTTCCTGGTGGTTCCTCAGGCTCACGGTTCCTGAAGCGACTGTCGGACTGACATGAAGTAGGAAGACTGGAGGGTCCTGCGCCACCCAGGGAAGAAACCAGCAGCAGAGCAAGACAATGAATAAAAGGTGCGCTCCTCAAAACCCAAGCAGGGTCCGACCTTCCTGGCTATCCAGCCCACTGTAGTAGCTCTATACAGCGAATTCGATCAGAGGAGGGGTCCTGGCTTGTAGTTTTGGTGAACTGGTTGGTCTCACCAGCTCAAGGGAAGAAGTTTCCTGGAAGATCTTCTCTGTTGTCGGATTCTGGCGATTCGGACCTGCAGTAGGGCTTCACCAGGCGGTTCAGTCGTGGTAGGGGTCCTCTTCTTCCAGTTCCTCGTTGGTTCTTTCGTTCCAGTGGCGACTCTGTCTTTTCAGTCCCAGAGATCTGTTTTTTATGCAGTTTTCCCCCATTCATACAGCCTGGCTGTCAATCACACAGCAGGGTGGCTGGCCTGGCAAGGTCAGTCCCCTTACCCAATCAGACAAGAGTCTGACTTGGGTTACCAAGGGAACCCATGGCAGGGGTCCGAAGATCCCTCCCTCAAATCCTGCCTACCTAGACTATCAGGCACCTTAAGGAGGGCTTCTGTGCAGAACCCGCGAAAAGACAGCGAACAAAGGAGTCATCCCCGGTTTGGCGCACAGAGAAAAACACGAGAAAGACTTTAACAAAAAGAAATGCCGAATAAACCCAGCCGGAACCAAAATAAAATATATTTGGTCAAGCGGGTTTATGTTCGAGGCTAATTTAATAGCCAGGAACAATACCACGTTTATATAATATAATTGTGGTAAAAAATGTAGGGTAGATACCACTGCCACCAGCCAAGTCTTAATGTTAAGGGAGCGAAACAAGGCTCCAAGAGGTACAGACAAAAAAGGATAAGAGTTAACCCTTTCCAATACTCCATGTAAGATGGGGTGTACTGGGTCTGTGGTTTAAAGTGACTATATAAAGTTAATGGCAACTTTACCTGTTTCTGGGGGACAGTAGTCAGCCCCAGAAAAATGGAGTCAGTGGGAAGTCTCAAAGACAACCCTGTGTCACTGCACTGAAGGTGCTGTGTAACACACACAAAAAGTGGTGCACATGGAGTAGGTGAGGCTCCAGTGCCCAAGATCATACAAAAAGTAAAAACACACACAGCAAAACACATGTAAGAGTGGGAAAAAAGGCTCACACTCTTACCAGGTGAAAAAAATAAATCCTATAAATCCAGCAAAACTGCCGGGGGACTCTTTAGGTAAGGGAAATCAGCCATTTATGAGAATTCTCCCTAACATAGCTGAACAAGATACGTACCTTCATAAATAGTGGTATGTCACGTATAAGGAAGATATTGTATTCATATGATAAAGACGGCTTAATGAACGTTACGATTATGTCCAATAGGAGAGTACACGGTAAAATACATTCTTCATTAAAAAAGTCAGGCCAAGTGTTCATTTTAGAGTAATAGTTGAGATTCAAGAACGGGGGAACCTCTGAATGGTGAAAAAAGGACACCCTTCTAACAATGTTTTTCCACTCATAAATGAATTTCCAATCAATATATTGATGTTCATCTTTCTCTAGAAATAATTTTATAGGTTTTTCCTCTTGTAAAAGTTAACTTTTCAGTAATTTAATAGCATAAATTTGGTCGAGCAAAGAAATAGAAAAAAATGATAATGACTACTGTTTAATAAATAACAGGCATTACCTGTGGGTTAAGAAAAAGTGCAAAAGCATAAGTGTTACTTAGAACATTGGGATGTTCACATTTCCATTGCTTACAATGGAGAAGAATAATGACATGTCTTTTGGGAATGTTCGTTCTGACAGACTAGTCCTTCCTCACAAAGATTCCTCATGTTAGATATGTCTCTTGCATGGCTAGCAGTCTTTGAACACATTTTCAGTCATCAGGGGACATAGTGCAAATCAGGGGACACCTATCTGCATGACAGGGCAGCTGCGATGACACTGTTGGAATGGGTTCTAAGACCCTCAGAAATATACTTCCAAGCAGATCATAGCACTTCCACCTGGACTGGGTCTGCTTAGCAGAAGCCCTGCCTTCACAGGCCTCAATGTAACCAATTGAGGACTGATCACACCTTCCTCGTATCCATCATCTGAGAGGCAAAATAGTCGATAAGGGCATGAAGTAGAGGGCAAGTAGCAGAAAGAGGAATCTTTTGTGAAAAGGAATGTTAGCTTTTAGAGGCAACACGGTACAGAGGCTTGACATACAGAGCCTTTATCTTACTCATCTGCCTAGAAGATGTGAATTCTACCAGGGAAATTACCTTAATTTTGAGCAAACTCAAAGACCAACAATAAAGGGGTTCAAATGGAGCAACTATGAAAAATGTTATTACAAGTTCTAAATCCTATACAGTAAACGGAAATTGGTTTGGTTTAAACTGTCTTAACAATCCCAGCAAAATCCACTAACAGTGGGGAGGAAAAGAATGAGCCCTTCTCGAGTGTCCACTTAAAGAAAAAAAAGGCAGCCACATATCCCTTTCACAGTGACAATCAAGACCTCTGATAGGCCAGAAAAGAGTAAGAAAAGAGCGCAACGGATGTTGGACAGACCAAGGACTCCAGCCCTGATTTCCCAAAATAAGCTGAAGATGTACACCACATAAAGGCATAAATGTAATTGATGGCAGGCCTTCTTGAACAAAGGAGTTCATCAAGAATGTTTTCAGACAAATTAAAGTCTATAACCCTGAGCCTCTCAGCAGCCAAGCATAAAGAATGAGGCTGTGTAAAACGATCCAGCTCCTCGACTGGGAGGGCAAGTCTACCCTTACCAAGTGGTGCCATGGATGGATAGGTTCAGAGGTTCCAGGTAACACAAGCACTAAGACCATTCTGAAGTTATCAAGATCCTGGTGGACCTAAACACCCACTGTCTCCTGAGAACCGGTGGGAATGCAAAAAAGAAAGCAAAGTTCTACTAAAGGAATCAATGTGTTAACCCAGAGCTCCTCATAGGGGAATGTCTCTGGAGCAGAACAACTTGAATTCCACATTGAGGGAGAACAACTGGCAGTTTGAGGCATCGGCAACCAAGTTCCCTAAGCCCAGAACCAAAATTGCATCACTCACTTGGAGAGGCAGCGACCCATGCACCGCAACACTTCTTGAGGTAATGTATGGCCAACTTCTTATCTGACCAACATGGAAGGAAGGCAGATAACCATGGCAAACCATATTTCCAGCTGATTTATGTGTACCCTCACCTTTACAAGTGAGCACAGCGCACTCATAATCAGGCCACCAACGTGAGGGATACTGCCTTTCAGAGAGGCGTCATTAATAACCAACAAGTGAGGCTCTCCCCTTAGCAGCACATTGATCTGCATAGCCCACAATAGGTCCTGTGATACTTTGCTTAGGACTGGCAACAAGTTTGTCATGTCGCCTTGAAACAAAGCGAAGCATCCACTGAAGCAACCTCAAGAGCAACCAGGCCTCGGCCAGAAAGAAAATACAGGATGCAATAAGGCCCAGAAGATGAAGAAAAGCAGAGTCTGGGATTGGAAGACTTGTTCCACCTGCAAGATGTTTGCCACTATTCCCATGGGAATAACAGCCCTGCATGACTGTGTATCCAAAAAAAACTCAATGAACAGGAGCAGCTGGAACAGCACGATATGGGACTCCTGGGCGTTCAGGGAGAAGCCCAAGCTGTGCAGTAGCAGACAGGTGCAGTGCAGGTGGGATCTGTTGCAAGCTTGAATGTGGTAGCAATCCACATAAGGAAATACATAAATCCTCTCTGCCCTGATATGAGCAGCATCCATGTTCTTCCCAGTGCTTTGTATGGACTACCACATGAACGTAGGCATCCAGGTCCAGCGACCATCTTGAATTTGTCCTGACAAAGGAACAAATTTGGAAGCAATAGCTCGATGATGGGGCACAGTCCTCTTCAGCACCAAATAATAAAGGGAATACCACCCTTTCCTTCTTTTTCAGGCAGGTACCAGATCTATGGGGCTCTTCAACAGAAGATTTCAAAGCTCCACCAACAGGGAAAGTCAATAGGAGTGAAAGGACCTGAAGGAGAGTGAGCAAGTGGGAGCTCAATGACAGAGAGGCAGGAGCCCTGTGACACAACTTTTGAGGCACAAGCATCAGAAGTAGTGCGCTGCCACTTCCTGATGTACAGCAAAACAAGAGAAAAACAAGGCACATTCTCCTTACCGCCAGAGAGGAGTTTTGGAACTGGGGTTACCATATATCTGCCCGTACCCTGGTGAGGGAATCCTCTACAACACATGCCCTCAACAACATGGTGGGCAAAGGTGGTCTTCGGCTGAAAGGAATATGTTACTTACCTGTAACTCTTGTTCTCCAGCATGAGCCTTGCATGGATTCACATGCTCATGAATATGATTACACAGCAGTACATATACACAACCACAGGAGGTGGCAAGGCTCACAGAAGTAGGAGAAATGACCTTACCGTTATGTTCTTTCTATGGATTCTTCTCCAGCAGATTCCCAATCATGATAGATGTTCATCTCCAGCTTCGCTGCTCGGAAACATTTTGCCAGGGGGGCGTAGTGGACAGGGTTGGATTGGCCCATCGGCCTTTCGGCACGTGTTTGGGCCATAATCGTCCATGGGGAGCAGGGGCTGGTTTCTGGCCAGGCCTGTGCCGGTTTGAACCAACAAAAAAATTTTTGAAAAAATCTTTTGAAAAAAAAAATATTTTTGAGGTAAAAAATACCTGCAACGGCCTAATTCATCAAAGCAAGCTAACAAATGTAACCTTGCTTTGATGATTCATTTGCATGCATGATGTGTGCATCATAACTTATGATGCACACATCATGCAAAAGCATGCAAAGTGGAGAGGTCGGGGCTGCCGCCAGGCGGCGACTGGCCCTGTGCCGCCACTCCAGGGGGCACGATGCCCCCTGGAGTTGCTGTGCTGTTGTATTAGTGATAAATATGTATTAGTGATATTAGTGATAAAAAAAACCAATTTTAGAGTAGAATAAGCATCCATTTCGGACTATGTATTTAGCCTTTCGCAAGTTGCAGTAATAGCATGTTTTTTTTCCTGCCATTGTCTCTGTCACGTTCATCACAAGACATTCCATCTCAGTGTCTGCGGTCACTTGACAAAATCCTTGTGCCTAAAAGCTTGTGTACAGTGTAGAAATATTTGACCATAGCATATCAAGTGGCCATTGTGCCACAATGAATGCTTTGTTGTAATGTCTTTATCTTTCCCTCCCATCTCACTGGCAAGTTGTTCAGGATGTTTGTTTGCATGTATGAGGTAACGAGTGATCAGAGTATGGGATGTCCTGTGAGTGCGCTGATTTCCCTATTTTGCCAACCTCTGAAGCCTGAAAGTAGATGCATGCAGGCTTGACATGCAGCCAACTTTGCACCAGACATGCAGATGAACTTACCTGGTATGCTGTTAAATCTCAGTTACCAGTTTAATGGTATCCACTACAGAATAACTGCTCATTTTACTATAGCTCAGTAGGTTCAGTGCTCGCTGCTGTGATGTGTGTGTGATCTGCAGGTTTGAATCCCAGAAAGGCCATCTCAGCCTTTCATCCTTCTTGGGTTGATACATGAGTACCAACACAGGCTGGGTGATATTGTAGGCATATTTTGTTCTATAAAAAAAGCGCTTAAGCATAAGTGCTATACAATAACATTATCATTTGGCCTTGGACTTCTGCTTGCATTCACAGTAATTTGACAATATGGATCTATACACACATATATTAATGATACATCTGGTGATCCATTCTTGTATGAAATGTATATCACATTAGTGAAATCATAACCATATTTTTCATAGTGTACAATGCTATTTGATGCCACTTCCTGTTTTGTCAAGGGGTGAAAGGTCGTGTTTCATCGCTTCCCGGGATGTCACTTTGGGGTGAGGTCAAATGATATCACTTCTGGTGAATTCTGGTTTTCCCAATATATGTTTTTTGACAGGGGCAAAGGATAACAAACCACATTAGAGGTGTTGCAAGTAGTATGATGTTTAAGGTACCAGGACTTACCATTCATCATAACCAAAGTACAAGCGGTCGTAGATTTACATTGACTGCAAAAGCTGCATGGAAAATGTCCTTGAACAGGCTTGGAACCCCAAAGGGCCAAAACAGTCGGCTGGTTTTTGAGTATAGTAGCTCTATCTGCTCGTGAGAGCCAATTCTTGGAGGATTTTGCCTTTTTTAAAAGCATATATGGGGCGTTCCAAGTCTGGATTGCTAAATTGGAGCAAATGCCAATGTCGGGAGATAATTGTCTTAATCTCATTATGATGCGTACTGTAAGGTACACCACAAACAACGCGCTTACCAGTGATGTTATCCTTCATGTTCTTAGTCAGTAAAATATCCCAATGCTGGTTGTTTGCCCTCTTATGAGATTGTCCCAATAAGTGAGGGGGAAACCCTCTAGCCTGTATTCTGCTGTTGATGATGTCTGCCTGAACAGCAAAATCCTCTAATCTAGAGCAATTCCGTCTCGCTCTCAGAAACTGCTCATAAGGAATGCTTTATCGCAAGGCCTGAGAGTGAAAGCTATCGAACCGCAGAATCGTATTTCTATCTGTTTCTTTGCGGAAAAGCTCTACAATAATCTGACCATCACTAGTCTTAATGAGCAAATCCAAAAAGAGATTGATTGCTACTAGTCATTGTAAATTTGAGGTTCGTACTAAGTGTGTTGATCCAGGGAAGAAACTGTGTGTAGTCGCCTTCTGTTGTATCCCATATAATAACTATGTCGTCTATATACCGTTTATATAGCCTGATGGCAGACCGAAAAGGATTGGAATCATCAAGGATGAAGAACTTTTCAAATTTCCACATATATGAAGTGGCATAATTGGGGGCAAATGCTGCCCCATCGCCTTTCCCTTAATTTGCAGATAAAAAGATGTTTTGAAACGGAAATAATGCTTAGTTAAGGCCACCTTAATAATTCAACCACAAAAGAACTGGGAATTTGGTTGAAGTCTGGTCTAAAGTCCAAAAATTCCTTCATCAAAGCGAGTGACTAATTGGAGTATACTGGAATACAAGGATTCCACATCAAGTGTAATTAACACATTGATTTCTGAGTTGAAACGCAACCCCTCTAGATGTTTAATTGCATCCGTGGTATCGGACACGTAAGTGCCTGTATTTACCGCCAAAGGTTTCAGAAAAAAGTCAAGAAATTGACCAATTGGTTCCAAAATGGAACTACACAAGGACACAATTGGTCACCCCGGGGGGTTTAAAAGCTCTTTGTATATTTTAGGCAATACATATATTAGCGGGGTCCTGGTCCCTTTAGCTGTCAAAAATTGGAACTCCTTTACGTTTATAACTCCCGCATCCCGAGCTCGTGTCGAAAGTTGAATGATTTATTTACTTACTTTCTGTGGGGTCACCCCTCAACTTACAATAGAAAACAGGGTTGTTAAGCTGTCTCATAATTTCTTCATCGTATCGGTCTGCATCAAGAACAACTACTCCTCCCCCTTTATCTGCTTGTTTAATTACAATGGATGGATCCTCTTTCAATTTACTGAGACAATCCCACTCCATTTTGGAAAAATTATAACTAGGCCCATGATAAGAACCATGGAAGGGATCGTAAAAAGAATTGAAATCGCTTAGAACTGCCTTTTCAAAAATGTCTGTCTCATCAGAGACCATGTTAAGGGTAGGTTTACATTTGAACAGAGTATGAGCACTCCCTCAGTGTCATCTGTTCCAAAGAAGTCTCTCAAACCGATTTTGTGGAAAAGGCTCTGAAGTTCAATTTCAGCCTCCATTTTTGGTCAGATTTTTCATGGGGACAAAAGAGAACCCCTCTTCCAACATGGATATTTTGAATTTACTCAAAAGTTTTTTGGAAATATTAAACACTGCAGACTCATCTCCTGGTTTCGAACAGATTGTCTATGGGTGGCAGTCCTTGCATACATTGTATACATTTTATGACTGATATTTTGTTTATTCTTTGCAATTGAGTTTATTGTGTTTATGATATCAATAAAAATATGATCATATACATTTTACTGACCATGCTTATCCCCTTTCCATACATTTGAGTCGATTCAATTAGTTAATAATTAATTCTTTTTGCTCCTGTGACCATTTTCTTCAGCATGCTGATATGACCTTTGTTGGGCAAGTCTCTAAGATGTCATCCCAGACAGTAAGTAAAGCAGTCTCAGTCCCATAGCCTGCCCTAAATCCGGATTGATAATCTAGGATGTCGTTTTCCTCCAAAAAGGATTGATACTGAGAAGTAACCACCATCTCCAGGATTTTTTCAGGTCACAGAAGGGCCGCAATAGGCCGATAATTGACTAAAACATTATGATCAAGAGAAGGCTTCTTTAACAATGGGGTTAAGAAATAATTTTTTAAGAAACTTAAAATCAGAGGACTTCACAACGGTGGAACCTTTTCACAAGGACCATACAGCATACTGTCTGCTATACATATCATCAGCTGAGGTTATTACAGTACTTCTAGCAGCAGAGGAACAACTATTCAAACAAGGGTTTGAGTTAACAATAACCGGACCATACAGAACAGTCAATGACAAGTCAAAGGATCGCACATGGGAGGTAAGACCAAACGAAGAATGTCAGTCCACTAACTTAAAGGAAAAATCCGCAAAGAAATCACCAGCTACCCTTAAGCCCAAATCGATCAACTCTATTCCTCAGGGGAGAGCAAATCCCCCTAGTATCTCCGCTAATACAGAGGTTTCTACAACGTTAGAAGAGACTCAAAAAGTGACTCAGTCCAGACCATCTCTGGAATCGTCTTCATGGGCCTGGCTACCAAAAGTTTTATCTACACGCCTCCAGAGATAGCCATCAGAACCTACAAAAATTGACCAAAACCAACAACAACTGTCTCTGGCAACATGGAACACAAGAGGGTTCTCACATTTGACAACTGCTGGAGACATTAACTTAGGGGACTATGACATCTTATGCCTTCAAGAAGTTTGGTTACAATCCAAACCTACACTGGATGGTTTTGAGATTGCCTTCTCAGAAGCTTTAGTGGGCCCTAAAGGAAGACCCTCATCAGGCCTAATTGTTGCAGTCCGGATGGGAGTGGGTTTAGTAATAACCAAAACCATCTTGAAGACCCCATATGCCATCGCGGTACTTATTTCGTGGCAACAAAAGGAGGCTGGGGAAGAACATCAAACATGCACCCCCCTGCTGGTGATGTCGATCTATTGGAACCACAAAGGGATTCAACAGACCTCACTGTTTGACATAGTAACCTCCACACTGGACTCAGTCTACTTAGAGTTCGGGGTATGTGATGTTATAATATGTGGAGACTTAAACATCAAGTGCCCATTGGCTAACAACAACTGCACAGACCCCGCACAGAGCAAACCTTGTAAACAAGGCTTGGCCTGGCAGAAGCTAATGACGGCCAGACATCTTTTCAACTCGGCAACTATATTTCTTGATTCGATTGCTCTACCAACATGGAAAAGAGGTTTGACCAGCTCAACAATAGACTATATATTTGTCTCTGAGTTGTTGTTGGCCCGGCTGACAGACTTCAACATTTACCAGTCACAGCAAAGCGATCACAACCTGTTGGCCATTAAATGGGCCTCCACAAAACCAGATTCAGATCATTACTGTGAAAGAATTGAACCGGTGGGGAAAGGAAACCGGGTAAGGATCTCACGGACCAACATTCAAGAAATTACCTGTTTGTATGGAAGCGGTAAGGAGGCCGCAAAGGTGGACTACAGACCATTTTTGGAACCTTACAGAGCCTCGTTAAAAAGATCGAAGGGGCCTAATACAACCCAGACCTACCACGCACATACTTTTGACTCGCTTTTGGTGGCTCAGAGAAACATTCTTCGCAGAGCTAAAAGAATGGCTGCAAGAAACAACTCGCCCGCTGCTAGGGCTTACATGGAGGAGACAACAAGAGCCTATAAAAACTGGCTACGGGGCCACCGTATGAAATTACATCAACAAGACTCTGAAAACATGTTAGAACAAATCAGAAAATCCAACTCTAGAGACTTTTGGAGCCTGGTCAACCCACGAGCTAAGGAGGCATCTACAATGATGGTAAACAGCATATCGGAACCAGCATGGACTGGGTTCTACTCATCACTCTTCAAATCTCCAGACTCTGAGGAAAGACCTTTAAATCCCCAGACGACAGCGAGGTGGGTTGACCTTTCGGACAGAGCCGAAATTCTGGATAAAATACTCAAGTTAAAGAAATCAAGGGCCCCCGGGCCTGACGGTTTGTCAAATGAGAACTTGAAATCCGCACCAGAAGAATGGGCAAACCTGCTGAGCATAATCTTCTACAAATGCACCACCTCCCGTTCAATCCCGCCCACTTGGACCACAGGAATCATTATTCCCATATTCAAAAAAGGAAGGAAGGACGACCCTAGAAATTTCCGTCCGGTGGCCCTCCTTGATGTTATAGGGAAAGTGTATGGCTCCCTTCTGCTGGACCACTTCAATCAGTGGGCAAAAAGTGCACCTTGTAATGACCCTCTCCAATCGGGGTTTAAAAAAGGAGTAGGAACCAGTATAAACATCTTTATCCTCAGTCTCCTAAAAGCAAAAGCCCGCGAAAAGAATCGGAACTTGTTTCTGGCATTTATAGATCTATCCCAGGCCTTCGATCTGGTCAACCGAAGGAAGCTCTGGGGAAAACTTTCCGGTTGGGACTGCCCCCAGGAGATCCTGAATCCCATCAAGGCACTGCATGCTGCCACATCAATGCAGGTACGACTGAACACCAGTGGCCTACTCTCGTCATCTATAACAACAGACAGAGGGGTCAAACAAGGTTGCCCTCTAGCACCAGCCCTTTTTCTGTCTTATTTTGGGGATTATAAAGACTCTTTAACCAGCTCACGAGTATTTCCCCCAGAACTGGGCAAGGAGAAGATTCCGAGACTCCTGTATGCAGATGACCTCATTCAATTGGACCAGACCCCAATTGGTTTACAACGGCAACTGACTGCATTGATTACATATACAGCCGCCAACGATCTAGAAGTAAATAAACAGAAAACGAAGATAATGGTATTCGGAAAGAATCAAAAAAAGACAAGGAAGAAGAACACTTCATGGTATTTGGCCACAAACAAAATCGAACAAGTGGCTGAATTTAAATATCTTGGAGTCCTTATTGATTCTACGGCTAAGGACTTAGCGATGCAGCACCATCTGTTTGGTAAAATGAAATCGCTAGCCTCGCAAGCAAAAATACTGGATAACAAATACGGACGTTTTTCATTGTTGCCACTACTCAAATTCTACAGGGGCAAGGTTATCCCGGCCATCACCTATGGAGCTGAGGCCATGCCATCTTTACCTCA
This sequence comes from Ambystoma mexicanum, assembly GCF_040938575.1. Lineage (NCBI taxonomy): Eukaryota > Metazoa > Chordata > Amphibia > Caudata > Ambystomatidae > Ambystoma > Ambystoma mexicanum. The sequence continues at coordinate 220,225,281 of NC_090935.1, forward strand.
CTGCATATGGGCCAGACTGGAGAGTCAGTTCTGGCGCTCAGTGCTGAACATGCCATCTTCTACTCCGATTGCTCTGATTAGACGTGAACTTTCTCTTTCCTCCTTAGAGTCAATTGTGACAAGAGCGTCAGTTATGCTATATCGGAAAATAATAGATCCTTCTTCCTCTGCAATTTTCCGGATGGTCCATGAAGAGATGACTGCAAACAAATCTATGTTATCGTCCAAATGGGAGCAAATGTGTTTACAGCAACTGGACATCTGCGGCAGTTCGATTGAAGAACTTCTGGGGAATCCGTTAAAGACTAAAACCCGACTAGAAGAATTGGACTGGATAAATACACTGGAAAAGGCATCTGAGTACAAGTCAACTAGCCACCTTCCACCAACAAACAGAAAACTGAATGTACTCCAACCCTTCCTGATTAAGCACCCAGACAAAAAAACCAGGAACATCTTACTTCGGGCGAGGCTGAATTTGCTACCTACAAATGAGATTCTGTACAGAAGGGGCCTCTCAACATCAAACACTTGTCGCTTTTGCAACAAAATTGAACAAAGCGAAACTCTACGGCACCTTCTATTACTGTGTCCTGGTACTGATAAATTCAGATCACCATATATTCTCCACCACTTAAAAAACTCCTACCTGAGGGAGGAAGAGCTTTGGTGGGAGCGCCTAATAGGAGGATTGAGAACATCTTGGTCTATTGCAGCCACAAAAATATTGGATCAGATTTTTACACATGTACCCGCGGCTTAATGGGCCTGGCCACAGCTAGACAGTTTTATAGTTTTACAGATAATTGTCAGAACTGAGGAGCGTTTCTTGTTCATCTTCTTGTAAAAATCACCACGGTGATTATATACTCGTAATAAAAAAAAAAAAAAAAAAAAATAATTTTTTTAGTTCAACTGGGACATAACCCTGTGCCAGTGAGGTATTTTCTAGATGCTGAATAGGTTTGCTAAGCGCATGAGCATGCTTCTTGGCCAAATACGCTGGAATTGAGTCGTAATTGTGCAGGGTAGGTTTTAAGTGGTTAATCAGTACTTCAGTAGTCTCAGAGGTCACTGGAGAAAAAGCTAATTTATGTGTTGTCTCTTGATTATCGTGGACTAAGAGATGTTGGAAGACTAGCTTGCAAACAAGCAGGAGATGACAAGTTTCTGATAGCTGAAAAAAGGTATCTGGACTTTCCATCTAAAACTTAATCATTGAATACCTTTCCATTGAAAATTATTCATTGAATTGCCTTTCCATCGAAAAGCATATTCATTGAATAATTTTCAATGGTTAATTTCGATGGAGTGGTAGGGTTAGATTAGGGACAAGGGTTAAATTTAGGGTTAAATTAGGGTTAGGGTTTGGGTTAGGGCTAGGGTTAGATTTAGGGTTAGATTAACGGTTAGGGTTGGGTTAGGGAGGTGCAAGAAGGTTGGGGGGGAGGGTAACCCACCTCCAATATATAAAACTTTAAAACGTTAAAAGGAGCTGGCCAGTTCTGAAATTTCAGCACTGGACCGCTCCATGTATGTTTATGTTTATTATTTGATAATGCGCACAAAACCCAGGGGTAGCCGGGCGCAGCAGTTACAAGATTACTTAAGCTTAGGTTACATACAAGGTATAAAAACATGTCAATGCGGTACATACGGTAATGCAGTACATACATGTCAATGACAACGGTTGGGAAAAAAAGTAGCATGTTACAGTAATGGGAAAGTATACAGGTAGAAGTGAGAGGGCAGAATTATTTTAGCCTGAGTTACAAGGGTGTCATGGCCATAGGGTGCCGCGGGAATTAGTTGTCGTTGGACCAGAGCCAATTTTTTTACCTTGCATCTGAAGTTAGGGTAGGGTAGGTTAGCTCTCAGTGCAATGGGCAATGTGTTCCAGGCCTGGGCAGCTCTGACGGGGAAGCTTGCTCCTCCCGCTTTGGATCGTCTGAATCTGGGAGTTTCAAGCAGATAGTGGTTGGTAGCCCTAGTGTGGTGACTGGATGATTTTCTGGTCAGTCTGGCTGAGATATAGGGGGGTGCTCTGTTGTTAAGCCCTTTGTGGGTAAGCGATAGTGTCTTAAGCAGGACTCTGTCGCTGATTTTGAGCCAGTGGTGGTCTTTCCTAACGTTGGAGATATGTGCTCTACGGGGTATGTCAAGGGCTGCTCTAAGAGCGTTATTTTGGAAAATTTGCATTTTATTTATGACGGATTTGTTGGCACCTGCATAGAGGGCATTGCAGTAGTCCAATTTGGACATTACTAATGCATTGGCTAGCATGATGCAGTTAGATTTAGAGAGGTAAGGTCTGCAGGTCCTGATTAATTTGCAGGTGTACGCTGTGGAGGATGCCAGGGTGTTGACTTGTTTTTTAAGCGATAAGGTGGAATCGAGGTAAAAGCCTAGAGTTTTTACCTCCGTAGCCACCTTGATTGTGTTACCATCTATGTTGAAATTGCGATAGTTGGGACTCAGTTTTTTAAGGTTGGAGTCGGAACCCAGGATCAATATCTCAGTTTTGTCGTCATTTAGACAGAGGCCGTGGGAAGCCATCCATGCCTGAATGAGGAGGTAAATTTTGTTTACTAGAGCTGTGTCTTCGACAAAGTTGCCTGATAGTGGTATGAGAATCTGCGTGTCGTCCGCATAATTCGTGTAGGTTACCCCTAATTTGTCAAATTTGTCGAAGAGAGGCTTAGTAAAGATATTGTACATTGTCGGGGAGACACATGAGCCTTGTGGTACACCACAAGTGATCTGGATAGGGTCCGCTGCCGCTACAGGGGAGAACACTCTCATCGTACGGTTAGCTAGGAAGGATTGTACCCATGCTATAGCTTCACTTGAGAAGTGAGCGGCGGACGCTAAGTGGTTGCATAATACTGCATGATCCACCAGGTCAAAGGCCGCTGATAGGTCAAGGAGGAGGAGCATAGCTGTGTTGCCTTTATCCTTCAGCTCGTCGATTTGTGTCTTGAGGTCAATAAGGGCCGTTTCAGTACCATGCAGTGGTCTGAAGCCAGATTGCCGTGAACCTAGTAGTTGGTGTGTCTCCAAATAGTTTTGAATTTGGAGGTAGGCTACTCTGTCGATGATTTTAAGGAGAAATGGGACCGTGGTAATGGGCCTGTAGTTAGTGGGGATAGCTGGGTCGAGTGTCTGTTTTTTTAGTAGGGGCAGAACCCAGGATTCTTTAAGGTTGGTGGGTACTGTACTCATGTTGAAGGAGGCGTTGATAAGTTTCGAGATGAAGGGTGCTAGGTCTCTGGCTGCATCCTTGATGATTTGCGCAGGGCAGCTGTCACCTTGGCAGTTCGACGGTTTAAGGGATAGGATGACCTTTTCAGTTTCCAATATGGAGATATTGGTAAACCTGAAAGGTTTGCAGTTATTTTGGGTGGATATGCTAGGTATCTCCTTCAGTGGGGTGGTATGAGTTCCGCTAGGGCTCAGTGTGGCTTTTTTCTTAGCAATTTTAGATTGAAGGGTTGTGATTTTATTAGCTAGAGCATTTTGGATACTAGTGCACCAAGATTTGTCTTTGGGGACATTGTCTGTAGGGGCAATGGGATTTTCCAGTTCACGGAGAATGGTGAAGAGCTCTTTGGAATTCGAATTGGCTTTACTGATTCTATCATTGAATGAATCTTTTTTAGTTTGAATTATTTCCTTTTTGTATTTTTTGGCGAAATTGGCAAGTGTGGTTTTATCGTCAGCAGAAGGAGTATGCCTCCAGATAGCTTGGAGTTTGCGTTTTTGGATGCGCATTTCTTTGAGATGTGGGGTGAACCAAGAGTTAAGGTGAGTTTCACGTTTACTTTTGTGGAGTTTGATAGGTGCGATCAAGTCAAGGGCTTTGGTCATGGCGTTGTTAAATGATTCAACTAACTCGCTAGGGTTAGATTCATTGGAGCTAGCTGTGAGAGTTGGTAGGAGAAGTGGAAGTAGTTTTTCAGCTGTGATTTCTTTTTTACTTCTTGTTGGCATGGGGGGTGCTATTTTATTGTTGTTAGGTTTAGGAGGCTCAATGCTGGCTGTAAAGCATATAAGATAGTGGTCCGTCCATATTTGAGGTAGGATACTAGAGATGGTGATGTTGCAGTTATGGCTGGCTATCCGGTCTAGTGTGCGTCCTTTTGTGTGTGTAGGAACTAGGACATTTTGAGTAATGTCGTGGTTGACTAAAATGGATTGGATAGATTGGGCTTGTTTGTCTTTAGCGTCATTAAAGCCTAGGTTAAGGTCACCTAGTAGAAGGAGCTGAGTGGAGTCTTTAATGCTATTTGTGAGGAGGCTGGATAGGTCTTCCTCAAAGTTGTCTAGTGGGCCTGGTGGTCTGTACACAAGGAGTATCGTTAGTGTACTATTATTTGAGATGGGTATTTTAGCTGAGAGAAGTTCACATGATGTGATTACTGGGTGTGGGGTGAGTCTGGCAGCTAGCTGTGTTTTGGTTATGATGGCCAGGCCGCCTCCTCTGGAATTGGGTCGGTCGACTCTTAGGATATTGTAATTATCCGGTATGGCAGTCATAAGAGCAGGACCGGCTGCATCATGGAGCCATGTTTCAGTGACAGCAAGGATGTCTAAGTTGTCCATAGCCATTATATCAGCTATTTCCGTATTGTGTGCTATCAGGGACCTAGCGTTAATAAGGGCTCCTGATAGTGTCGGAATTGTAGTGTTATCTTTGGCAGATCTGGGATTAGGGTGGTTAGGTGTCCTCTGTTTGTAGTATAGGTCACCAAGTGGTTCGGGTTGATTTATCGTCACTGAGTCTAGGAGGTTGAGGTTGTTGGCTGTGGAGGTGCGTGTGGGTACTGGTGGACTGGTTCTTTTGTTTTTAATGTCATAAAGTCGTGGCAGCCTAGCTCTAAGTCGCAAGTTTCTCTCTTGCATGTTTCAGGGTGTAGAGTTAGTAAGGGCCATTGTTATGGTGATGGTTAGGAGAGTCCAGGCTATGGAACCACGTGTGTGTGTGAGAAGCAGGTCTTAGTGGCATGCATATTGTAAGGGTGGCAAGCTGATGCCTGTATATGGCAAATCTGGTAGGGACTAGGGTGTAAATGTACTATCACAGAAACATCTATATTGGGCAATCCTGTTAGTGTCAAACGGGCAGATATGCTTCAGCAAAGGCTTCTAGCTTAGAGAGTCCTAATCGTGGCTAATAAACACACATGATACAACATGGCACCTGGAGTTGAGAGTCCTAATCATAGCTAATAGTGCATGCATACTGCGGCATGGCCCCTCGAAATTGACATAAGGCATAGAGCATAACACAATTTAAAGTGGTCTGTACGTGATCCTAAGGCACAACACAATTTAAAATGGTCTGAAGCGACCATGAAGCATAACACAATTAAAGTGGTCTGGGCGTGACCATAAGGCACAACACAATTTAAAATGGTCTGAAGCGACCATGAAGCATGACACAATTAAAGTGGTCTGGGCGTGACCATAAGGCACAACACAATTTAAAATGGTCTGAAGCGACCATGAAGCATGACACAATTAAAGTGGTCTGGCCGTGACCATAAGGCACAACACAATTTAAAGTGGTCTGGGCGTGACCATAAGGCACAACACAATTTAAAATGGTCTGAAGCGACCATGAAGCATGACACAATTAAAGTGGTCTGGCCGTGACCATAAGGCACAACACAATTTGAAGTGGTCTGGCCGTGACCATAAGGCACAACACAATTTAAAATGGTCTGAAGCGACCATGAAACCATGTAACGTTTTAATGTTACAAAAAAATGAATCGAAATGCTATTTTTTACATTTTAAAGTGTATTTCCATCTAAACTTGTCCATTTATATATCCGATGGACTGGTTTTGATGGAAATGCACGTTTACATGTAAAAGATAGTATTTCGATGCAAAGGCATTAAATGGATTTCCATCAATGGATTTTCATTTCGATGCATTTCCATCGAAGGAAAGACCATAAACCCTGAAAAAAGGGCTTCAGGGCGATTGTTAGCGAAATCAATCTCTTTCTGGAGATTTAGGGCTTTGACTTATAATAACTCCTCTTTATATTGTCTTAAAGCAGCCTTAACCACAGCAATCGTTGGCTTCATTTCAGCTTTTCATTAAAACAACAATTGGCCTTTTTACATTTTGGTGTGAACCTCTTAAGTGCGGTGATGGTCACAATTGGATTGCAATTTTTGCATCCATTTTGCATATAAACCTGCACAAGAATTATCAGATTGTATTGGAATACTACTCAGAAGTTTATCCGAAATAAGATCAAGATCTTTCTTTCAGCGACGTAGTTCTGGATTTGTAGGCTTTATTTGTCTGCCTGATTGAAGATCAAATTTCGCAGTGCAAAATACCACCAAATGGTCTGACCAGCTATCTACTATATTCTCACCATGATATAGCCTAAATCCCCTTGACAGAATGGGTCCAGGCGATGCCCCTTCCTATGTGTTGGTAATGTAGATAACATAGTAAGATCGTAAAAATCGAGGATGTCATTCAGATGTTTGCAATCCACATCCTCAGGTTCATTACCCCAGACATTTAGGTCCCCAAGGATAACCATCTACGAGTGGCAGAGTGCTTCTGTCCCCAAATAAGTATCCAGTGCATCCAGAAAGAGACGGGCAGGACCAGGAGGTCTATAACATAGAATGAGAGTAGACATGTGCAAGCAAAAACCTGTGAGGCAATGTCCCAAGTCAGGGTGCAAATGTTATGTAGTGCTAAAGTATCTTTAGTAGTGCTTCTCCTTCTTGTCCATTTCCATTTCTTTGCGCATATCCAGCCTGCCTTCAGAAAGGCGTTACTCATTGTGTGACTTTGAATGAGATTGCATAGCCTCACCCTTCAACTTGTAGACAACACTGAAATCTTCGCCGCCCTTTCACTGAGGGTCTTCAGGTGCATGGACTGGCAAGACCTGCAATCCTGGATGTCGTGATCCTCGCCCAAGCAATAGTGACAAATACGTTGCGGATCTGAGACCAACATCTGTCGGGCGAAATGCATCCACGGTTGAAACCCGAGGCCTTTGACGGAGCAGATGCAGAGTTGCAGAACACCCCCTGGTGTCAGAAAAGATTCCGAACAACAGCAGTGCTGTGGTTACGATACCATAGATGAGGAATTTGTGGGTGGAAATAATACTTTAGAGAGAGGAGACAAAAAAGAGAGAAGAGGAGACAGAACAGATAAGACAGTGAGAGAGAGAGACAGAGAAAATCCTGGAAGATGTAGATGTTTCTATCTCTGCTCCCTTGCTGCAAAGGGGGGTGGCAGAAGAAACAGCTCACAGGCAGAAGGTAGTGGAAACATCCAAACCCCAAGAAAGATGAAAGAGAGACTGGCGCATGGCTGGAGGGCAACTCAAATATTGGCTGTTTGGCAAGGACCCTGAAATACCAGCTGAAAACACAGGTGGTCCAGGCAGGACCTATCATATTCAGTTTTGGGAAAAGACCTAGTAAGAAAACAAGATACCGAAGTTCTTAGGAAAGACCCAACTCAGATCTAAAGATTGAGAACTGATAAACGCCCTGGTGAGAACTCTGAATCCTGAGGCTTAGAGGAATCTCTCACAAGAAGTGGAAATGAAAAAATATAAAAAGTAGCTGTTAAAAACCCAGAAGCTGGTAGCATAGCCTGAAGAGAAACCCATATACAATCCCCAGAAACAAGGTCTCCAGGGAGAACCTAACAAGAACCATGAATCAAAGGTCTGGCAGAAAGACATTCAACAGGGTCTGGACTATGCAATGTGGAGGAAGATCTGTGTCAGCAGTATAACCCGGTCTTAGGTGGAAGGCCTGATGCAAACTGAGACTAGGGGCCTCATCGTGAGTTGGGCAGTAGCCCTTAAATGCAGCGGTAATGCAATTACAGACTGGAGCCCGGTACTGAAAAGGGGACGTTCAAGGCCCAAGGAAACCTCAGGGACACATACTGACAGATTCAGGCAAGGAATACATTAGTTTTAAAAAATGGATTAGCAGAGTTTGCTAATTAACATTTTCTTGATTGGCAAACAAACTCATTTGATTAGCAAACTAATATATTTTAATGTTACCAGAAGTTATTTATACCCAAGGCATAAAATGAGCAACAATACAGCAGTTTTATGTACCGCTGAAGTAAGACATTAGTGAGATGAGGCAGGCTTCGAAAATTTGTTAGAATTCTGATAGTCCTGATGGTCAAGTAGCTTAGTATACCTATTAGATATAAGAGAAATGCACTCGACCTATGGCAACTGACATAAAATCTAAATACACCCTCTGTAAAATGGTGTATTTGACCACAAAACCACTTTATGTTTGGCGCACTACGGCCACACAGAGGTCAGCCATGCACAGTGAAACTTATTTGACATGTACTGTGAACAATGTAAATGTTTTTCAAACATCCCCTGCAAATGGTACTCATCTTTCATAAAATCTATTCGACCACGTGAGTGGACGAAAAGACTTTGCTAGCTCTGGTCGAGTGCCTGTAAAATGTAAATGTGTCACGACCCTCAGCCCTGATCCCCACTGGCAAGCCCATTGGCCAGGTGGAATCAGGAATTGGAACACTAATAAGGCCTGGCATCCACTTCTCAGGCCCTCTTGGGGCCAGTCCTGGCGCCTTTGGCGCGAGTCTCATCAGTAAGGAAAGACATATGCTTGAGCAACTACTTTATTTAGGCTTTCAGCCAACATGGAGGCATCCACATAACTTGATTCCTAGAACCAAGCTATGCGGTCTAGTGTTTTGGATGTGGTGGCCAAGGGACTACTTTACCTGGACTACTTTACAGTGGCTATTTAAACCACACCCGAACAAGACAACACGCTTCGCGTTACTTTGCTTCTAGCAACGTGACGCTCACTGTGTCCAGCTTTCTCACGAGCCTGGTGAATTCCGGACCTGCAGAAAAACCAAGAACATCGTTAGCAGCAGAATCTTACCTGCATTCATCATCCTTCACTGCTTGCAGCTCCTGGGCAGCTCTGTTGGTGGAGTTCACCGCCCGGATCGAAGGACCTGAGAAAAGGAGGAAGACATCATTAAAGGAGGTAGTGGAGACATTACAACCACAAAGCGCTTAAAGAATTACCTGGTTGGTTGCTTTTCGGCCGGCATAGCTCCAGAACTCCATCTGCGCTGGGAATGCACTGCGACCTACGAAAAGAGAAAAGCACAACTCAGTGAGGACAAGACATCGCTGCGCTACGCAAAGCGCCTCCTTACCGCATCATAGCGCTATAGCGCGCCATCATCTCACGGTGAGAACCAGCATATCCAGTTCTCCAAGCGGACACTCCGCGCTCCTAGGGAGATAAAAAAGACATTTAGAACAGAGAAAAGGCATGCAAGAATAACAACGCCATCAATCGCAATAAGACCTACCTGAAAGACACTACAAGGGCAGCAGTCAGTGAAGTAACTGGACCGCCCGCGCCCACAAAAGACAACGCGCCCCTGCTCAGAGAGCAGGACGGAGAGCCCACCGATTCCGACAACCAGGTGAGAAGAGAACCTGGAGGGGCTGAAAACACAAGGGGGGGGGGTGAGGGAAAACTTACCTTGGTCGCCCAGTCCTAATATAGTCTTCATTTCCAGGCGGAATCCCATCGACACCAAGACCACACCAGGGAATCATTGGGAAGGGCACCAACGACCAACTGGCTGGGTGGCGTCCCCGTGGATACCAGTTGAGCGTAACAAAATGATTAGCAGCTTGAATGGACAAATCGGCATGGGCTCTTAAAACAGTTTAGTCAGCTCTCGCACATAGGTGCTAATAAATAATGCAATCGTAATCATTGAGAAAAGCAAGCTCTGGAGGCTAACTACAGTGTATGGTATTGCAGTAGGTCTGTAGATATACAGACTTGATGGAACTATTGATCACTACTTTGCATAAACATCTAGTTAGCATTGTGTATTCATTATGTAAGAGGAAATAAAGTCAGAGTAAAGTTGTTGGCGTAGAAGGCAGAGAACTGGGCAAATTAGGTGGAATATTGCAGTTTGCGGCCCTTTTCAGGCTAGCTGGTATAAAGCAACAGGGTGATAAGATCGAATGTCAATGAGTATGGGATGAGCTTGTGGATTGAGCACCAGTTGCACGGATGTATGCAATGAGAAGGTTACAGAACTAGGTTTGTCATCAAAAGCATTTGGCCATGTGATCAGGTACATTTTCAAAACTGTTCACTCTGTAATATGATGCATCTTCTCAAACAAAATGAAATATAGATACACTAGCCTAAATTTATCTGCACAGCATGAAGACAATGCAGTGGGTTACAGCAGCTATCCTGTAATTATGCATTATGTAACAACTTAAAATATTAGGAGGTTAATGCATATTGTTCTTTGCCAGGCAGGATAAAGTTATCTCAATAAAAGTATCATCACAATTACTTCTGGTTTGCAATTATTTGAAAAAGAGAAATCATTCTTGCCTAGCACTCCCACATAGGACGTTAGCACATGAGTGGAGGAGATGATTATTGCTGCACGCTCTCTGAATTAGCCCCTTTTAACTTGCAGTGGACAGCGAAAGGAGGGTGGCAAGGTCCCTGAAGGCAAGAGAGGTATACACAGCGAGCTGTGCTTTCATTTAACAGGGTAAATTAAATAGCTATATTTGCTACACAAGTGTCAATTCAACTAGCAAACCTAAAGAATTGCATAGCAATTTGCTATACAACACTGCTTATTGTATGCCTTGCGAGAAACAGAGAACCACGGAGAACAGCAACAAGGTCCATATATATCCCAACAGGGAGTACTGTGAAAGGGCGGAGACCCCAAAGGAGAAATAAAGTGGCCTGGAAAGAAGACCAGACAGTGAATGCCAGATGTAAGAGTCTTTCCTGAGGAACAGTTTTTGTTCCTTGCATTAGTTTAGGGCTGGGCTCTATATAGCATTGTTTAGGCCAATTCTTCCTTTTATTAGATTATGGTTGCTAAAAGACTAAGGTCTTAGTAACACTGACTGTGGTATTTCTCTTGGCCACCTTTTGGAACCTTCCGATTTCTACATTGGAGCATCTCTACCAGAGACAAATGCTTCCTAAGATCATGGATACTGATAAAAAGGGGGTGGGGGATACCCTTACACACAAATACTTAATTTTAATTATCATGAACCTCGCTTTGTTGAGAGAAGTAACATTTGTATTTATTTTACTAGGATTGGTAGGCGATAACCTAACCCTACTTCATATAGTGTCTTAGCTTAATAAAAGTGATAAAACATATTTCTAGGTCTTGTGTCCCACTGCTCAGCCTACCACAGGACACCCACATCAATCAAATGTCATACATTTCATCTCTCTGGGATCTCTTGATCAGAGGCTAGAGTAGAGCAAGTACACTGCTGTATGCAGACAGCAAATATCAAAATTAACTGCATCCGTAGTCAACTGTGTTAAAACATTTAACCCCTAAAGAACAAATGACTTCTTTCCCGTCTCAGTAATGTTCAGTCTGATGGATTGGTCCTTATACCCATATAGTACTAATCTTAGATTTACGTTCTCCAGCATCAGTTTGGCTTTGGGTATGTTTTCAGCCACCAGGCAGCGCACTGCATCAGCTCCATCCAGTGTCAATGGCACCTGCGACTCCGGGATATGATGTAATGGCCAGCATATATAGAGCAGGGTACATCCTAACCTCAGCTCTGCCTTTTTCTCTTGCACTCAGAATGTGAATAAACACAGAACCGGTGTATGACCTATTCGTATGAACGATAGGTTGATGGGGGGCAATAAGGAATCGGTGGGAGGGTGAGCCAATCCATTAAAAATATTATTTCAGAGTAAGTAATTTGTTCTTTTAATGGATTCCATCCTCTCAAAGATTCCTCATCTCACAGACTCCCAAAGCAGTGGAGCACCTCTGGATGAGGTGGAGGGGGCTAAAACCTGCTGCCTACACCAAGAAGTGTAGTGCAAAACAGCTGGAATTACTTGCTGTGCGATGAGACCAGTTCACTTTTTTGATGTATGACCACCTTTCTTTTTCCAATATTCAATAATGATGATTTTGGTTAAATATACATTTTTTTATTTGGAATGCATCAACTGAGGCAGCGTTTTTTTTTTTACAGACGGGGGAGTCTGTGCGTAGAGAGAGCGATTTGAACTGGAAATCCCAATCCCAAAGGATGGTGTATGCATAGAATGTACATGTTGTGGCTGACATTATAAAAACGCTGTCTCAGTTGATGCAGTCTAAATTAATAAATGCATATTTAACCAAAATCACAACAGATCATTTTTGAATATTGGAAAAAGAAAGGTGGTCATAAACCAAAAGAGTGAACTGGTCTCATCGCACATAGCTATTTTGCATTATATTTTACATGATCCCTGATGGGGACAAACCGATTCAAGACTAATCTAAATAACTAGCAAATTCATAGTGTACATGCTTGAACTCAATATTAATGTTTACCTACACCAGGAAACACTGTTGTACCTGTTGACCAAAGCAGGCATCCTGACTTGTTAAGGCATCCAGGCAGTCGTGATTGGCGAACCTGCACAGGGAAGCCAACCTAGCCGCCTTAAAGATGCCCAAATCAGGGTCACCATTCTGCAGGGTATATGTAGCAGCCAAGCCTCTGAAACAATGGGCTGTGAGACCTACGGGCAATTCCTTCACAGCCAGATCTAAAGACCCCAAAAAGCAGAGTGCCATCCAACAAGAGGGAGTCCAGGGGTGCAGAAGTATAAGGAGGTAGTCATTTTGCTGGGTGCTGAATAAAGGGACAGAGAATTCCTTCGACAGTCACTACCTATGAGGTCCAGCTATCGCAGATGGTACAATGCCAATCCTTGAAGTACAAGGACAAACTCCCATCCACTGGAAAAGAGTGGAAAAACTGTAAATTAAATAGTATTTGGACCAGGAGTGGTAAAAGATATTATGGAGACGAAACATTGCCTCTTATAGTACCTGTGCCTCTACCTTGGCACCTGGCATCTGCTCCTGTGGGTAATAGAGGCTTAGGTCCAAAATGATTGGCCTTTGCTTGAGGGCAGATTGGTCCTTACAGAGAAAGACCTAGGGGCTTTACTATGGCCTTGGAGGTATTAAACCTTCCCAAGGACAACTCAGCTTTTGATCCAAATAGGTTGCTGCCATCAAAGGGCATTTTCAGGAGTTTGATTTGAATACTGGAGGGGAACTGAAATCCTAATCCAAAAGTGAATAAAAACAGAGAATAGAACAAGTGCTTTTCGAACGTGACTTGCCATCAGCTATGTCCAGCACTGACTGCAAGATCTGGCCTGCATCATCCTTGACATTTTTCATCAGAGATGTGAAACCATTCATTTCGGTCATGGGAAAGTTCTGCACTGCCTCCAAGATTACATACCACAAAGTGTGGGTGAGAATTTAGGAAGTCACGTTCACAGTTCTAAGTGCCAGGCAATGAGATGCAAAAAACTTGAAGCTCAGGGAATTCAGCTATTTAATTTACCTGTCTGTGGGGGGAAAGGCAGAAAAGTAGCAGCCTAGGAACCCATAGTGGAAGCCTTGGCCATCTGGGTCTCCATTGTGGGGTGAGTAGACAGGACACCCAGATCCCTGTGGGCCAGGGGATACTTCTTAGCCAGATCATAGCTGGAGCTGAAGCATATTTCTTGAATAACGCCCTCACAGGGACAGCAACAGCTGACTTACATGGCAGGAGCATCTCTCTATGAGAAACTTGCTCGAGGATACCACTAAAGTAATTTTGGATTAGAGGCTACATTGCTGCAGAAAGCCCAAATGTTTCCACAACTACGGGAATTTTTCTCTGAAAGGACACATTATGCTTTTCGTATGCCGATGCCTGTCTACAATCAAGCTCTGTGATGTATCAAGCACCCTGGCGTCAAGCAAGACATTGTCTTGATGCTAAAACTCCTCGGGAGAATCCCTCACCTCTCCAGAGTTCATTAATAAGGGATAGCAGCCCCTTCTTGATCATAATGTATCCCATCTTTTTGAGGAATTAAAACCTGGAGGCAAGGATGAAGTAGGCCAGAGGTGATTGGTCGAAGAACCCAAAGCTGGTAACTTCAATGAAGTGAGTTGCTGCCATTGTGAAGAAAAGCATAGTTTTTTTAGGCATGCTCTCAGAGGGCCTCAGAGTACATAGAGTGGCAGGAGCCACAGTCCCAATGTTGTGTTCATCCCATAGGCAGTACAAACACTTTTCTATGGGGGTGGGGGGTTTGCCAAGAACGTCTGATGCATAAATCCCTGCAAGGATCATGCCTGAGGCCATCAAGGAATAAGAAGAAAATTACCAAATTAGCTACTGCCATTCCCAACAATAGCATGGTGTATGCATAGAATAAATGAATTGAGGTCATAGGAGCCAACTGCTGCATGTATCCTAGCTTTGACATGATATCTCGAGTCATGGATATCAGTGAGACCGAGTGGAGCCAACCTGCAGCTGCCCTCTGGTAGCTGAAAATGTTTTCTGAAGCCAGATTGAAGATGGATGTTAGGGAGAATTCTCCGTTTAGGCTGAATTTCCTAACCTAGTGAGTCCCCCAGCAGCTTTGCTGGATTTCTGGAGTTTGTTTTTTTCATCCTGCCAAGAGTGAGACTCTTTTCCTCCCACTCTTGGACATGAATGTGGTTGATTTCTTTGAATGTCAATGTGTTCTATGGGCTATGGGGTCTTTTACTCTATAGGGCCTCATGTGTTTTGCTATGTGTGTTACACCGCACCCTCCGTGCCGTAACACTGGGGTGTCCTAGAGGATCCCCACCATAGACTCCATACCCTGGGACTGACTACTGACTCCCAGGGCATGTAAAGTCACCATTGGCTTTACTAGACCTAAATTCACTAACAGAACTAGTACAAACCATCCTATTGTGGACGTACTGGTAGGGGTAATTCGATTACCCCTGGGTCTGTTGTTCGAGGGGGCAGTGTCCCGTCCCCCTCGTCGAGTTTTGGCTGGTGGCAGTGGATACTACTTTTTATATTCAACCGCGAATATATTCCTATGGGACTCTTCCCATTGTTGGAGGCTAATACTTTTTCACATTAGTCTCTAACATACCGCCGGTTTATTTGTCTTAAATAAATCCACCAGTTGGTATTTTCTGCCAGAACTCGGTTTTTAAAATGGCGTATGTGTTCGCCTCTGTAACTCCGAACCAAAGGTTGAGCCCTTTGTTCCACTTTTGGCGGGCTGCTGCACAGAAGCCCCCCAGAGTGGTGCCATTCTGTCTGGGTACCACAGGGGTGAGGGAGGGGGTTTAGGCACCCTGGACTGAGTTGCCTTGCCAACTCAAGTCGCACTCTGGTGTGATTGGCCCGAGTGGTGAGCCACCCCGCTCACCACTTAGCATGTTTGATTGACAGCTAGGCTGAATGAATGGGGGTTTTCTGCATAAAAGCAGGGCTTTTGGGACTGGAACTTCAGAAGTCGCCACAGGACCTAAGAATCCAACGAGGGCAAAGCTGAGCCGACCTGCAACGACGACACCTCCGGTGGAGCCCTGCTGAACCGACTCACAACTTCCCAACGACAGAGGAGATCTCCCTGCTGGAGAGTCTTCTTCCCATGACTGGTGGGAACAACCAGTCTCTTGCTTTTTTCTTCGCTTCCAGGACGTCTAGTGGTCAAATTGTGCGTGCTGAGCACCCCGGCAACCGGATAGCCACTAACCACTGTACCACAACCAAAAGGTGGTGCCTTGTGACGGAGCACTCCGCGGCTGGTCTCTTCCCTGGTGGTGCAACGATCTTCAACTTATCCTCGACGACGGGATCCTCTCATCTTCTGGCAAAGCCCCGACTTGCATCCACCACTAGGAACAACTGCCCCCGCCAGACCTGTCTCTTCACTCTCAAGGTTCTGTGTCCGCCTGGCTTCACTTGAAACGGTTAGCGTGAGGTGTCTTAACCCCTTACCTTTCCATTGGGTCGCCTCCAGACCTTCTTACACGTTTGTTCTAAAACTGGTCCAACCTTTCTGTGACATTTTGCTACAAAGACTTGAAGTGCATTTCCACTGTGGTATTTATGGGACATACCGCCTTGCCTCTCTTCGAGTGGGCCTGGCCTCTAAACTTTGTGATCTACAGTAGACCCTGCCTTGCTTGCCTTGCATTTGCTTCGTAAAAGTGTTGGTACTGAGTTGGTTTCAAACCCTGCCTTTTTCTCTCCCTTTCTAACGAATACTAGAGTGCCATCTAGGTTAAAGCACTCACCTCTGTCTGCAAATAAGTGGTGCCATTGAACCTAGACTTGTTGAAATATTGTTATGGGATTAATATATACTTATAGTAACTGTGATTGAAGTTGTTTGCCATATTAGTGCCAGTGTGTTTTTCATAGATGTGTTTTTAAATAAATAATTATATATCTTTACACCCAAGCTCTGATCAGTGTCTACCTGTTCTACTGTGTAAATTGCCCTATTCTGTATACTCCAAATACGGCCTAACTCGTCTTGAGAGAAGTCTGACTGCTCAGCCACGACTACTGGGTAAATCTGGGTGGTGCAAACTGTTACCAATTGGGTTTACTGCTAACTCCTGTAGACTTCAACTTTTTGCAGTAGTCCCAGAGGGAACTGCACGGGTTTCTGCCTAACAATGGAGAAGATGTTTTGGTTTAAAAATCAGTGGGAGGAAGGAATCCATTTGAAAGAGGTTTTCTCGCATTTCCATGATAGGACCATCTTATGTGTGATATATATCGTAAAAGAACAGGAATCACAGCCATACCAAACGTATATTTGCACTTGTTCTCTCCTATGTTTTGCTACACTATGATGACATTTTACCTATTTTAAAAAGTAGTCAACAAATTAAAATAAAAACAAGCAAGTAGAATTCTTTGTAAAGTGTTGTCCTAATATTCGAAAGCCTGTAATGCTCAGAGTAATGATGTGCACTGCAAAGCTGTTAAGTTGCATTTAAAAGAATTAGCATTTCAAAGTGGATTAGTGACGAATATTCAAGACGCACAGTTCTTCAATCTTGGAGGAGTAAGGAATAATGAAATAGGATAATGAAACAGGGTCATGGGCTTGACCCGGTCACGGAGGAACAGGGACCCTTCCCGGCCTGGGTTAGGAGGCCTATAAGGGCGTATGCCAGGGCCAGTCTTAGCCCAGAGGTGTGCCAGAGTGTCAACATCGTACCACTGTCCATCATTCTATGCCATATATGCTTTATTCTGGCCATAGTTCAGTTTGTTTCATTGTAGGAACACAAGTACCATTATGCCGTGCAGTGATAAACACACAGCGAACGATGGAATGAAGTCACCGATCCAGAAACCAAGACGAGATCACCAGCACCAGTCAAACTCAAGTTAAATCAGCAGCAGCGCAATATACTGCAACGCCCAGGCAGTGAAATGCCATACGATCCCCGCTCCAAGCACAATGCTACGTGTAAGAAGGGGGCATGGTTAGTAGGGGATTTGAAAGCAGCACCATGTAAAGACCTGACACCTGGGAGAAAGAACAGCCATAGATTGGCCCGCTGAGTCATTGGAGTATGTCAGGAAGAAAAGCAATTGACAACCCAGAGAATAAAAGGCCAGTAAAATAGAGACAGAGAAAAAGGGGTTTGGGTAAGGTCAGCAGGTATGGCGATGAACAGAGCGACTAGGAGGACGACGGACAGTGGAGCAGAGTGCTCAGGAGATTGTGGAGGCATATTACAGGTGAGGTATTGTATGAGCGAGAGAGTGGTACCAAGTGGAAAGACTGAAACTGTGATTGTGTGAGTGAATAGTAGTTGAGTGAGGTGTAAGAGGTAGTCCAAGGCAAAGGGTACAGGGTCAAAGAGAGAGTAGATGGAAATAGTGTGGGAATAGTAAGGGTAGAACGAGAGAATGTGATAGTGAGGGGCAGACAGAAGGGACAGGCACTACTGTAAAGAAGAAGGTTGGCAGCAGGAGTGAGTGAACGGTGACAGAAGAAGGTAGTAGGGCTAAATGGGAGAGGAGTGTGAGAATACTGGAGTAACAGAAGAGTAGAAGTGGGAGGAGAGAGAGAAAGGCGGAGAAAGCAAGACAGGATGCAGGAGCAGACAAAGTAAGGTTATTGGAGGAAAAAACAGGTCAGAGGAGAAAGTGTGAGAGAAATAATGAGAGAGGGAATATTAGAAGGCACGGGTAAGGAGGCATAAGATCAGAGAGGTGTGAGAGAGAAAGAAGGGTAATTGAGACATCATCTTGAAAACCTTTGATACCCTCATTGTGGCAGTATAAATGAGAGAGCCCTTAGGAAGTTCGGGAGGGAGTAAGACAGAAATGGCCTTGACCTCTTGGTCTTCCCGGATGGAGAGGTTAGATGGTAGGGGATACCAATCTCTAGTATTTCACATGAACCTTGGCTGGCATGGACTCCTGGGCCAGCGGGGGAGGAAGCCCACAGAAGGCCAAGGGAGCAGTAAGAAGAATCACATAGTTGCATCAACGACAGTCTCAACACCCAAAGAAGATTCAAGACTTAAAACTCTGTTAATAACCCTTGAACATAAATTGACGTTGAAGAGGTTTTTCTGAGGCCATCTGTGACAATAAGCATATCACAAAATCTAGAATCTAGACAGTGGGAAACACAAACATTTGCAGAGAAGCTTTGTTAACCATATGCAGCAAACTATAGGTAACTCTTACCATCCCTAAAGTAGGCCATGATGCATGCTTCTGTGGTCTCTGCCATATGTCGGACTGACGCCAGACTCTGGCATGCTGCTGTTAAAAGGGGCATCACTTGCATGCCACAAACCTTTCTGCCAATCCAGTTTTTCATACTGCCCCGCAGCAATTCTGCTGTGGTTACGCTAGCATTGTTCATCATCATCAGCACTTCCGTGAAGAGACTGCTCAGCACCATGTGACGCTTCTGGATGTCCAACTCTGAGTATGAGAAATGGGGTGCAGTAAGTGAGAAAATACAGATTATGAAGTTTGTTACCTTTGCAAATCTAATATTTAGGTAACTGTTTTCAAGTTAAACACAAAGTAATTAACCACTTAAGTGCTTAAAAGGATGAGGTATCTCGTCCTCAGGACTACGTTTGCAGTGTGGAGGACGAGATACCTTGTCCTATGAAGCACCCGAAATCCAACTCCCAGGCTATGTGAGGAGGAGGTTCCTCCTCACGGGCCGAGGGTTGCATTTCAATCAGTTTCACGTTAGCGTGCATAATACACGCTCACATGAGACTGAATGGAATTTCACTGCCGCAGCCATTTTCGGCTGCAGCGGTGAACAGAAAGGTAGGTTCCTTCCTCGATCTCTCGCATTTCTATTCGGCAGGCCATCCAGAGCACCAGTATAGTCGGGGGGATGTCCTTGACCTTGGGGGGCTGTCTCCCATGTGGGTCGATTATGTCCAAGTGCAGCGGCAGTCCCAGGGAGCCCCGGCAGGGTCCCCATCCATTCCCAGAGAGAAATTCTGTAAGGCAGCCCAGCCAGCGCTCCAGGATGGTCGGGAGTGATGGCCTTGGCCTTGGGCGGCGGTCTCCAATGTGGCATGACCGTCCCCAAGCCCAGGGGCAGATCCAGGGAGCCCTGGCAGGGTCCCTGTCCGATCCTGGAGGGAAAAGCTGTAACGCAGGACAACTAAAATTTCAGGATGGTCGTAGGAGTTGTCTCCGGCTTTGGGCACCTGTCTCCACAAGTCCAGCAGCAGTTCCGGGGAGCCCCGGCAAGATACCCATTCAAGGCTGGGGACATCACCCCCGACCATCCTGGAGCTTGGGCTGACCTGTGCGGATCTTGCAGCAAAATGGGAAACAAAATCTAATAATGGCCTCCAGGGTCATGCTTGAGCTCTTAATAGAACATGCTGACAGAGCACAAGAGATTGGTAATAGAAATTGACAGTGTCAAGCAAGAAATCGAAGAAAGCAATGCACCAGCCAGTTCTAAGGACAGAAACTATAAAATAATGTATGAGATACTCAAGGGATATCAGGACAAGGTCAAACTTAGGAAATGCATTTTTCCACAGATGAAAGTGATTACAGAGACGACAGAGTGTTCACCGTCTAGCTGAAATTTGACGACCACTACAAGAACCCATCTCGAGAAAGCACACCAAACAGCTCACAAACTAGCTTGGATGTCAACAGTGAAACAGATCCTACAGAAATTGAAATAAAGCAAAATGCAACAAGACCATCTGAAGAACCTACAGTGGAGACGAATATCAATAGAACAAAAGGATATCATTTTTTTAGATCAAATCAAGAGGTACAAAAAAGGAACAAACCAAAATTCGAAACGTGTACGTTTCAAGGACCCACTAGACAAAACTATAATAGCAAGAAGAGACACAAGAGAGGTGGATGGCAGAAACACAACAGAATACGAAGGCACACTAAGACGTACAAGAAGCCAAACACAATTGCAAGAAAGGGAACAGAGGCGCTAAATTTGGTTCTTAATCTATCTAGCTACCGCCTCACCCCTAAGTATGCTGAAAAAGAAGTTATTGTTCACACCTACTGCATTAGCTGACCTTGTAGAAGCCCATATGGATCTCGTCAAGTACACCAAGAAACAGCTTGTCCATCCCTCTGCTATGTTGTCTGGCCCTGGCAACCGCCTGTACACCATGCTGGACATGGATGCTGCCGCCGCAACCACCCATACCCCAACGCCATGGTCCAATTCTAAATCCTCCTAATTCATTTCAGCAGCCTCCATATACACGTGTGGCATATGCTCACCAACGCCGGCACAATCCCCTTTACACACAATGCTCCTGACGCTGTGCTTCCTACCCCCCCTAGGGACCAGCTCACATCCCCCAATAAATATCCTAGCTACACCCACCCACTCAGATGTTGTATGCATGAAAGGAAAGCCAGCTGCGCGGTCCTCCTTCCTTTATTTTGATGACACCTGCAATTACTGCAAATACTGCCCATTAATACCAATGCAATTACTGCGATTTTCCCCAATTATATCCATACCCACAGCGCGAATGGCCAGTGTTGGCATACCAAACAAACAGGCTGCCCTAGCTACTTGCAAACAATTGGACACACCTAGCCTGCACAAGCCCTAGGGAAGTTCATCTGCCACAATGCATACCCGGCTTTGCACCCAGGCATAATTCCCTCATTCTAACCAGAAAGCTGTGCTGCAAGCCCCATGAGCCGACACCTTACCATGCCACTCGGACACTCTCTTACACCAGGAAAAACTAGATAAATGCTGACCACGTATCTGCAGCAGCCCATCGCCGAACGGTAGATAGGCCACACTATGCATGCATGACGCCCACACCCTTAGTAGCCGATTACAATCCAAAGGAGACCCCAGTCCCATCTGGTACACCATCTATCCGATTAATTCATCAACATGCGCTTCTTTCTCTTTTCTATAGTTGCTATCCAGCATCCATTAAATTCGGTAATTACCAGCAAAACCTTCACCCGGTGAGAATTTGCTCATTATCCCATCAATACTACAATACCTATCAGCCTAACCAAATATAAGGATAACTCTGATGATTTCCTTCTCTGGCTCCTTCACCCCTAGGTGCATCTTCTGTTTACCATCTCTATGTCCTTATCATGGGCCGTAACCACTATGTTAATTGTAACTGCAAATTGTTTAAACTGTTCCATGTATGATTCTGTCACCCTCACTTGCACCTCATATCACTCTATTGGTCAATTGTTACACTCATGCAATTATGTCACTGTAACAACTCACATTGCTACTCAGGGCCTGATGCCACTCACCACACCACAATAAATGTCAAACTCACCTCGCTATCATAACACAGCCTTGACAAAGACCCTATGGTCGAAACACATGTCGGCGCACTTTTCATGCGAATGGCACTAGAAGTGCTTTAAGATTTTGGCAACCTTTTGCCAATAAATCAACAATTAATTCAAACTAAAGTAGCAAGACTCATCATTTACTCGTGCCTGACGTACTACCTTAACTGATGACGATATTCAGAGTCCAGTTCCACAACAAACCAGGGTTCTCACTGTCCTCTTCTGCCTTTGTAACCTACATGAACTACTTATCCATCAAAAGGTCTGCCTGTGCTTTTTCAAAAAATGTATGCTTGCCATTCTTCACCACATTCGTTTTGCTTATTTTCAAATGCTAAGTATGTCTGTTTAGTCCATCAGCATACAAATTCTGTGTACCATGGCTCAGTTTTTGGGTCGTGGTAATACTTGTTTTGTGAAACATTACCACAAATTTGTGATTTCCGAACTAGGTGAGTCAGGGGAATGTAGCCGTACATTGCTTTTCTCAATATTGACAGAAAGCATTACCTTACCAGTCCAAACATGTCCAGCACATACTTTTTATTCACTCACTTTTCCATGTTTTCCCGAATTTATAGAAATTTTAGATACATAGTTGTTGCCTGACCTGCGCAAATCACCCCTTCCTGAACTTGGGTCTACTTTTCAGAAATGTTTGCCTTTTTGGGGCCCCATCGAGCTTTCCTACCCTACCCTTCCATTCCTTCCAAAGCAGGTTCTATTAAAAGAAAAAGTGAAAAACAGTCTACCTTGCACAAAACTAATGGTAACCTTATAGAAAAAAACGTTTTTTGTGTCTGCTGAACCTTTTTGTGAAAACTTGGAAAATGGCTATTTCTCAACTGCCCACCATTTGTTCTTAGCTCGTACAAGAAGAAAAACACAGGCTTCTTTGTGCATCATTCTATTGGCATTTTCTAAAAAAAAAACACCATATTTGCTCTCTTTTTTGTTATTTTCTCTCACCCCACCTACAGCAAAATATGACCGCCTACATGTGGGAACCAAAGGGGCCAACTTTGGCCAGGATATCCCATGTAACAAAAAAGTTACAAGGGATTGAATGCTGCATACCAAAATCTCCAAAAAAGGGCTTAGTACTGGGTGGGAAAACCCTCCACAGTTCAGGGGTTAAAGGGAAAATTGGGTACCAAAGTATAGGGAGCACCAAGCTAAATACGATAGATGAACACTTGCTCCATCAATGGTGCGAAAAGGTATTGGGGCAAGAAAAGAGCTAAAAAAGCAGAAGCTTCACAAATAGTTACAAAAAACAATTATCATTGATAAAAACAACTACTACTTCTATTTGTAATTTGTAAAAATGTTTACAGACCATGTGGGCCATTCTTGTAGGGACTGGAAACATTGTGCATGATGGTCCAACAACACAGCCCATCAAAATACTGGTTTTAAACAAAGACGGTTTCTTGTTGGGTGAAAAATCAGACAGCATTTATCTTAAGTGTTTTTGCACTCTGGTGTGTGTTTTGCAACACAGCAGCAGGTTGTGAAGTTTGTCACCAAAATAACCATAAACACCATTGCCAAGTAACACTACTGTGACGAGGGAAGATATTACTAGGGTAATCATGATGCCAGCCCTAGAAGTGGACTACAGAGGGGTCCCCAGATGATCTCCCCCCAGTCCTTTTTTGTAGGACAACAAAATGCCCTCTATTTAAAATACGATGATCACCCCTGATGTGGTAGGATTGCCCTGCTGCTATTGCTCACAGTAATCATGCTTATACATTAAGGGCCTTGACATACACATTATGGCCTGGACATATAAATTAGGCCTTGACATATACATTAGGGCTTGCCAGATGCGCGAGGCATTACTCTCTCCACATTGTCTCAGCCTAAAGCCTCCTGCTGCTGCACATGGCCTTGCCTTGCCCACACCCCAACTTGGCCTCTCACCCAGTGTCACTTTGCAAGACACATCTGTGATCATCCCCCAGAGCTTCTCTGTAGCTGTGCACTATATCACCTTATAGGGAATATAAGAGCGTTAATGCCAAGGCTGCTTACTTACTGTTATTGCCAAAGCTGCTTACTGTTATTTCAACAAAATGTACCCTGCATGGAACTGCAAGGCTTTAGTACAACACGCTGCTTTCTGCTATTACAAAATGTCTACAAACGCCATGGACTCACTAAGAAACTGCAACAAGATATTAATGCTGATGCTTAGATCATACTATATAACATAGGGTCTGACCCATTGAGGGCAGAGCGCTCCATTTGACAACGGATGCACGCACTTGTCATTCTCTCTCTCTATTGCAATTGCTTTATTGTACATTCCAATAAGAAACCTTTGATTTATCTATCAGTCTCCGAGTATTACTTCTTGCTGCAGGGTCCTTAGGGTGCCCACTTGAGGGGCAAGCTGGACACAATTCTACATCACCCCCAACACATGTAGGTGGCAAAGTGCTTTAGCAGTGTGGCTAACTCTGTGAGCCCTACTTTTCCAGGACATGATGGACACTCCCCCCGCCTCTCCTCAAGGCAAAACTCCCAAGAAAATGAGTGCCATATATTTTGTTTCATAGTATCTGTCGAAGAATGCAGTTTGTAATGCGCTCCTGGCAGCAGTCGTTGTACCATGCAGGGAGTGGGGACTGCGGTTTAGCATTCGTCAGAAACCAAAAGCACTGTGTTGGGGTGATACTTGGAAGTGAGGGACCAGAATGGGGATATTACCGATATGGGACGGTAAAGTGAATGGTTGTTATGTGTAAACTATAAAATCAATAAAAGGTTATATACAAAAAATACTGTGTTAAAATGCAGATCTGGGTCAGAGGGAAATCACGTGATAGCAAGAATATGCATACCATGAGAGTGCTCAAATTCAGAGCAGAGGCACTGAGCCACTTAACAACATGTCAATGGCGGGCTCCAGAGCCAGATCAATGGGCCACCATGATGGTCATCTCAACGCGAACCAAACAGCATTTAGAAAATCAGCTGCAGACGCCGGGGCACGGTTGATTCCAGAGCACCCTGCTCAAAGCAGCCACCCACTGCTGAGCACACTCCAGATTTATGGAAGTGAGGTCAGAGAAGGAAGTGGTAAGATGCCAAGCACGCTGGCACACATACTGTTAGGGGGAATTCTCTGTTTAGGCTGAATTTCCTAACCTAGTGAGTCCCCCAGCAGCTTTGCTGGATTTTTGGGGTTTATTTTCTTCTCCTGCCAAGAGTGAGACTCTTTTACCCTCACTCTTGGGCATGATCTGAGTGTGTTTCTTTGAATCTAGATGTGTTTAATGGGCTATGGGGTCTTTTACTCCATAGAGCTTCATGTGTTTTTGTGATATGTGTTACACAGCACCCTCAGTGCAGTGACACAGGGGTGTCATAGTGACCCCCCAGTATAGACTCCATACCCTGGGACTGACTACTGTCTCCCAGGGCATGTAAAGTCACCATTGACTTTACTAGTCTTAAATTCTGAACAGAACCAGTACAAACCATCATATTGTGGACGTACTGGCTGGGGCAATTCAATTGCCCCGGGGTCTGTTAGTCGAGGGGGCACGTCTCCGTCCCCCCCTGATCGAGTTTTGGCTGGTGGCAGTGGATACTACTTTTTATATTCAACCGCAAATATTTTCCTATGGGATTTCCCATTGTTTTAGGCTACTATCTTTATTTAATGTTTTACGGTAGCCTCGAACATACCGCCGGTTTATTTAATTAATATTAATTCCCCGGTTGGCATTTTTTGCCGAAACTTGATTCTAAAATGGCGTTTGTGTTCTCTTCTGTGACTCCAACCCAAGTCGAGCCCTTTGTTCCACTTTTTGGCGGGTTTCTCCACAGAAGCCCTCCAAAGTGGTGCCACTCTGTCTGGGGTACTTAGGAGGGGAATTTAGGCACCCTGGACTGAGTTGCCTAGGCAACTCAAGTCGCACTCAATCCTGATTGGCCCAAGTGGTGAGCCGGCCGGCTCACCACTTAGCATGTTTGAGTGACAGCTAGGCTGAGTGAATGGGGGTTTGCTGCATAAAAGCAGGGCTTTGGCGACTGGAACTTCAGAAGTCGCCACAGGACCTAAGAATCCGACGAGGGAGAAGCTGGGCCGACCTGCCACGACACCACCACCGGTGGAGCCCTGCTGGACTGTCTCACCACTTTTCCCAACGACAGAGGAGATCTCCCGCCGGAGAGTCTTCTTCCTTTGACTGGTGGGGATAACCAGTTTCACCGTCTTTTCGCCTTCCCGACGTACCTCGTGGCCGCCTTGCCCGTGCCAAGCACCCCGTCAACCGGGATACCACGTTTTTCCACGACCGCGAATCAAAGGTACCACCTTTAACCGGAAGTCTCCGCGGCTGGTTTCTTCCCTGGTAGTGCAACGACCTTCATCTTTCCTCCAAGTCGAGATCTTCTCTTCCCCTGGACGACGACGCAACTTGCACCCACTACCAGGAACAACTGCCACCGCTGGAGGATACTTCCCACTTAAGGTATCGTGTCCCGCCTGGCTTCCCTTGCTACCGACTGTACGGGTTAGATTTAGCCCCCGGCTTTCGAACCTGGGTTAGCCTGGGACACCCTGGCTAAACTTTCCTAAGCCTCTCTAAACTCTTTTTGAACCCTCTGCAAGACTTTCTAAGCCTAGCGTAACTGTGTGATCTTGGGCGCATTTGTGCTCTGCTCTCTCTAAGAGGGGGCCCAGCCTTTGGACTTTGGCTCACCAGTGACTTTTGCTCTTCTGCCTTGCTATCAGTTTTCCTGAATCTTAGAGTGGTGTACCTTTCCATATTCTGTCTTTTTCCCTCCCTTTCTCACAAACTTATCAGAGTGCAATCTAGTTAGGCGCTCACCTCTGTATGAAAATAAGTGGTTTTTTACTGTGATTTATCCGATAAGGGAAAAGGGGTGTATATATTGCAATAGTAACTGTGTTTAGAACATTTTACAATAAGAGTGCTGGAGTGTTTCAAACTGTGTGTTTTAAATAAATAATTATATACTTTGATACCAAAGCTCTGGTCAGTGTTTGCTTGTATTATTGTATCTGGGTACCTATTGTGTATACTTTGCATACTGCCTAACTCTTCTTGAGGGAAGTCTGACTGCTCAGCCACAGATACCAGGTAAATCTGGGTGGTGCAGACTGCTACCAAGTGGGTTTACTGCCAACACCTGTAGTCTTAAATCTTTTGCAGTGGTCCCTAAGGGAACTGCACAGGTTTCTGCCTAACACTGGTGTACAGCAGTGGGATTTGTATTGAGTATACACTTTAGAGTGCTTGAGGATACCTTAGTACAACTAACCACAAAGCTTAGCACTGAAAAAGTAATCTTTATAACATGTCAACTATGGAAACTTATAGTCAAGAGTCCCTTGCTACAAAAACTGCTGATTGTTTAAGAGTATTATGTAAGCATAAGATCCTCCTGACTAAAGGCAAGAAAATGGAATTGATAGAAAGGTTGTTAGCTAACCAAAGTCTGGATGATGGTTCAGAGGAACCTACCATGCCAGAAACTGTAGATAACAGTATAGAGATTGATGTTGATCAAAATGTTGATAATCTTGAGGAAGAGTCAGAAGAGGAGGGTGAGGCTGCTATGACTGTCCCCCCTAGGCCTCGGTCTGCTCTACCTGCTGTACCTACTGGGCCTTTGCCAAGTCCCACACTTAGTCCTCAATATCTCGAATTAGAGAAAATGAAACTTGAACTAGAGTTCAAGAGACTGAATACTCTGGCTGAACAGAGACATCAGGAAATGAATCAAGAACTAAGGCTAAGGGAAATGGAGCTCAAGCATGAGCTAGAAATGAAGAAATGATCTGTCGAAAATGCTTCTCTCTCTGGCTCCTCTAGAAGTTCCAGTCCTAAAAGACCCCGGATGCCTAAAGAATTGGTTGGTATGTATGAGCCTAAGTTGGATGTGTTGGATTGGTTGTCTCTGTTTGAATATAATCATGGGCTCCAGAACATCACAGGAAATGACTTACTCACCTGATTGTTCTCTAGGCTTCCCCCTGTTGCAACTGATGTGGTAATGGAGTTAGGGGAGGAGGATGGGAAAGAGTATGAATGTGTGAAACTAGCTTTGATAGCTAGATTTGGGAAGACCCCTTCCCAGTATCCTAAGAGGTTTAGAAGCCTCAAAAAGCATGATGGTACCCCTTGGGCTACCTGGGTGAGTGAAGGGTTGAAAAACTTAGACGGATGGATTAAGGGTTACAAAGTGAACACTTATGAAGGTATGAAGAATCTTTTTTTTTTTTTTTTTTATTGTAAAACTTCAGTTTAATACAAGATCAAACTTTTGTTACATTACAGTATCCTGAGATTCAACTGTTAGGTTCCCATTAAGAGTGCATGTTTGAGTCACACCTATAATATGGCATTAGAGTTCTTTGAGGTGTTCAAAAAGAAGAGGAAGAACAAAAGATTCCTTACACCTCAGATTAAGTACTTTAGTTGCAGACAGATTTTCGGTCAGTGGGCAAGATCATGTCTAAGAAGTTGATTAAGCTACATGTGAGCATGGTATTTCTCCCAATCGAAACAGTGTCCCACAAGTCATCGGCATCATAAAAGAACGGTTTATAAGCACCAAGGTGTAGTTCGCGAGCGGTCTTGAGCTGAGTACATTCAGTTATAAGATGTTTTAATGACTCAGTTTCTCCTGTCTTGCAGAACCTGCATTTATCGGAGTTGATTGTAGTATCTCGTCGTCGCCAGAGTGTTTCTCTTGTTGTAAGGGCGTTCAGTCTGAATTTCAGGAATTGAGTCCGATGGTGGCGAGAGGGGCAAGAAAATAAGTATTTGGGAGGGGAGTGTAATTTGATCATGCTCTTGGAACCTGGTAGAGTGGATTTAAGAGATGTGCGATGTTCGTAGGTGAGAATCCAGTCCCATAGCTCGAGTTTTTTTTTCGCATGTTGTGGGCGATCAATTAATTCTTCAATGCTGATATTGGCGGCTTCCATGATATTTGTCAGAGCGGAAAGCCATGATTGAAGTAGGCCCGAGTGTATACCAGCAGTGTCATTGACAAAGATTTCATATGCTGGAATTTGTTGACCAAGCTTCATTTTCCTCAGAGTGGATAAGGATTTCCAAATAATTGTCATCTGAAGTGAGGTCAGAGCCAATTCGTATCTCAGAGCCACCATTGAGATGTCCTTTGAAAGCCCCAATGCCCGTTTCCAAAACCTTCCTTCGAGTTTTTGCCATAACCGATGATCGAGGTTCCATCCTGACTCTCCACCAAATGATATAGTGGGAATGAACTTCTGCAGATAGAATGTTATTAGTGGTTCAATTGAAAATTTGCCATAGTCTTTATTAATTTTCACACCTTGAATACCAAGTGTATTGGCTCTTGCCATAAGGTCGTTCGTCCAGGCTGATTCGCAAATGGAGGTGTTAACTATTATGCCTAAGTATCGTATGGATGACACAATAGTAAGCGGAGTGTTCTCAATTGCCCATCGAAAATTTTTGTCCTTCCGTGAGACAATGTTCCCAATACACATGATCTTAGTTTTCCCTGTGTTCAGTTGCAGTTCTTTTATTTTTAAATATTCGTTCAACTTCAACAGGTTTTGCAAACCTATCTGATTGCGGTCAATCAGCACAATGTCGTCAGCATACACAAGGCAGTTAACAGGTTTGGCGTTGATCTTTGGGGGAAAACAGTGTGTGGCTTCCATCCATTTCGGTAGATCAGAGATAAATATTTTAAACAAGTCAGCCGCCAGTGGGCATCCTTGCTTGACCCCTTTATACGTTGGAATTGGATCGGTCAAGTCACCTTGGGAATTTACTCTTACTTGAACAGAAGTGTTGGAGTGAAGCGCTATTAGAGGATCAAGAATTTGGGATGGACAGTTCCACTCGCTTAGTTTGGCCCACAGTTTTTCGCGATGGACTGCATCAAAGGCTTGTTTTAAGTCGACAAAAGCAAAAAAGATTTTTGTTTTAGCTTTCAGGGCTTCAAGTTTTAGGATGGTTAATATAGTTAAATTGGCATCAAAGCCTACGTTTTTCGTGAAACCTGTTTGTCGACAATCTACTTGATTCGCCTTTGAAGCCCAAGCAGTCAACTTCGTTCGGAGGAATGAGCCAAATATTTTGCCCATGGTATCAAGCAGGGCAATTGGACGATAGTTTGAAGGATCATCTCTGTTACCCTTCTTGTAAATTGGTACCACAATTGCCTTAGCCCAAGACTTAGGTGTTTTTCTCGAGGTTGAAATTTGTCGAAACAAAGATTCCATAAGTTTGGCCCAATGGTGCTTGTGTTTTTTTAGCATGATGTTAGTTATTTGGTCGGGTCCTGCTGAGTTTTTTAATTTTTGAATTGCTGATTTAAGGTCAGCAGATGATGGAGTTATATCCCATACTTTAGTGGAAGGAAGACAGTGAACTTTGGGGGTTTGATAAGGTCGTTCGTAAATTTTGGTAAAGTAAACCACCCATGAAGAGCTTGAGATTGCATTCGAGATGAATGGATTGGTTCTTGTGTTTCCTTTATTTAGGATGGTCCAAATTTCTCGTGCGTTCTTTGTAATAATTATTTTTAACATAATTTCAGCTCTGTTTTGCTCTATTATGACAGAATGGGATTTAAGCCAATTTCTATATTCCTGGCGTCGTGCCTTTGCGCTTCTTCGTATGTCATTTGGATCAGCATGTGTTTTCCTTAACATTCGAAGGTCTTTCCTCAACAGTTTTTTGGCCGCTGCTATTTCTGAGCTATATAGATTTTTCGATGTAGGACCGTGTGTGTTTGAGTTGGCGTGTTGTTGTGAACATGCAAACAGCAAAGGAACATAGTCCACGTTATTTGAGGCTTCGAGATGGAGGGTTAATTTCTCTATTGACGAGCGAGTGGTTTTTAGCCGATTTCCGGCCGCAGTTATTGTCAGTGGGAGTTTGTAGGTCTTCGGATGAGAAAAAGTATCAAAGTCCATACATAAACGAAGCAAATCGTGGTCACTTGCATCTTTTTGAACTACTTCTAGTGAAACAATTCTTTCAAATAGGTTACAAGAGACCCAAATGTAGTCAAGAGTGTTTCTAAGTAGAAGTCGCTTCCAGGTTGTCTTGGAGGGTTGGTCACCTTTGGCGTTGCCATTTACCATCTTGCAGTTTCGTGACGAAAGTGCTTGTGTCCATAGTTTACCTCGTAATGTAACTTTGTCTTTAGGAATAGCATTGTTTTCCAACGTGTGATGGTTAAACCGATACCAGCTGCAGTTCAAGTCACCACATATTAACAGCGATAGATTGCAGTATTTAAGAAAAGCATCGTCAATGAGAGTTGTTATTGAGTCGATAAATTCTGTGGTGGAAATCATTGCCGGGTTCCAGTAGCAATTGATTATAAGGAGATAGTTTGAAATTCCTGAGTTTTCCTTCCCAATTCGAATGATCGTACCCTGAACAAACGGGTTTGGGTTAACCGCGTCCTGGGGAGTCATCCAGTTTTGAATTTTCAGTAAGGTGATTAAGCTTGAATATGGACGACCCTTAGTATTTCTTTTGGCTGGATTCAGATGAGTGGTAAATCCGTCACGATTCGGAGCATCGCGCAGCCATGTTTCCTGAAGGCAAATTGCGAAGACCTCATCAAGCGGTTCTATAAAATTATCAAACAGATGAGAGAATCCGCGAGTATTCCAGGAGAGCAACCTTAACTTCGTCCGTGTCGTTCATGGTTATTGAGGATTGTTGTGAATAGACAGTCTTCTGTCTGAATCCTCCGATGGTGGGTTTGTAATCCATATCATTTTGTAATCTGTGCGAGAGGGATAGTTACTTCCGTAGGGATGTGCGACAGATTGCTCTTTCGAAGTTTCCTGAATTTGGTAAATTAGTTGAAACTTCTTTTTGAGTTTTCAAGTCGGGTTCTATCGGATCCACATACTAGCAGTTCTTCGACTGCTTGCAGTAGGATGTTTTTTACTGCAGACGATTTGATGTGTAATAGTACTTGATCAGTTGTTTTTTCCGTTGCATATTCTACGATCTTGATGTCGTCTGTAGTTATTGATCTGAGTTGGGGAACACAGGCGAATAGTTTTAGGACATTCGCTCTGTTCAGGTTTACTTCTTTTCCATCAGAGTCGATATTCTGGAGACGAAGCTTCCATGAACTTGTTACAGGTTTGGCACTTAGTCTATCGGATACTCGCGAGTGTGAGTGTGAACCGTTTATTCTTTGGTTTATTGTTTGTTTCGGGTCTAGTTTTGAGCTAACAGGTGAAGACTGGATCTTTAAGGAAGTGGACCGAACCGTCCTTATAGAATCTCTAACGTGACGTCTAGACGCGTTTTCTTTCAAGAGGGATTTCTTCCTTGCCTGGTTTCCTTTGTCGATTGGTGCCGAAACTACAGGAGAAGAGTCAATATTAGTTTCGCTTCTAATGGAGTACGTAGACAAATCGCATAAGTCGACAGAGCCGTTTTCGCCGGACAAATTTGAGATATCAGAGTCTGTATTCAGGCGACGGCGTTTGGTTGGTAATTTGGTCATGATTTTTTTTTGGTCAGTTGCATGTACTAGCTCATGAGATTGTGTAAGATCATCGTGAGGTTTTACATTGTCACGTACAAATAGACTAGTTTTTTTCGGGGTCGTCAAAGTTCTTATGAATTTTTTGACATTCGTTCGTTTGTTTTTTTGTAATGCTTCTTTTGGACCCGATTTAATTAGAGATTTCCCATCGGGTTTTGAGCCTTTCTTATGAGTTTTGGTTAAATCTAGAGTTTTGGCAGGGCCAGTAAAGATGTTAAATGAAGTGGGTTTAAAGATCACTGAACCAGAGGATAATTCTTGGTTCTCAGTTGTGTCTTTTGTATGACGAAGAGCATTTTTTAATTGTTCGTCACGACCACTAATACGTTCAGCTGAGCTAAAATGCTCAGCTGTAGGTTGCAAGAAGTGGGTGTGAGGTGAAGGGGGCTGGACCTCGTTCGAATTTAATGCAGCAGCATTAGAGTCCGGAGTTGTTGCGTTTGGTAATCCTAAGTCCACATTTTGAGTTGCCGGAGAACTTGAAGCCGGGACTAGAGGGACTAGCGTTTGGGGATATTGGGTTGCATTTTTTCTCATCCATTTCAGTGCTTCTAGAAGACCTTCTGATAGAGAGTCGTTTTGACAATGGTGTCTAGCTGCCAGGTCACCTAACCGCTCTTGCCATCTTGTGGAAATATCAGCATTTTTTTCCATTTCTGTTTGAAGAAAATTCGTAAAGTGATCAATTTTTTCTATTTTTTGCGTCAAGTTTTGAATAATCGCACCTTGATCACTTAATTGTCCATGTAGAGCTTCATATAATTTGGTGAACGGGGCTAAGGCTACCGCTGATGCTGCTAAAACATTATTGTGAATTTGTGATAAAGCTTCCATTGATATATTCACAGATTTGACTTTGCCTGCTAAAGGTAGTTCCTCGATCGAAGACGCATAAGAGCAATTCAGGTTGAACTTTGCCTTAATTGGTGAAAGAGTTTTTGTTAGATTTGGCAGGTGATTATCGCCATAGACAGACTCAGTCGGCCGGTGAGGTGTACTTGCGTGACTAGCATGCAGGTCGTCGGGTTTTCGCGGAAAATGCCTTTTGGATTTTAACTCTGCAATTCTTTTTAGGCGACGCGCTCTTGCAAGAGAGCTTGGATCCAGGTCAGATGTTTTTGCTGTTGCTGTTTGGGGGGTCAAGTCAGAGGGGTGCTGGTGTGGACCGCTCGGAGACGCACTTAAAACCTCTGGCGCCTGACATGCATACCCACTATTATTGCCTAGTACAGGGGGCCTCAGGTTTGTGTTTCGTTCCCGGATAAATCATCTTGGACGTTACAGTCGATCGGGCCAGAGGATTGGAGGTCTTGTGGGTTAGATCAGAGGAAGATTCCTTTGGCACTATCGGCCGTTCAAGGTGATTTGAGGACTCGGCGTCTGTTGAAAAAAAATGTGACTGAGGCGGGTTGGACTGGCTGCTAGGAACAGAAGTAGAAGTGCAAGAGCCTAAGTTTGCCGAAGTTACAGCCCTGGAAGACTTCGTCTGTAAAAGTGAAGATGTTGGGTTTGCAGCGTTAACATTTGCCGGAAGAAGGTGAGGAGGCATCGCGTTTGAGATGTTTAGTAGTTCATCATCACTCACCACAAAAGGCAACATTACATGATTGTTAGAGTCCATTAGTTCGCAGGGAAATAAAGTCGTTGCATTTTCGACCTGAACTATGTCATGGTCTACTAAATGTGCTCGTTGTTGCGAGACACGGGTCACGTCTGTACTCAGTTGTGTTGTAGTACGCAAGTTGGAATTTGAGTGAGTGGCAATTGAAGGTAATGGAAGCTTACCAAGTTGGGGAGCCGCGTCTTCATCCGAAACGCTGGCCGGAGGTGCTGACATCAAGTTGGTGTGGTGACTATGAGAGAGTATTATGGGCACGGAATTTACAAGCTCTTTTTCAAGTCCATCACCTTTGTTTGCTTCTTGTTGAGCATGAGTTGGCGTTATGGAAGAATTCATATGTTTCCCTTGATGGATCTGGTGTACAAGATCCCAAACTGCCGTGTCAGTGACAGATAAATTGTCAGTTGTTAGTTGGGATGTACATCTTTCAATGCAGGGAAGTAGTTCTTCAGTTGAACTTAAGGTGTTTTGTACATCTTGTATAGAGTTTGTTGTTTGTAGTCCTAAAGAACAGACCGATGTGCCATGTGAGAAAACTGCAGGGGGAATGGGTGAAGCAAGTAAGATACGGTTTGCAGTTTTTCTTACCTTTTTAGAGGCTGAGGATTTCATCGCCATCCACGGATTAAGCGTGCGCCGATGTTGGAGAGTTTTTTTCCGTGTCTGGGGGCCTGTGGATTCAGCAGTCAGCGTCATCAATGAATCTTACTGCAGATGGACCACAGCGCAGATACAAGGACGCTTGGGGGCGATTTGGGATCAACTGGAATCGAATGTTGTACTCCGAACGCCGCAAGTATGCTCGAGAATGATTTATCGAGGAAGGGGGCGAGCAGTGTCTCGTCGTGCAGCTCCTCAGGTAATAAAAAAAAAAGACAGAAGACGAGCGAAACTCTGCTACTGGGCTCCTCAGGATGCCTGAACATTTCGCGGGTCCAGCAGCCTCTGCTTCTTGCGCCGGGTATGGTACCCGCCACACGCCAAAGCCGCCAAACAGCTAAACAGGTGTAGCACAGCCCTTCTGCCACAGGGCTTACGCCGCAAGGGCGGATTAATTCTGCAGATATAACTCAACGATGGTCATGTGACTTGCACGTCACTGCAGGGAATCCTCGAGTTGTTTAAAGCAACGGTGTCCTTTTCACCGTTCGCTTTATGCTGCACTCGTGCTTTTTCTGAAACTTCACTCGTTTGGAACAGGCTCGCTGTAAACAGCAAAATGGATGTTGTGTCATCTATACACACAATCTTTTTATGTTGGACTCAATTTATGATGCCTGCTCTCCTGAGCTCAGACAGCACTTGGCTGATTCAAAGGAATTAGATTCCCGAAAACTAGCTAAGGCTGCTGACTTGTGGGTTGCCAACAGGGCCACTCACAAGGATTCTGGGGTAACTCAGAAAAAGGATGAGGGGAAACAGCCTAAAAAGGACTCCAAAGAGAATTCTAATACTGCAAATTCCAAAGAGGGCCCCAAACAAAACCAGAAGAGTAAGCCACCAGGGAAACCACAGCAGAATAGTGTATCCTCTGGTGCCAAACCAGAGGGAGGTTAGAACAAGCCTCCATTCCAGAAGGCATTTGGTAAATGCTTTGTTGTGGCTCTACTGACCATGTGAAAGGAGATCCCAGATGCAAGGGTAAACCTTTAGGGATCCAACTTGCCTCCTTAGTCTTCGCTCCAGAAGAGGAAGTCCCAATGGCAAGTGGAAACTTTCTACTGCTGGCTGATGAACCCATTGGAGTCTCAGCCAGTGTTTCTTTAGTCTCTCTGGGGTTGTGGGAACAACAGAATTTAGATGTGTATAATTCTATCCCAGATAATACTAAAGAGTATTATAAAGACAGTGTCCAGGTGAATGGTCAGGAGACTCCTGCCATTAGAGACACTGGGGCCAGCATAACTGTGGTGGATGAATAATTTTTCAAGGCAGAGGATGTTGCTAAGGCACCCAAATGCCTCACCAAGTTAGCTGGAGGGCCTGTGGAGATGTGTACCCAGTTACCATTTCTCATCCAGTGTAATGACATGGCTGTAAAAATACCTGTCAGTGTACAATGTGAAGTGCCAGGTAGGGTTCTTTTGGGTAATGACCTGAAGGCTCTTGGAGTTGTGTCACATACCCCCAGACCACCTAGTAGAAGGTTACAGGAGCTCACAAAACCTGCAAGAGAGAAAACCCTGCAAGGGTTATCTCAGGAGATGATGACAGAGATCACTCCTTTACCACTGGAGCAACTCACTGCAGTAACTACCAGATCAGGAGCCAAGGGGCAACCCAAGACTCCTAGGAAAAAGTCAGCAGCAAGAACTCCAGTGCTTCCAACAGTTACACCTGTAACTCCACCTCCAGCTGAGGCTGAGAGGGAGGTAGAACCCTGTATGGTTGAACTAGACTCTGAAGAAGAGCTAGTGGGAGGCCAAGAACTTATTGGAGATCTAGACCCTGAGGACCATCCTGAGCTGCAGTCTTTACTGGCAGAAGGTGGGCCCAGCAGGGCAGCTTTCCGTAAGGGACAAAGAGAATGTCCAACTCTGGAGGGTCCCCGCCAATCGGCAGCTGCTCAGGCTGATGGGCAAGACCCTGGGAAGTGTAGGTTGCACTGGGAAGATGGCCTATTCTACAGCGAACCCACTGAGTCTGAACCTGGAGACTACAAACACCTTGTAGTACCTCAAGAAAACAGACAACAGTTCTTGCACTTAGCCCACGAGATTCCTTTGGCTGGTCACTTGAGCTTCAAGAAGACCAAGGAAAGGCTCTCACTCTACTTCTATTGGCCAAACATGGGGGCAGAAGTAGATAAGTTTTGCAAGAGCTGCCATACCTACCAAACTTCTGGTAAGGTTGGCACCAAGAATGTGGCACCATTAGTGCCTCTCCCAGTTGTGGGAGTCCCATTTGAGAGGGTAGGGATTGACATTGTTGGTCCCCTTGATCCCCCTACCTCCTTAGGCAACAGGTTTATCCTTGTTGTAGTAGACCATGCTACTAGGTACCCTGAGGCAATCCCTATGATGACTATTACAGCTCCGGCTGTGGCTAAGGCCCTCCTTGGTATTTTTACCAGGGTTGGGTTTCCTAAGGAAGTAATATCCGACAGGGGGTCAAACTTTATGTCCCACTACATGAAAGCCATGTGGAAAACCTGTGGAGTTACTTATAAGTTCTCAACCGCCTACCACCTCCAAACCAATGGATTGGTAGAAAGATTTAACAGAACCATGAAGAGCATGATAGGTGCTTTAGAGGAACCCCTTAAACGAAAGTGGGACCTTCTACTGCCATGCCTTCTCTTTGCTTATAGAGAAGTCCCTCAGGAGGGAGTAGGGTATTCTCCCTTTGAACTTCTCTATGGCCATCCGGTCAGAGGTCCATTGGCCCTGATTAAGGAGGGGTTGGAAGGTGCTCCTCCCCTCAAGCCAGTCAGAGTGACTGACTATGTGATAGGTCTCCAGAGGAGAATGTCACACATGATGGCAGAAGCTAGTAATAACCTGAAAGCTGGACAAGCTTTGGTCAAGCATTGGCATGATCAAAAGGCTAACATGGTTGAGTTCACTCAAGACCAGCTAGTTCTCGTTATGCTTCCAACAAGGCAGAGGGCCTTGTAAGACAAATGGATGGGACCCTTCAAAGTTGTGGGAAAACTTGGAGAGGTCAACTACCTGGTGGATCTGGGCAGACCCAGGGAAGCTCCTAGAGTTTTCCACATCAACCGACCTGAAGTAGGAGCCTTGCTTCTAGCTTCAGCAGCAGAGGAAGAAGAGAGTGAGTCTCTCCATGATCTCCTCAGAGGTGTACCTTTAGATGGAAAAATTGAAGGAGTCAATCTCTCTTCAGATCTGACACCTGAGCAACAAGAGGAGTGCAAATCTATGTTAAATCAGTTTGCCTCCCTGTTCTCACTCTCACCAGACTTGACCCCTTGGGGACAGCACGAGATACTGACTGGTGACTGTCTGCCAGTCAAAAGCAGAGGATACAGAATGTCAGAAAATGTGAGAACCCATATCAAGGGGGAGGTCAAGAAGATGCTTGATCTCGGGGTAATAGAACCCTCTACTAGTCCATGGTCTAGCCCAGTTGTGTTAGTACCAAAGGCAGGATCCAAAGACTTGAGATTCTGTGTGGACTATAGAGCTCTTAATGCAGTCACCAAGACTGATGCCCACCCTTTACCCAGGACAGATGAGTTGGTGGATAAACTTGGTGCAGCCAAGTACCTCAGCACATTTGACATTACGTCAGGCTATTGGCAAATAGCCTTGACAGACCATGCCAAGGAGAAAACTGCATTTTCCACCCCAGTTGGCTTGTACCAGTTTAAGGTCATGCCTTTTGGATTAAAAAATGCACCTGCTACATTCCAAAGGATGGTAAACCAAGTTCTAGCTGGGATGGAGGACTTCTGCATGGCATACTTGGATGACATTGCAGTCTTCAGCCACTCCTGGGAGGATCATGTGAACCACCTAGGACATGTTTTGCAGGCTCTTGGACAGGCCAACTTGACTATCAAGGCAACTAAATGCCAGATAGGTCAAAGTAAGGTGGTTTACCTTGGGCATAAGGTAGGAGGTGGAGAAATAAGGCCTTTGCTCAGCAAGATTGAAGCTGTACAAAATTGGACAACACCTACTACTCAAACCCAAGTGAGAGCCTTCCTAGGCCTCACTGGGTACTACAGGAATTTCATTGAGAACTATGGGACCATAGCTTCTCCACTGAATGTCATCTCCTCTCCAAAATTCCATAAAAAGGTCAAATGGAATGAGGAGTGCAATCAGGCCTTTGAAAAACTGAAGAAAGCTCTTTGCCAAGCTCCAGTATTGAGGAGCTGCTGACTACCACCAAACTTTCATTGTACAAACTGATGCTTCCAATGTAGGTATAGGTGCAGTTCTAAGCCAACTGGATGAGAAGGGTAGGGAGCACCCCATTTGCTTCATCAGCCGTAAACTGAAGGATCCTGAGACAAGGTGGGCAACAATAGAAAGAGAATGCTTTGCTATTGTGTGGGCACTGAAGAAGTTTAGGCCATACTTGTATGGTTCTACTTTTGTCATTCAGACTGACCACCAACCCTTGAGATGGTTAATGCAAATGAAGGGAGAAAATCCAAAACTATTGAGATGGTCAATCTGCCTGCAAGGGTTTGATTTCACCATTGAGCACAGGTTAGGGTGTCACCATCAAAATGCTGATGGACTCTCCAGGATGTATGTAATCGACTAGAGGGATGAGGTTCATCCAAGAGTGGATTAAATCCTCCTGGCCCTTAGTCGGGGGGGGGGGGGGCGAGTGTTAGGGAGAATTCTCTGTTTAGGCTGAATTTCCTAACCTAGTGAGTCCCCCAGCAGCTTTGCTGGATTTTTGGGGTTTATTTTCTTCTCCTGCCAAGAGTGAGACTCTTTTACCCTCACTCTTGGGCATGATCTGAGTGTGTTTCTTTGAATCTAGATGTGTTTAATGGGCTATGGGGTCTTTTACTCCATAGGGCTTCATGTGTTTTTGTGATATATGTTACACAGCAC
Organism: Ambystoma mexicanum; assembly: GCF_040938575.1. NCBI lineage: Eukaryota > Metazoa > Chordata > Amphibia > Caudata > Ambystomatidae > Ambystoma > Ambystoma mexicanum. The sequence continues at coordinate 220,264,811 of NC_090935.1, forward strand.
CCTCAGTGCAGTGACACAGGGGTGTCATAGTGACCCCCCAGTATAGACTCCATACCCTGCGACTGACTACTGTCTCCCAGGGCATGTAAAGTCACCATTGACTTTACTAGTCTTAAATTCTGAACAGAACCAGTACAAACCATCATATTGTGGACGTACTGGCTGGGGCAATTCAATTGCCCTGGTGTCTGTTAGTCGAGGGGGCACGTCTCCGTCCCCCCTGATCGAGTTTTGGTTGGTGGCAGTGGATACTACTTTTTATATTCAACCGCGAATATTTTCCTATGGGATTTCCCATTGTTTTAGGCTATCTTTATTTAATCTTTTACGGTAGCCTTGAACATACCGCTGGTTTATTTAATTAATATTAATTCTCCGGTTGGTATTTTTTGCCGAAACTTGATTCTAAAATGGCATTTGTGTTCTCTTCTGTGACTCCAACCCAAGTCGAGCCCTTTGTTCCACTTTGGCGGGATTCTCCACAGAAGCCCTCCAAAGTGGTGCCACTCTGTCTGGCGTACTTAGGAGGGGTGGAGGGGAATTTAGGCACCCTGGACTGAGTTGCCTAGGCAACTCAAGTCGCACTCCATCCTGATTGGCCCAAGTGGTGAGCCGGCCGGCTCACCACTTAGCATGTTTGAGTGACAGCTAGGCTGAGTGAATGGGGGTTTGTTGCATAAAAGCAGGGCTTTGGGGACTGGAACTTCAGAAGTCGCCACAGGACCTAAGAATCCGACGAGGGAGAAGCTGAGCCGACCTGCCACGACACCACCACCGGTGGAGCCCTGCTGGACTGTCTCACCACTTTTCCCACCGACAGAGGAGATCTCCCGCCAGAGTCTTCTTCCTTTGACTGGTGGGGATAACCAGTTTTACCGCCTTTTCGCCTTCCCGACGTACCTCGTGGCCGCCTTGCCTGTGCCAAGCACCCCGGCAACCAGGATATCACGTTTTACCACGACCGTGAATCAAAGGTACCACCTTTAACCGGTAGACTCTGTGGCTGGTTTCTTCCCTGGTAGTGCAACAACCTTCATCTTTCCTCCAAGTCGAGATCTTCTCTTCCCCTGGACGTCGACGCAACTTGCACCCACTACCAGGAACAACTGCCACCGCTGGAGGATCCTTCCCACTTAAGGTACCATGTCCCGCCTGGCTTCCCTTGCTACCGACTGTACGGGGTAGATTTAGCCCCCGGCTTTCGAACCTGGGTTAGCCTGGGACACCTTGGCTAAACTTTCCTAAGCCTCTCTAAACTCTTTTTGAACCCTCTGCAAGACTTTCTAAGCCTAGCGTAACTGTGTGATATTGGACGCATTTGTGCTCTGCTCTCTCTAAGAGGGGGCCCAGCCTTTGGACTTTGGCTCACCAGTGACTTTTGCTCTTCTGCCTTGCTATCAGTGTTCCTGAATCTTAGAGTGGTGTACCTTTCCATATTCTGTCTTTTTCCCTCCCTTTCTCACAAACTTATCAGAGTGCAATCTAGTTAAGCGCTCACCTCTGTATGAAAATAAGTGGTGTTTTACTGTGATTTATCCGATAACGGAAAAGGGGTGTATATATTACAATAGTAACTGTGTTTAGAACATTTTACAATAAGAGTGCTGGAGTGTTTCAAACTGTGTGATTTTAAATAAATATTTATATGACAATGCATTACTTACCGTAAAAGCATTTCTGATGGTTGTATCTGCTTAGATTCACATGCTGTGCATAGGTCCGACATCCAGTGGTCACTGCGGAGTATTGCATTTTGTTTTTCGTAGTCGAAAAGGGGACGTCGACAAGGCGTGTGTCTAACACTATCCCTATAGTGACGTGCGTTGTACCCACAATCCCTCACGCGTCGAGGTCCCTCTGTTTGTATTTTTCTGCCCTGAGGGAGCCTTCTAGCCGTGAGTGAGTACAGAAAAGAGAGAAATATAGAAAAGGATGTCTATGTTCCTTCCGTCCGAGCGGGGAGGAAGGGTGGGCGCATGTGAATCTAAGCAGATACAACCATCAGAAATGCTTTTACGGTAAGTAATGCATTGTCTTCTGATGTTTGTTAATCTGCTTAGAATCACATGCTGTGCATAGACTAGCGAGCAGTACCCGGAGTTGGCGGTGGGTTATGAGAAGGAACAGTAGAGAAAAGATGTCTTAATACTGCCTGTCCCACCTGGGAGTCAGATCTAGAGTGTGCATCTAGACAGTAGTGTTTTGTAAAGGTGTGCACAGAACTCCAGGTAGCCGCTTTGCAGATGGACTCAAGGGGAACATTTGCAATGAACGCTATGGAAGCCCCAGTGCCTCGAGTGGAATGTGCTCTTGGCTTGAAGGGTAGTTCTCTCTTAGCAAGAGTGTAACAGAGAGTGATGCATTGAACAATCCATCTAGATATAGTGGACTTTGAAACTGCATCTCCTTCTCTTCCTGCTGCCACAGAGACAAAGAACTGATTAGTCTTTCTCAGTGGTCTGGTTCTTTCCATGTAGAACATGACAGCTCTGCGTACATCTAGTGTATGCAGACTTTTTTCTCCCAATCTGGAAGGGTTTTGAAAGAACGTTGGTAGTTCTATTGACTGGTTTACATGAAATTTCGAGATGAATTTTGGTGCAAACCTTGGGTGTGTGCGTATCCTTGTGAACTGTTACGAAGGGGTCTAGTACAGAAAGAGCCTGTAGTTCACTTACTCTCCTAATGGAGATGATAGCTATTAGGAAAGCAGTCTTAAGAGTGAGGTCTTTAAGAGTTGCCTTGTGCATGAGTTCGAAAGGAGGGCCCATGAGTCTAGAAAGTACCACATTTAAGTCCCATTCGGGAGCTGGGTTAGCTATCGGAGGGTGTATTCTCTTTACCCCCTCCATGAAGGCCTTGATAACCGGTATCTTCCACCATGACACTTTAAGTTGGGAAGTGGTGTATGCAGAAAGTGCCGCTAGGTGGACTTTGATGGAATTTAACACTAGACCTGAATCCAGTAAATGGGTCAAGTATAGAACAATGTTAGTAGGAGAGCAGTCAACCGGGTTGATGCTCTTACCTCTACACCAGATGGCTGTAGAGCCACTCTTGCATTGGGCGCATGCGCAGGCGCGCGTGAGGTACCAAATAAATACATGACGCCATCATCCCTAGCAAGCGCATTGCTTTGCGTACCGTCACCTCTCGACCTGCCACATAATGGGGAATCTGAAACAGCATGTTTTGGACCCTCTCGTTGGAGGGGAAGACGAGGCCGTCCTTTGTTCGAATTAGAGCCCCTAGGAATTGTTTGATTTGGCTGGGGTCTAAGCTGGACTTCTTTTCGTTGATGGAGAAGCCATGTTGGGACAAAAGGTCTACGGTCTTTTGGGTATTGGAGAAGCATGTTTCGTAAGAATCCCCTGTTATGAGCCAGTCGTCGAGGTAAGGGTATACCGGGATGGATAACCTGCGCAGGTGGGCCGCTGCCACTGCCAGTACTTTCGTGAATACCCTTGGTGCAGATGCTATCCCGAAGGGTAGTACTCTGAACTGGTAGTGTTTGTTCTCTATCTTGAACCTGAGGTATTTTCTGTGCGCTGGTGTCACGCCGCGCGCTCGCTCGCGGGCGCCACTTACCTGTCCTGGGGTCCCTGGTCCACGGCCGCAGCGGTCTCCTCCTTCATGGAGGCTGTACCCGCGGTGGCGTCTCTCCTCACGCCGACCCGCGGTTCGGGTGGGCGCCGTGGACGCCGCCATCTTGCGAGGATCTGCGCATGCGCGGATCGTCAGTATTCGACGTCCCGCGCATGCGCAGTGTCGGAACATGCGTTCCAAGCCTCGCTTTGACCCCGGGCTATAAAAGGGCACCGCATACACAGGGACAACGCGTCTCAACGCGGTTGTTACTGTGTATGCGCTGCTGGAGTCCTGGCGCTCGTTTTCCAGCCCTCCAGTTCCCTGTTCTACCTTTTTCTGCCTAGCCCTGCTTCCTTTCCTTATTGCCTTCTTGCTTCCTCGCCCTCCTGCCCTTTCTTCCCTATTTTTGCAGATCCCTTGCCTGTTCCTAGTGTAGGGATCCCTTGCCTGTTCCTGGATTAGGGTAGGGGAGGTCCTGTCTGGGTTCCTAGTTGTTGTGGGGATTCCCCCTGTTTGTACTGCCTTTCCTTGCAGTCTGTTCTCCTTTGCCTGTCTTGTGCCCTGCCGGTACCTGTGCCTTACTGCCTTCTTGGAAGTTCCTGAGTTCAGCCCTGTTATCTTCAGTGACTTCATCAAGCCTTCTCAGCCAGTGGAAACACTGTCCCGACGCCATGCAAATTCTGAGAAGTGCCACCCGTGGCGTTGGGAGTTGGTTCAGTGCCGTCCTGTCTTATATCGTCAGGAGGGGATTGGGCTAATTTCCCGCGCTACCCATTCATCGGCCGTCATACATCGACATACTGGCAACCTCAACTCCACGATCTACAGGAAGAAGAGGTAACCCACGATCTCGTGAAGATTCGTTTAACAGATGGCAACATTAAAATATGAAAGTATGCATCTTTCATGTCTAGTGTTGTCATGTAATCCCCTTGTGATAACAGTGGGATTACTTCCTGCAAGGTCACCATACGAAACTTTTGGGGTTTGACAAACTTGTTCGCTGGGCGCAGATCTAATACAGGGCGCATGGTTAAGTCCTTTTTGGGTACAAGGAAGTACACTGAATAAATACCTTCCGTTACCTGAGATAGGGGGACAGCCTCTATAGCTCCTTTCTTCAGTAGCTCTTCTACTTCTTGAAGAAGAATGGTGAGGTGTTCCGGTGTCATGCGTCGGTTCCGTGGGGGTCTGTATTTCGGGGAACCGTTGAATTCGATGCAGTATCCGTGGGCTATGGTGGATAATACCCAGCGGTCTGACGATATTCCCTCCCATGCCGATAGGAACGATGTTAGCCGGCCCCCGACCGGTGATGCATGGGAGGGGACCCGAATCTTCGGGTCATTTGTTGGTATTGGGCGTGGAACCTTTGGGGCTGGAGCCGCGACCTCTTCCTTTGCCACGGCGTTGGCCTCTTTGACTGAACTGGGTGTTGTTACCCTGGTTAGAGGGCCAGTTGGTAGCAGAGTAAAATTGCTGTTGGTTTTGCTGCTGGCGCTGGCCACGAAAGGAGCGTCTATTGCCATAGCCGCGTCTGTTAGGGGGCCTCGAAATTTGGTCAAGAGTCTTGATGGTATCAAACTCTTTCTTCGCATGTTCCAGGGCCTCATCAACTGCTTTCCCAAACAGATGTGTTTGTTCTATGGGCTTATTTATCAGGGAAGCCTGGGTTTCCGGCTTAAATTCCGAATTGCGCAGCCAGACATGGCGTTTGAGAAGTATTCCCTGAACCAGGGAACGGCCAGCCGTCTCAGCGGCATCTAAGGAGTTCTTTACGATGCCCTGGTTTACCAGAGTTCCCTCTGAGATTATAGCTAACAGGCGTGAGTGCAGGGGTTCTGGTGCGTCCTCTGCTTCGCTGCGCAGCTTGCTCCACTGTGCATCTGCGTAGCTAGCTAGTAGGGAATTGTTATTTGCAATCCTAGTTGAGAAGGCGGCGGAGGTCGTGATTGTCGTCCCAAGTGCATAGAGCTTCTTGCCCTCTTTGTCAGGTGGTGCCTCACTAGTGGATAGTGGTACCCCCGCTCTTTTTCTTGTATTAGTAACAACGAGGGAGTCCGGAATAGAATGTCCTCTGATGTACAAAGGGTCAGAGGACGAAGGGCTGAAGAGCTTTTCTATCCGAGGGTTGGCCCCTCTGACTAAGGCACGATTGGAAAGGGAAGGAGTTATTCTTCTCTTTATAGAAGCCAGGAGCGGAATAGACTGACTAACAGGGGCTTTTTCTTTAATAACTTTCTCTACAAAGTCTATGTCAGGAAGAGTTTCCCCTGTGTCCATTTCAAAATGCGCTGCTGCCTTGCGCAATAGTGCATTAAGTGAAGGTTGGTCATCTATGGGAGAGGTGTTTCCAATAGGTGAATCCTTGGGAGGAGAAGGGTGAAAGACATCAGGGTCTGAGTGCACTGATGGGGATTGCCAAGGCTGCACTGATGGGGATTGCCAGGGCTGCGAGGTAGCTGTATCTTCTTCAAAAGCTCCTGCACTAGTGTAAGGATCTTCTTCAAACCCCTCTTCCTCATGTTCTTCCTCTCCACCCAAACACTCCTCATCTTCCTGGAGGTATTGCTCCTCTTCAGTGAGGTCATATACGTCTGTAGAAGGGGGAAACAGCCTAGGAATCTTGACCCTAGGGTCATCCTGGGGCCATTCTCTTGGTCTTTTGGGTGTGGGTGGGTTTTGGCTTCCCAAAAACCTTTCCATTTTCTCCATACAAGAATGGAGTCTTTCAAGGGTCTCATGAGGGACCCTAAATAGTCTAGAGGGGGGAAATCAGTGTTTTCACCTTCAAAACGCTTAGAACGCTCCCACAACGTCGAAGAAAGGTTTCCGTCGCCCTCTGAAAAGTCCTCCGGTAGTTCAGAAGTGCCCTTAGATGAAGGGGGCAGTTCCTGGCTACTCTTGTGCTTTTTCGGCATTTCTATAGCCTTTTGTGCGGTATTCGACGTTTGTTTCGTCGTCCGCTTACGTTTGTCTTCGGAAACAATTCTCGCCAGGCTCTCGACAACGAGTTTGTCAGTAGAGGGCTCTGGTGTCGACGTTGCCTGCGTTACGCGTTGTTCCTCGACGGCCGCTCTATGGAGCGTTACGTCGGATGATTTTGAGGTAGCGCCCGTGTTTGATGAAAGCCCAATCGCTGGTCGCGGCTGCGTTTGCGGGTGGGGCTTGAAACCCTTACGGTCTGAGGTAGACGCCGGAGTGCCCTGCGTCCCCTTCGCGCTGATGGATCCTTCGTCTTCGACGAAGAAGAGCCGTGGGTTGTGTGCTTAGGCCTATGGGGTCTATGTGCGTCCTTGTCGCCGGGGTGTTCATCCCCATAAGCAGGGCGTGAGCCGAGCCCGTCGGGGCCGGGGACGGACGTCGAGGAGCGCGAGCGCTCCTTCTGGGGGTTAATGACTTCCGTAACGGATGTCGAGTTATCACCCTCCTCGTCACTTTCTGTAACAGCGGCGGCGGGTGAGGAAACTGACTTCGACATAGCGTAGTCCGCCCACCTCTTAACTTTTCGTTCTTTAAGAGTTCTTGGTTTCAAGAGCTTACAGGCCGCGCAGCTGTCCTCTTTATGATCGAGGGGCAAGCAACGATTACAGAGCTTGTGTTTATCCTTCCAAGTGTATTTGCCCCTACAGCGTGGGCAAAACTTAAAAGGTGTCCTCTCCATAGCTGAGGCAATAATAACTGGTGATAACAACCCCAAGGGAAAGATAGGGGAGAAAGAAAGACATTCTCAAAGAGAAGATAAAAGTTCGAACCCCCACTCTCCCTACTGTATGTTGGCCGGCGAGGCCAGGCCACGTGTTCGGCAGCGCCGAAGGATCTCCTCCGTCTCTTCCCCTCCGTCGAAAACTTGCTCGGCGGAAAACAGCTTCACAGCTAACGTCGAGGGGAGGGATCTTTAACAATATAATAAGTATAATTAAGGACCGAGGTCCGTACTAAGTATTTGCAATGTCTCCCTAGGAGCTCCGCGAAAGGCGACCAGAAGCTGGGCGGAAAAAAACAATCTGAGGGACCTCAACGCGTGAGGGATTGTGGGTACAACGCACGTCACTATAGGGATAGTGTTACAGACACGCCTTGTCGACGTCCCCTTTTCGACTACGAAAAACAAAATGCAATACTCTGCAGTGACCACTGGATGTCGGACCTATGCACAACATGTGATTCTAAGCAGATTAACAAACATCAGAAACTTTGATACCAAAGCTCTGGTCAGTGTTTGCTTGTATTATTGTATCTGGGTACCTATTGTGTATACTTTGCATACTGCCTAACTCTTCTTGAGGGAAGTCTGATTGCTCAGCCACAGCTACCAGGTAAATCTGGGTGGTGCAGACTGCTACCAAGTGGGTTTACTGCCAACACCTGTAGTCTTAAATCTTTTGCAGTGGTCCCTAAGGGAACTGCACAGGTTTCTGCCTAACACATACATAAGAACATTTTTGTATTTTGCATATCAGCAAAGCTTACTGTTAGCTGGAAAAGCTGTGATGAAGTAAAGCATGAGACCTGTGCAGTATTTTGGAGTCAAATCAATGCAAGGACCAAAGTGGAAGGTACCAGGGTCCACGCTGAGCCATAGGTGCTGGACTTCCACCTGGATCGAAGATGGGAGCCAGCCAGTTTATTTGGTTGGGAGCACAGGAGCAGGATGGAAGCAGACTAAGAATAGCACTTAACCAAACCAATAGAACATTATAAAGAAAGGCTAAATCTAGCAAATCAAGGCAAGGAAGAGAAGCCCTAAGCGAAGACAGGACCTATAAAAGGGAGGCCAATCGCAGAACAGAGAGGGAAAGGGCGAGACTGGAGTGCCAGACAGCAGGGCAGAAGTGAGACAGCCAGCAGCAGCCTGGCACACAGACCTAAGAGAGAAGGAGCCTGATCCATACAGCTGGTTAGGAGGTCAGCAAAATAAGCAACAGAGACAAACCTGCAGTAGCAGCTTACACCGTTTCCAGGAAGGAAATAAGTACAGCTTAGATAAGACCTGTACGATATCTCGTAAACGTGAAAAACCTGAGGGGAACAGTCAGGATCAGGAATCCCCTGTTGACTTAGACTCGGGGTCCAAAAGTAGTTATGAAGGTAGCCATATTCTCCTTTTTTGGCTCTACAACTCTGAGGGCAAAGACGGTATAGGAGAGAACCTTATAGGTGTTAAGGGCACCATCTATTTCCTGATTGTATGCCCTAAAGTGAGAAGAGATAACAGACATTGGAAATCGGGAAATGGCTAAATACCTCATATGAAGAAAAGAAAGAACAAGACAAAGAGAGTCCAAGAGAGAGATGGGTTGGGTTAAGAGATCCAGGTAGTTAACAAGTTCAGGCAATTCCTTCCCTCCTACTGAACTGGGGCACCATTACCCCAGTAAGGAAACAGTGTCTCGGGAGAAATTCTGATACGAATTGGTGTAAGATTACAAATAGCAAAAGTGGAGCAGGGCACATCAACCCTGTGAAGCGGGCCTGTGACAAAGAGGTGGTTGGGCCTTATTTGCAGAGAAGTGACCTAGGATAAAGAAGCAGCTGGGCGCTATGCCAAGGTTGCTGTGGAAGGATGAAAGATGGAGAAGGGGGATTGTTCCCTTTAATATTTATTTGGAAAGAATCCGTTCTTTGTTTGCTTACTCGTCATATTCTGTTTCTTTTCCTTTATAGAATACATTTTCTTAGATGGTCCAACTGGCTCCAAGTCAGTGTAAAGAAATGCAAGATGCAGAAATGAATGCACAGGGCTACTGTGAAGGCATCATGAAGCAAGACACAGACAACAGATTCAAAGTTCAAACAGAAATAACATATTATCTCAGGATGGTAGAAGGCCTAACTGGCCCTATGCCAAGGTGGAATTTCCCTACCTGAACGAAACTAAGGAAAGTTTGAGTCAAAGAGTTCAACTTAAAGGTTTGTATGTGTCCAAAGCCTATGCTTGACCTCACAAGTGTTATGCAGAAACCTGTGCAGTTCCCTTAGGGACCACTGCAAAAGGCTTAAGACTACAGGTGTTGGCAGTAAACCCAATTGGTAGCAGTCTGTACCACCCAGATTTACCTGGTAGCTGTGGCTGAGCAGCCAGACTTCTCTCAAGAAGAGTTAGACAGTATATAGAGTATACAAGATAGGTGCCAAAATACAGTAGCATAAGCAAACACTGACCAGAGCTTGGGTATAAAAGTATATAATTATTTATTTAAAAAACACACCTTGTAATATACACTAATATGGCAAGCAAGTTCAAAACACAGTCACTATTAATATATATACATCCCTGATCACTTATTGAACAAGTCTTAGTTAAAACACCACTTATTTTCAGACAGAGGTGAGCGCTTAACCTAAGATGGCACTCCAATAAGTTAATTAAAAAGGGAGGGAAAAAGGCAGAATTAGGAACATTCACAATACCAACACTTTAGGAGAACCAGAGCAAGTCAGAAAAGGCAGAGTCTACTGAGGAGCGAGAAAGTCATAGGCCAGGCCCACTCTTGAAGAGAGCAAGGCGGAATGTGTCCAAGATCACACAGTTGAATAGTACTTTTAAAGAGTCGTTGCAAAGAGTTCAAAAAGGGTTGGCTCAAGTTAGGAAAAGTTAGTTAGTAGGTCCCAGGTCACCCCAGGATAGAAAGTCAAGGATTTACGGGACACCTTGAGCAGTCTGTTGCAAGTGAGACCAGGCAGGACTTAGTACCTGAAATGGTGAGAAAGCTCCAGCGGGGGCAGTTGTTCCTGGCAGCAAGTGCAAGTCGGTGCTTCGTCCAGGGGAAGAGGAGATCTCGACGTGGAGGAAAGCTGGAGGTCGTTGCACTACCAGGGAAGAAACCAGCCGCAGAGTTTCCCGGTCAAAAGGTACTACCCTTTTATTCGCAGTAGTGGTGAAGCGTGGCTATCCGGCCGTCGTGGGTGCTTGGCGCGGGCGATTCGACCACGGGACGATCCAGGAAGGCGAAAAAGAGGGCGAACTGGTTATCCCCACCAGCTCAGAGGAAGAAGACTCTCCGGGATGAAGATTTTCTCTGTCGTTGGGAAGTGGTGAGACGGTTCAGCAGGGCTCCACCGGTGGTGTCGTCGTTGCAGGTCGGCTCAGCTTCTCCCTCTTCGGATTCTTTGGTCCTGTGGCGAATTCCGAAGTTCCAGTGCCCAAAGCCCTGCTTTTATGCAGAAAACCCCCATTCATCAGTCCTAGCTGTCACTCAAACATGCTAAGTGGTGAGCCGGGCGGCTCACCACTGGGCCAATCGCACAAGAGTGCGACATGAGTTGCTGAGGCAACTCAGTCCAGGGTGCCTAAACCCCCCTCCCACACATCCTGTAGACCCAGACAGAGTGGCACAACTTTTGGAGGCTTCTGTGGAGAAGCCCGCCAAAAAGTGGAACAAAGGGCTCGACTTGGGTTGGAGTTACAGAGGCGAACACAAATGCCATTTTAAAACTGAGTCCTGGCAAAAAGACCCACCGGGGAATAAATATTAAATAAATAACCTGGCGGTATCTTTAACATTGCACCAAAAAGTGGTGCGTTTAAAATGAATGGGAAAATCCCATAGGAAATATTCCGGTGGAATATTTCGCGTGGTAACCACTGCCACCAGCCAGAAACTCGATGAGGGGGGACTGCACAGTGCCCCCTCAAAAAACAGACCCAGGGGCAATCTAATTACCCCTACCAGTACTTCCACAATATGATGGTTGGTACTGGTTCTGTTCACAATTTAAGACTAGTAAAGTCAATGGTGACTTTACATGCCCTGGGAGACAGTAGTCAGTCCCAGGGTATGGAGTCTATGTTTGGGGGTCACTATGACACCCCTGTGTTACTGCACTGAGGGTGCTGTGTAACACACTTACCAAAAACCACATGAAACCCTATGGAGTAAAAGACCCCATAGCCCATGAAACACATTACAAAGTCAGAGGATATCTCAAATCATGCCTAAGATTGGGAGAAAGAGAGTCTCACTCTTAGCAGGAGAAAAAAATAAACCCCAAAAATCCAGCAAAGCTGCTGGGGGACTCACTAGGTTTGGGAAATTAGCCTTAACAGAGAATTCTCCCTAACAACAAGTAAAGCTTAAAAATGTGTAGGGATGTCAATAATCAAAGAAATGGTGATCAACACAAAGTTCTGAGCTTCTTCCAGCTCTTAGCTTTCTTCTCAGCTCCTCTTCCCCAAGTTCAAGAAAGTTCCATAGAAGTCTCACAATTACCCTTCCCAATTCCAAGGCAACGTAGCTGAACCAAAAAGCTCTGGGTTCCCTTCCCCAAGTTCAATGCGACACTGTTCAATAGAAAGGGTCTTGAATCTCCGTCCTCAAGATAGCATTTGCAATTCATCACGTCTCAGGGTTCCCTCTCCAAAGACGTCAAAGTAGCAACTGTATTTGCTGTCTTTTCAAAAATGTTCAATACAACTCTTGGCTTGTTTCACAATGTCTTTAATTTTCACATTTTAGGGACCACTGGTCTAGGCGCGGTTGTTAGACTGCACGGTCCACCCATCACAGGTCACACAACCACGATCCTTAGGCTCCTCATCCCACAGAGGTTCTTCGGTACTTCCCCCTGTGTTTAGAGTCACATTCACTTAGCTACTCTTTACTTGCCTCTTGGCTATATGAGCAGGCCTACACTCCTATGGCTTCTCGCAGTTAGCTCTTTGGTTTTGCCACCATGCGTCACACACCTCTTGCCAGTCTTTGGCCTTGCTGCACTGCATTTGTTCATATAGTTCACTTTCAGGTGGTTTAATTCATGCCCCACCTTAGTATGGCACTCTTACACACTTGCGCTCCTTTCCTTATGTTACTTTCACATGGGCGTTTTCCTTTTGTCTGTCATCGGCTAATTGATTTGCCCATAAAGTTGTGTTCAATTTAGTATTCAATATGCTTCAATTTAAGTTTGTATCTAGTTTTAATTCAGTTTGGTATTTAATATACATAATGCGGCTTGGTTGCACAATTTCACTCGATTCGGTATCCAAAATGCATAATTCACATTAGTTTCAAGTTTTCGCTTCATTCAATACCCAATTACTTCACCGCTGCCCGCCAGGAGCGCCCCGGTCTATTGTGGCTCTCCAATACACTCACCGGTCCTCTGCGTCCTCCCTGGCAGCTCCCGCTGCTTCCTCCTGTTTCTCCGGTCAACGGACCAGCTTCTGCAAGCCCTGCTCGCCAGCTGCCGCTCTGAACACCTCAGCAACTTTGTTGTCTCGGGAGGGATGCGGACGGTGTCCCCTCTTCTGTCCTGCTAGTCCACAACTCCAGCTGCTCGGATTGGCATATGGAGGCTCCCACACCTGTGATAGCCTCATGGCTTCCCACGACTTGGGCTTCCCAGGTCCTGCGGGATCTCGGTGGGCATCCTGGCTACGTTTCCCTTCCCACCACGGCTGCCTCCTCTCAGTAAGGGTCCCCTGCTGGTCTCATCAACACAGGCCTTCCCGTTTCTCCCTGTGCTGTTCTTTAGTTCTCCATTTATACCCCTGCAACCACCTGACAGGTTGCAGGTGTGCATTCTCAATGGGGCTTGCCTGACCATAATTAAAAGGGACATGCCTGACCTTCACAGTACTTTGCAAGCATCTTACTCGTCCTAGAACTAGAGTGGTCAAATATGTTTTTAGTGTGCATTACTCTCAGTCACCTCTTCCTCGTCTCAGTACTAGAGTGGTGAACTAGGTTACTAGTGTTCACTACTCCTAGTTGTTTCTTCCTCGTCTCAGTACTGTCAGATAAAAAATGTGGGAAAATGAGTGGAGAGCTTTTATAGTGGCCTATAAAGGCTAGTGGGGTGGTTAGGCTGCTCTTCACTAGGGAAAGGGGGATACCATGTTTCTACTTTAACACTTTTCTTCTTCTTCCCCCTCTTTCTGGTGCTTCTAGAAAAGTAGTATAACCCTGGGCAAGTCCATGGTCAGTGGAACAGGGATAGCAATACCCCATAACTGCCTCTGGGATATAGGGTTCAGCCTGAAAGGGAATTGGGGACTACTGTGTCCCACCTGAGAACATCCCGTCCCCACTCCTGAAGGACCCTCCACCCATGAGATCCAACCCGAGGGTCAGGATCCAAGAGGGATGGCCTTTGCCTGGCCACCTGCGAGGAGGACCAAAGGGGAGTAGATGTGAGGACGCCCTCAGGTTTCTCACACTAGTATGAAACTGTGTTGGTGAAGTATGGGAATGAGCGGACTCAATCTTTCAGAGTGCCACAGGGTAAAAGGAAGGCTGGCACTGAGTGGATTGGAGAGGTGGAGTGTTAGTTTGAATGCGGGTAGGTATTTGAAGTGTAGAGAGAACATGAGTAATGGGTGTAATGTGGAAAAGAACACAGTACTTACCCATGTATGCAGATGGGCTTTTTTTCTCTTTTCAATAGACTAGTGTGTGATGACGTCTCATGCCTCACACAGCTTTGCACTCCTGCCTCTTAGAAGTATATAGAATGAAACGTCTGAAAATGTTCATTTTGGAAGACAAGTGCAGAGCTTCCTGGTAGGTGGATTTTATAGCTGAATTAATGGCTGCAAAACCTGGCAATAATTTAGTGAAATAAAATAATAAAATTGTTGCAAGGTCACAGTTAAAAATGTGTTTGGGAAAAAGGGCGAGTGTGGTGCTGACAAATTCGTCTATGGCTGCAGAGTTTACAGTACCTATTTTCGGGGATGAGTTGGTTGGCCAGAAATGGTTTTTGGGGGGCGGGGGCGAATGGGGGCTGGTGTATATTCTATATACAGCCATTGGTTTGTTTTGATGGGGTGGGTTGGATATTGCAAGGGAGAGAAATAAAAGGGGCGAAAACAAAACCAGTTGTAAATATGCGTGCAACAGGCTTTGTAATTATTTTAACATGGTAAGTCCTGTGTTAGAGAAGAAGGAGCCTAGCCCTATACACGAATGAAAGATTTTAAGAAAGGTTGTTACAACTGGACAAGAGTTGGAATCAGGGTGGGAGACTACAGACTGGATGAGGTGAAAATTAGGGGCAAGTTGTGACTATTGCACTTTGTCCCTATCCCAGTGGAGCCTGCAAAGCTTTACTACACAGTTTTGTGATCCTAGAATTACTCCTGCTTTGTATACAGGATTTTGAAGAAAAAGAGAAACCGAAAAATAAAGTAACTATGCTCCCAAGGTGTGCATCTCTCGCGTCACTCCTGGTCCAGGCCATGACACTTAGATCTCTGAGACTGTGGCCCACGGCAAAGAACAAAGAAGCGGTAGACACTTTATTGTGTATCCCTTCCTGACACTTTGTAAGAAAGGGAATCCTTGTGTTGTTATAGGTAAACCCATAGGCATTCATCCCAAACCTGCCCTCCTCCCAGATGTCTTTGTACTGAAGAAAAGAAGCATCATGTTTTATGTAATGAACATTAGGGGACATCAGGGAAAAACTGGTGAGGTTGTGGAGCAAACCTGGTTTAAATAAAACACACACACTTTAAGGCTCACAACCTCTCAGACCTTATGGAGGTTATTCTCTACTGGTTCCTAAAACGGATTCTTTCCAATTAATACTCCATCTCAACAGGGTTGCTTAATTATTATGGAGAATTCAAACTTAATAACGGAGCACATCATTCTTTAGTCAAAGAAAATATATATATTTTAATCAATATATCTTAAAAACAACTTCAATTTAAAAGCATCAGAAAGTGACCGGCGCATCCCACTACTAAAGTGACCAGTGGAAAGTACAAACAATGTTATAAATTCAAGTACACAACACAATATGTTTAAATTATACAAACAATGTCTTCTAAAAGATTTGTTCTAAAAGTCCACAATTGTACATTTAACAACTACACAGATAGGCCCTCATTACGACCCAGGCGTTGGACCATGGTGCTAATAGCACCATGGTCCATGCCGGTAACTTACCGCCCCATTCCGAGGTTGGCGGGGCGGTAATTCCCCATGCCGCCATGGCCCTTCCCCATTCCCATTTTTGCCCCATAGGGCTCAATGGGAGTGGGGAAGGCGCTAATTACGGCACCGTAAATTACGGTGCCGTAATGAGCTCCTAGGTCCCTTTGCGGGTTGGTGTTTTAACGCCTGCTAAAAGCAGGCGTTAAAGTGCCACCCGCAAAGGGACCTCGTAATCAGGCGTTAAGGGTTTAACGACGACGCCACCTTTTACGGCGCCGTTAACCCCTTAACGCCTGGGTTGTAATGAGGTCCATAATGTTCAAGTCTTAATAATCTTAAGTGCTGGTATAGGCAAAGTTATCTTCTGCCTCAGTATTACTCTTTAATGTATTACTGTCCAAACACATCAATATAAGTGTCTATATAGAACCCAACATGTTTCGTTCCTCATCTGCACTACACCAAATTTGGGGGAATTTCTTCAGGGGAAATCAGGTTTTATGCCTGAGACTGTACACCAAGAAGCAGCCGGTGCTATATTCCCAATAGGTATTGTGTTGCTTTAGAGATCTTGGGAGAGCCCAGTATCTTCCCGATAGGGAAAAGGTTTAAGTTACTTGCCTGTAACTATTGCTCTCCAGCATGGGTCTGGCATGGATTCACAGGCTCAAGGATATTGCCTGTCATAAGGCTGAGAATCCTCGGGCAAAGAAAAACAGTTTCAATTTCCCTTTAAAACTGTATTTCTCCTCTAAACCAATCATTGTACTCTGGGTCATGCTGCCCCATCCAATGACAGCCCTCTCTCTAAGCTCCACCACTGGTGGCCATCTTCAGATTTGGTAAGCACGTAAAGTGGCAGTATGAATCAAGAAGAGCCACAGAGGGGACGGAGGGAGGGTTCACATGTGAATCCATGCAAGACCCATGATAGAGAACAATAGTTACAGGTAAGTAACTTAAACCTACTCCAGCATGGATTTGCATACTCATGAATAACGATTACACAACAGTACATATACACAACCACGGGAGGTGGCAAGGCTCAACAGAAGCAATAACACTCACCTCTAGAACAGACTCACCTCAAAAAACAGGTTGCACAGCACCGCTTGGCTGACTCGGGAGAGAATGTGAGAAGATGTGCGTGGACCTACATGTAGAAGCCCTGCAGATGTCGAGCAGGGGCACACCAGAGAGAAACGCTGTCGTTCCAACGATAGTTCTGGTGGAATGGGCTCTCGGCCAGCCTGTCAGCAGCCTGCTCGCCAGTCGATGACAGTGCATGATGCAGCCGGATAGCCACCTAGAGATGGAAGCCTTCGATAAGGCCTTTCCTTGATTTACAGGTACAAAGTTGACAAACAAATGATAAGTCTTCCGAAAGTTTTAGTACATGCCACATAGAACTTCAAAGCATGAGTAACGTCTAACGAATGCAAAGCCCTTTCCGCCCGCGACGACGGATTCGGTAAGAAGACGGGTAACACCAAAGGCTTGTTGAGGTGAAATTCCAAAGGCACCTTTGGCATGAAGGTGTGGTGTGTATGCAGTACCACCCTCAAAGCGTGGAAAGACAAGTAAGGCTACTTGCAAGACAGGGCCTGAATCTCCCGGACCCCACTGGCCGAGGTGGTAGCCGCGAGGAAAGCTCTCTTCCACGAGAGAAACTTCAGCAGGACCCGATGCATAGGTTCGAAAGGCGCTCCCATGAGCTTAGTTAGCACCACATTGAGCACCAACGCTGGTGGAGGAGCCTTTACTGGAAGAAAAAGTCCTGCAACGTCCCTTGAGGAACTCCTTGACTAGTCTGAGACCACAGTGAAGGTCTGCCTGGAGACCTAGTGTACCTGGATATGGCAGCGAGATGCACTTTGATAGAGGCATGAGCCATACCTGCTTTGGCCAAGGAAAGTAAGTATGAAAGCAGTTGAGGGGCCGAGACCCGCAGCAGAGTAATCTTCGGAGTCCTGCACCACACAATGAAGCGTTTCCATTTATGCCCGTAGCACTTCATCGTAGTCGGGGACCTGGCCCTGGCCAGGATGTCCTTACATTCATCGGGTAGAGCATAACCCCCAAACTCTAGGGCTACAGGAGCCATGCCCTCAGGTTCATGCCCACACCGTTGCTGCCTGGGCTGGCAAGAGCTGCACCTTGCCTTGCATGGCTTTCACCCTCTCCTCCGAGGGAGATGCCAAGCACGTCACTGTGTTAAGTCGCACGCCCAGAAATAGAGCATCCTGCAATGGCTTCAAGCAAGACTTCAGATAGTTTATGGCGAACCCCAGCTCCGTCAGCAGACGTACGGTTTTGGCTGTGTGCTCGCTTGCCAGAGATTGCGAGCGGAAACGCACGAGCCAGTCATCCAGGTAGGGATATACGTGGATGCCTTGCAGACGAAGATGTGCCGCCACCGGGACCACGCACTTCGTAAACACCCTTGGGGCTGAACTGGTAGTGCTGACCCTGAACTACAAATCGCAGGAACTTGCTGTTCTTTTTGTGAATGGGGATGTAGATGTAGGCGTCCTCCAGGTCCAACAACGTCAGAAAATCTCCCTGTTCTAGCTGGACAAGCATGTGCTGCAACGTGACCATCCAGAATTTTTGGGACTTTAAATAATTGTTGAGATGAAGTAGATCCAGAATCGTCCTCCAACCCCCTGTCTTTTTTCGAACTAGAAAGTATCTGGAATATACTCCGGAGCTGCAGATCTGCCGGGGAACGGGCTCTATCGCCCCTTTCCATAACATGGACCACCCCTCCTGCAGAAGCTGTGGCCCGTGTAGTTCTTGCCACTGAATCGGAGGGATACGAGGACACTTGCATTGGAACTCCATGGTGTTCCCCTGTCCGAGATCGTCCAGCACCCATCTGTCCATGGAGACCTTTTCCCATGTGCTGACGAACTTCACCAGCCGGCCTCCCACTGGGCTGCTTCAGTGGGGGCCTAGACCCACGGCCGTTTCAGGCCTGCTTGGGCGAGGTATTCTGCCTTGCGGATGGCACCGCCGTTGGTCTCCGCTGCCTTGGGACGCCTCTTGTACGCTTCTTGAGTGGAAGAGCATGAAGGCTGCCTGTAAGGAGTAGTATAATCTTGGAAGATCTTCCTTGCTTTCCACTGGAAAAGCGAAAGGACGAGGATTGACGCTGTTGCATAGTTTTGAGGGAAAGTGCTGTCTCTGTGTCAGTCTTTATTGCCTGCAAAGACTCGTCGACCACGTTACCGAAGAGGTTCTCCTCATCGAACGGCATATCCAGCACCTTAGTCTGAAGTCCTGGCGGAAATTAGTAGCCCTCAACTAATCTTGACGGGGTAGAAACACCCCGTTCCCCATTTGGCGAAAACCTGTGATGGTGTGATCCGAGGCCACTTCCCCTTCCTGAAGGAGTTTTAGTGCCTCGACTTTCCTTGTTTTCGGGCAGGAAGGCCAGGATAGGGCCCAGCTTGTACCCGGTGATAACAAGACAACATGGCTAGGGCATTCGCTGCCTTGATGGTAGAAGCTGCCGTGTAAATTATCCTCTTACCCATCGCATCCAGCTTATTCTCCTCCCGGTCCGGGGGTACCATGGCTGCTGATGACGGGTTCGCTAAGCGTTTCCTAGCTGCTGCAGAGACCACAGAATCCGGCGGGGGCTGGGACCTTAGGCACCTAGGAGCCAAATCTGGCACCCTGTACTTCTTTTTCAATCTGTCCCGCTTGGTTGGGCCGTACTTGAATTTTTTATTAGGGCTAGGCCCTCCTCCCAGATGTCGGCCCTCGACATGACCAAATGAAAAGATCCAACTTTGTTCGGAGAGAAGGCCCTATGGGGCTCGTCCGCATGCAGAGTCACCCCATCCGCCACAATGAAATCGTCCTCGTCGGTACCAGCAGCCATGGTAGCTGTGTCCGTGCCCATGTGCGGATCCGGGACTCCGGTAGGAGTCTTGTCATGACGAGGTGGCGGCGGGGTAGGATGATGCAGAGGACCCGTGCACCCCTTGGACTTTCTCTTCCGTGGGCGAGAGTTTACCCTCAGAGGTTCTGGAGGTGCAGGCCCCAATGGTGGCATCCTTTGCTGGATTTCGGTGACCAGTTTGTGTAGGGTTGATAGAATGTCCAGAGACACATCCCTAGGTCTAAGGGTAAACAGAGCCAGCAGAGTAGGATCCGGTCTAATGAGTCACCTCCTCCACATATGGGACTGAGATCCTCACTCAGGTCCTCCCCCTCTGTAGTCTGAGCAGCACCCATCTTGCGGATCATTGTCTTTGTCGATACTCGAGTAGATCTTCTCCGGTCTATCCACAGTAGCCTGCTGGTCTGCATACCTGGGAGGCTCCAGAGGTTGGACCGTTTCTCTCTCCATCTCAGGAGGCTGTTGGGTCGGAGTGGCCGCCAGGTCTTTCCCTGGCCCCGGTTCCTTTGCCGCTGTTTCCACAGCAGTATCTTGTTTTGGTGGCAAGTATGGCCGCCACTTCTTTTCTGGACATGCTCTGTTTTAGAGACGTTGTTGACTTAATCAACAAAGTGCTTGTGGCTGCTTTTGTCGATGGTGCTGTCGTTGACTCCGTTGAATTGGCCTGGTGCTCCCCAGTTTTTTCCCTCCTTGGATTATCCGCATACACACATAGTTTGGACAGGGTTAGTGACTCTCTTTGAAGGTGCACCTTCGTGCAGAGTTTGAAGAGGCAGCGACTTTCCCTCTTCTCCTCAGCCATGCTGCAAGGGCGCAAGGTAGGCCACAAAGCCGGGCCTTCTCGAAACTTCGATGATCTAATGGTGGATGAAGATCTTCACCTATCCTTCAGTGAAGACGACAAAGTAAAAATTGATAAAATTTGAACTATTTTGCAAATATTTATCAATAAACACAAAATTAGGTTGAAGAGAAACTTGAGTAAACCCAACACTGAAGCGTGCAGTAAAAAAAGAAGAGTCAGGTGAACAGGTGATGACCCGGACGCACACCAGCCAAATCGCGTGCAGTCTCAGCGCGTAGCCTGGACGCACCCCAGCCATATCGCGTGCAAATCAGCACGTACCCCGGACGCACCCCAGCCAAATCGCGTGTAAACTCAGCACGTACCCCAGACGCAGGCCAGCCAAATCGCATGCCGACTCAGCGCATGCCCCGGACGCACCCCAGCCAAATCGCATGCAAACTCAGCATGTACCCCGGACGCACCCCAGCAAAATCGCATGCAAACTCAGCGCGTACCCCAGACGCACCCCAGCCAAATCACAACAAATGCTCACGCGATTTGGCTGGGGGGGCTGTATGCTGGACCAGGGATGGTGCAGGGGCTTGCGCTGTGTTAGGCATTTGGCAGGTTTTTTACTGCGCATGGGGGCGTGTTGGGGGCATTACTGGCACAGCTTGATGTTCCTTGTGCCACAGCTAGTGATGCCTCAGTGAATCCATGAATACGCGTGCCGAACAATTGTTTGTGTGCGCCACGGCTGGCGCACGCTCCTTCTCGGTGTGCAGCGCTTGCGCCTATCCTACGCTAGATTCTATGATTCGGGCCCTTTGTTGTATATAAAGTTAAAGAAAAACCCTATCTTGTCCTATTCCTAAGAGGGAATGCCCTACCTCAACAGAAAAGACTAAGGAATCTGTCAGGATGTCAAATAAAGTAAAATGTCCACCGTCCTGTCTCTAAACCTATTTCTTTCCCTTACATCCTAGGTTAACTAAGGCAAACTGTGTGTCTTCTTGCTCCAGAAGGATAGTCCCTTCATTCTGGATGCCAGTTCAATGTTCAGTTTCCAATGAGAAAACACAAAGGGTCTCATCACGAGTTGGTCGGTATCCCGCCGGGATACTGCTGGGGCTAATAGAGTAACCGCCAAACACTCTGGAGCTATTAGATGCCGGATCACATGTTTGGCGGAGCGGTAATTCCCCAATAACCCATTGGGCCCAATGGGCCTTGATACTCCGGTCATGCCATTCTTCTCCTGTCATACAACCTATTTCCATAGGTTCTTCTTTCCTATTGGAGGGACATTGCCTAGCTGGATGTCCTTTCTCTCCACAAGAGAAGCAGGTAAATAGAGGGATTCTTTGGATTCTAGGGACTCTCTTTTTCATCAGGTTTTAAACTTTCCCTATCTTTCGCTAGAGGTTGTCTTCTTTAATTTAATTTATTAAGATACTTACAGTCAAAATGGATTTGTATATACACACACACACACACACAACATAAATCACAGTCATCCAGATCACATAATAAAATAAATAAAAAATAGTGTACAGAGGTTGTCTTCTTTCCTCCCTCTCAGATTATAGAGTTCCCATTTTGTTTATTTTTGGTAAACCCTCAGTAATCTTTTCTCTAGCATGGGTCTTCATTTCGGGATGGAAAGAACTTTGGGGGCCTGCTTTCATATCCTTGCTCCATTTGTTCACCTTATGCAGAAGCATGAGGTATTTATCCGCTTCTGCATGATTTTGAGCGGTTTCCATTAGTCAGCACAGGTTTACTTAATTGTAAAACGAGTCTCTGGAGAGATGGAGGCAGGCCTAATGGAAGCTGTTCCAGGGAAGGACTCCCAACATTTCCGGGAGGGTTTTCTTAACTAGCCATGGCGATAAGGTGTTTTGAATTCTGGGCCCTAACTCCAGTAGGGTCTCACCTGGGTTGAATTTGATCTCGAAATGTATTCCTATAAAAGTTCTCAGTCTGTCCCACTGTTTGATTTCCTCAAAGGAAGTAAGTCCCAACAGTTTGAGGGTCTGGTAGGATGGCTGTAAATCCCCTTTTAACATGGGTGCTAGATACCAGGTTTTCAGTTCATCCCTCCAATGAAACTGTTGGGCCAATCGTTCAAAATTTAGGAAGAAACTTCCTAAATCTCCTCCTTCCCTGTAAGGATGTAGGAATCTGAAGGAGGATGTGTTTCTGTTGGGCTGCGACAATCCTGGCAATACCCTCTTGGAACATTGCCTCTGCTTCCACTTGGTGGGTTATGAGACGTTCCAGCAGAGCCTCTAAGGTGCTCATAGTTTTAATCGTGACTTGTCTCTGGGAGAGCTCTTAGTTTATGGTTGGACATTATCTGATTGAACTCTATATGGGCAGCAAGTTAGAAGAAGAAGAAAACTTGGGTGTTCCAAAGAGAATAATGTCCTCTTCAAACTTAGGGTAAATTTGTCGGTCTCTGGGGGCCTACAGAAATCTGTTTGAGGGGGGCCTCTCTAGTTTTTGTGGAATTTTCATCAGGACCTTGCCATGAACTCTCGGACAATGTAGGTGTCTGTACAGTTCCCTAGACGTTACTGTGATGAGCCCTGCAGAGTCATCACCAAACTCCAGCCTAGGATCTCCTCCCATGTGGCCAGGGAAAGGCAACTGTTACCTGATCGTAACTCTGGGGGTGGTACCATGAGGAAGGATCACATGAGAAGAGATGGTTGTCAGTGGGAAGTGGTGACTCGGTTTTCATCTTCTGAGGATGTGAGTCCTATAATTCCCAAATGCCTAATGGCATGCTGTCACTGCACAAGTCCCTCCCATGAAAATACACAAAGAATATGGTATGAAAACCTATCTAAAAAGGATATGGTTGGTACCTTGGGAGTTCAGGAATTAATTATAACATCCTCGAATTGTCATGATTCTGACTTAGGTAGAGATCCTAACTCTAATGGTAAATCACAATTCCTTTTCATAACGTTCCCTAAATTTGACAACTCACAGTTCACAAAGTTAACTACATATTAAAGAGCCAAAACCACTATGGACTTCAAGATCCTCAATGACCGTGGTACAGGAACAAGGAAGAAGGGCCAGAGTCAGCAAGGATCAAAGGTGCCATTGACCAGAATGTGCGGTCTAGTTGCTATAGAGCACAATACCTGAGAGGGACATTTAAACTCAGGAATGAGATGCAGCTGAGGAGAGGAATGGAATAAGAAGAGAACCAGCTAATACCGACTCGAGAGGTGCAGGTGTACGACATTGCAGAGTGCACAGAGCAGGAAGCAGCATTGGAAAGAGAAGACAAGCCGAAGGGGCGACGTGCTGCCAACAGGACTTGTGGTGCAGTGGTGTGCGAGAGGAAACGGAGGGCCAACAGAGCTGGCAGAGCTCCGTAGAAGAACTGTTCAGTTCACCGAAAGATTTGCGGGAGCTGGCGACAGAGCAGATAGGACACAGGAAGTCCACTGCAGCAGCAAGCAGGGTCACAGAGATGCCAAAGAAGACTGGTGAGTTGGACTGATGCTAAAGGTGACCCCGGGACACTCCGAAAAAGGACCAGTGAAAGCCAACAGCAATTCTGAATAGCGAACAAATAAAGCAGCACAGAGGCAGCAAGAGCGCAATTCCCCTTCTAAGTGATACCAACTGGAGGACATTTCTAACCCGCATTGCCAAGAGGCTGTAAAGAAAGAGTATAGAGGCAGCAAGGGCGCAGTTTCTATGGGACACCAACTAAGGGAAACTTGAAACCAGCATTGCCAACAGCCAAGTGGTTATGAAGAAGTAATATACAAAAGTAGTTTACAGAGGCGACAGGGGTACAACTTCCCTTCTATGGGACACCAATTGGGGGAAACCTGTAACCCACATTGCCAAGAGTTAAGATACTATTGATCCAATCCCATCTGCTCTTATTACCAAGGTTTCTCCTCTTCTCGTGTCTTTCTTTAATATTTATCTTTCTACTTCTGCCTTTCCCATGTCCTTTAAACACGCCATTATCATTCCTATCTTGATAAAACCCTCAGCTAATCCTCTTATTGTCTCTAATTTTCTTTCTATTTCTCTTCTACCTCACCTCTCTAAACTCCTAGAGCGGTTTGTGTATTCTCAGATTTCTTTCTTTGTGACTAATCTTTCTATCCTTCCTCGTTTTTAGTCTGGTTTCCGTTACCTTCATTCTGCTGAGACTGCTTTGGATCTCTGTGCTTAACTCTCTTCTCTCAGCCGCTACTCCAAACACTCCTCTTTTCTTATTCTTCTTGACTTATCTGCTGCTTTTAACACTGTGGATCATTCTTTGCTTCTAGAATCCCTTTCTTCCTTCGGTCTTAAGGGCCCTGTTCTTTCTTGGTTCTCCTCCTATCCGTCTAAAATAACTTTTTCTGTTTCTTGGGCAGGCGACACCTCTTTGTCCATCCCGCTTGATCACGGAGTGCCCCAAGGGTCTGTTTTTAGTCCCTTTCTTTTCTCAGTGTATACCTCACAACTCGCTGCTATTATCTCTTCTTTTGGTCTTGCTCATCACTTCTATGCTAATGATACACAACTTTTTCTATCTTTTACTTCTTTCACTTCTGAAAAACACCATACAGTCACTGCTCGTCTCTCTGCTATCAAATCTTCGATGGCATCTCACTTTCTCACCCTTAACGCAGGGAAGACAGAAGTTCTATTCTTCCCTGCTAACACTCTTCCTCATCCTCCACCACCGTTCATATCTTTTCCTCCTTCTAATCTTCCCATTTCCCCCATCTGCTCGAAATCTTGGCCTCTATTTAGATTCAAATATTTCCTGTGCTCACCATATTTCTCTCACTACTCGTTCCAGTTGTTTCCATCGTCACAATATTCGTAAAGTTCATCCCTTCCTCACTTTCCAGGTTTCTATTTCTTCACCAATCTTTTCTCGCCTATTCTAATGTTCCACCACTCTGGTCTTCCAATCTCTCAATCAATCTACAATTCTTCTGTTTGTCTACTTGGTCTTCTCTCCTACCGCGACCTTATTTCTTCTTCACTTGCCTCGCTTGGTTGGTTACCATTTCACTCCCAAATCAAATTAAATGTTCTTTGTCTAGTCTTCAAATCCCTCTATGGACTTGCCCCTGATTATCTTGCTGCACTTTTATCTTTCTACACTCCGCCTTGCTCTCTCTGGTCTTCCTCTTCAGACTTAACGTGCCCCGCCCTCCATGTGCTCAGTCTCATTTCCAATCTATCCGCCTTCTTGCTCCCCTTTACTGGAATACACATCCACTCTCTCTCTGCTCTATTACTATCTACTCTCTTTTTTGTGTCTCCTTGACAACTCACCTTCTTCAATATCCCTGAATGTTTGCTACCAGAATTGATTGTTCACTGCTTACCACTTTTTGAACCGTGCTTTGTTTTTAAAGTGTACAGCGCTTTGGCTTAAGGTGCTTTATAAAACATAAATAAAATGGAGTGCCGTGGGGCCCCTGTCCCCAATTTGGGACAACCCCAACTTCACCCCGGGAATTACACCAAATGGGTGGAAAGAAGGAGGCTTGAAGAACATAGCAGACTTTCTCTCGAATGGTACCACACTAACCTTTGAAGCATGTAAAACTAAATTTCAGGTGCCAGAAACCGAAAGATTCCGATATGCGCAGCTTAGACACTGGCTATCCCATGACAAAATAAAAAAGCAAGGGAGGAGAAAGTTAACAGCAGTAGAGCGAACTCTAACAGCACACTCTCCCTCAGGTAAAATATCCACCCTATATAGACTACTAGACAAAGCAGACCCCAGCAAAAAAGAAGCCTACATGCAGAAATGGGAAAAGGACATAGGAAAAGAAATAGGGGTGAAATGTGTCACTAACAAAGAGGGAGCGACAGGGCGAGCCAACGACCAAGATGGTCGCGTTTTCGTGAGCTCTCAGACGCCCTGTAGCGGAGGAGGCAAGACCCGACCCTTTGGGGCCAATTGTTGCAAAAAACACACAGAAAGAGCAGCGGACGGTCTGGGGCAACGAGGGACGAGATTTGGTGGAGCTCGAGTGCCCAGAAGCATTGCAGCAGACATACTACGCAGCAGACGGCGGTGGGCCGCAGGCGCGGCTCAGAGCCAACAACATCCGAGTGCATGTGCGCCTTTCGGCAGGCGGAGTGTCGGGCAACATGGCCACCGCCGTGTTCGCACGAGGCGGGCACTAGTGCAGGCAGAGGCACGCGAGTGATAAGGCGCTTCAGACCGTGGATCCCGGAGAAGAAGTTGAGTGCCCGGATCCAGTCCTATACTAGTGCTTGCCCAGCGAGACCGCCAAGTGGCCAGCGAGTCCGGACGGGGGACCGAGTTGGCGGTAGCCGAGCAGGAGGCAGGGAGGAGGTGTGAGTCCGAGTCCCCCCCACTCTCCCCAGCATCGGCGGGTGATGGTCGCGAGCCCCAACGCGATCCAGAGTTGACCGAAGTGAAGGGAGAACCAGCTGGTATCGACAGTAGCGGGCAGCTGAGCAGAACACGTGGGGGACTGTGACGGTACAACCTGGGCAGTGTATCAACGTACCCCCATCCTGCAGCAGAGGAAATACGGTGAGTCAGGAAGGTGGGCGGCGGGCTTAAGCACAGCCCCGGGAAGCTGGACAAGCGCCACAAGCGGCTAGAAATGCACTGAACATGCCGCTCCCCGCCACGAGCAGATGCAGAGGGACTGATTGGGGGAGAGACCGGCAAGCGCCATTGGTGAGCCCTAATGAGGGTATAGAGTGCGCAGCTACACGGGAGCCCGCCGCGAACCAGGGTCACAAAATTCAAAAGAAAATAAAAAAGCAGCGACATAAAAAGCAAACATAACCCCCGCGTGGGGGAGAGGAGGTAGGCAGGGAGCAGGCGTCCCTTCAGTGAAGGTGGGGGTGCCTGAAAGGACACTGAAGGAAGTCCGGGGGCCAAGGAGACCCTGAGGCCGGGGCTAAGGGGAGCAGGGTATCCCGTGAGCTAAAGCGGGCCCCCCCGGGACACACAGGCAGAAGGAGGCCCCGGAGCAGTGGAAGTACGACTGAACCAAAGTGGGGGAAAAGAAAAAACTGTAGCCCCCACGGCACCATGGGGGAGGAGGAGGAGGACACACCAGGCCTGGGCCAGGTTGTAATGAATACAGTCAACATTAATCTGCAAGAGGTGTAATCCAACGCCAAAGGCCAAGGCACAGAGGTGAAATTCGAAGAGGGGCCTGACAGAGCAGGAGGCACTACTTTTTCCTTTGGAGTTCGCCCGAGAGAAGGAGGAGGCAAGGAAGAATTTGATGGCGAAGGGGGGCAAAAAACAAACCCGTCTGCCGTTCACTCAGAAAGAGGGACTCACAGTGAATCTCCGGTGCCCACACCCAAGTTGGCTACAATGGCACACGCCTCGACCCCCATGGGGATAACAGCAGGACTGGACAGGGAGGTCGCTGCATCAGAATTGAGCATGGTCCTAGCGAAATGCGCTCCGGGTTTGCCACTATCAACTCAAAACTAGACGTTTAACAAACAAGGTGGACAGGATGCAGGAAGGATCGATAAAGGAAGCATCAGAACCTCGGAGGTGGAAACAAGAGTTGGAATACTGGAAGATACTAGCAACGAGACAGTGCAGGCAGTACAAGAACTGCGTAGGGAAGTGAAGGCCATAAGAGATAAAAATGAAGATCTTGAAGCAAGATAATGCAGAAACAACATTAGGGTGGTGGGGATCCCGGAGTCCGTCCCACAACAGAATATGGAAGTGTTCATGGAAACTTTCATCAAAGATGTACTGCAAGGGCCAGCACTCTCCTCCCAAATCCTAGTAGAAAGAACACACAGGATATCGCAGATTGCCCCAAGACCAGGTCAGAACCCGATGCCAATGATAGCAAAGGTGCTCAATTATCATGAGCGAGACACCATACTCAGAAGGCTAGGGAGCTCGGAGACCTCACGTTTCAAAACAGTAAAGTATCCTTCGACCCTGACTTTACGCTGACTGTCCAAAAGGCCTGCATGTCATTTGCTGTGGTAAAAAGGGCACTGCAGGAAAAAGATATGCAATACTCCATGCAACACCCCTCAAAGTTCAGAGTACAGTACAACGGGAGAGCATACTTCTTCACTGACCCGGCAGCAGCGCATGAATTCATTGAAAGCCTGCTTAAATGACACGACAAGCAACACTGAAAGGGAGCTGACCGCCACGACACTCACAACAGGCGAGGAAGTTTTGACGCCTCGCAAATAGCAAACTGACAACGCATGGTGTGGGTATTTTGCGCTTCAACCCAAAAGGGTCTTCTTACACCATTGCTAGACATTTACCTAGTCAAACCCGCTGTATTAATGAATGTTTTTTTCGAGGTTAGTCCTCCTCTGGAGTTCAGGTGCAGGAGGCCACTTGGGCAGTGGTGTCCAGCGTCCCCGGGCCGTTGTCCATGCTAATCATTAAGTTGGGTCATTATTTGGGGGGGGGGGGTTCATCCACTGCAAGTTGGGGGCGGATAGTGTGGGAGGGAGGAGCTGGGGAATGGGGCAGAAGGGAGAGGGGGGGTTCAGGGGGGGTAAAGCTGCCAAATTAGCAGGGTTAAGGTTCTTCAAAAAGGTTCACATCGTTCTCGGAAGACCACTAAACAGCAGCAAGTATGGCTGTTAAGGCAGGGCACACTGGCTCTCCTTTTTGATCGTCATCCAAGTGATGGCACATAGGGTAATAAGCTGGAACGTGCGGGGCCTGAATGATCCATGTATGGCCAGAAAAGTGATGCAATATTGTGAGAGGTACGACGCAAAGATAGTCCTTCTACAAGAAACGCACCTTAAGGGGCAGGGGAACGAGTGGATTGCCAGGGGTTGGGGTAGCTGTAAATAGTTCACTACATATTCGGCATATTCAGCTGGTGTGAGGACTCTGGTGCACAAATCGCTGGGGTTCAGGGTTAGTGACACAGTGATCGATCTGAGGGGGAGGTATGTTATTGTTTCAGGGGGCATGGGAAACTCAAAGCTAATACTGGTTTACATCTATGGGCCCAACGTGGATGATCCGGGCTTCTTCGATGGACTCCTTGGGAAATGCCATAAGTATCGAGATACATATATTATGTGGGCTGGGGCCCTAAATGTGATCTTAGACCCAGTTTGGATAGGACAGGGGAGGGGAGGAGACACACGAGGGCAGCCGAGGCAGTGTGGAGAGCTATCAAAACATTGAATCTGGGAGACATTAGGAGGCTACTACACCCGGGAGAGGTGGGATTCTTATCATTCCACAGCATACAACACCTCAACCAGATTAGACTACATACTGGGATGCTCTCACCTCATACACTGTACAGAGGGATGTGAAATGCTCCCGAGGACTTTTTCAGACCACTCCCCAGTGCTGTGGTCCATGCGCCTAGAGGGGTTGTCACCCTGCCCCCGATGGAGGTTCAAACCAGCGGCTTTGTTTGGCATCGCTTTCAAAAGTGATATACATAACCTGATTAAAACCAATTTCCAGGAAAAAACAGGCTCGGTGCAGGGAAAGGGCACTCTGTGGGAAGCGCTCAAGGTGGTGTTGAGGGGGGGTGCATGTCCACGGAACTGGGGGTATTAAAGACAATACGAAGAGAGCTTCACGCAGCGGAACTCAAAGTAAAGTATAGGGAAGGGGAGGTGGAGAAGTTGAATTCACCAAGCTCACTAGCCAGGTTGAAGGATGGGTTGGATAATTTCCAGACACTCGTAGACCAAGAGGTTAAATACTTTGTCTGACCCGCAATGGCCCGTAGATATGGGGAAGGAGGGAGGCCGGGCAGACATTTGGCGACACTCGTCAGACACACACGAACAGGGATACGGGGAGATAACCGCAGTGCGATCAAAGGAAAGGCCAGTAGTAGTAAAACCAAGTGAAATAGCAGTGGTGTTCCGGGACTGTTAGGGAGAATTCTCATAAATGGATGATTTCCCTTACCTAATGAGTCCCTCAGCAACTTTGCTGGATTTCTAGGGATTACTTTTTTCACCTGGTACGAGTGTGAGCCTTTTCTCCCACGCTTACATTTGTTTTGCTTTGTGTGTTTTCACTTTTTGTGTGATCTTGGGCACTGGAGCCTCACCTACTCCATGGCCTCATGTTTTTCATGTGTGTTACACAGCACCTTCAGTGCAGTGACACACGGTTGTCTTTGAGATTTCCCACTGACTCCATTTTCTGGGGCTGACTACTGTCCCCCAGAAAAGGTAAAGTTGCCATTAACTTTATTTAGTCACTTTAAACCACAGACCCAGTACACCCCATCTTACATGGAGTATTGGAAAGGGTTAATTCTTATTCCTTTTTGTCTGTGCCTCTTGGAGCATTGTTTCGCTCCCTTTACATCAAGACCTGGCTGGTGGCAGTGGCAACTACCCTATTTTTCATACCGCGGTTATCTTAAATAACCATTGTATTGTTTTAGGCTATTATATTAGCTTCAAACATAAACCTGCTTGACCATATATATTTTATTACGGATCTAGGATCTGGGTTTATTCGCAATTTCTTTTTGTAAATGTCTTTCTCGTGATTTACTCTGCACGTCAAACCAGGTTTGGTCCCTTTGTTCGCTGTTTTTTCGCAGGCTTCTACACAGAAGCCCTCCTTAAGGTGCCTGAAAGTATGGGTAGGTAGGATGTGATGGAGGGGTCTTCGGATCCCTGCCATGGGTTCCCTCGGTAACCCAAGTCACACTCCTGTTTGATTGGCTGGGTGACTGTCCCTGCCAGGACAGCCACCCTGATGTGTGATTGACAGCCAGGCTGTATGAATGGGGGGTAAACTGCATAGAAAGCAGGTCTCTGGGACTGGAAAAACAGAGTCGCCCCTGGAATGAAAGAACCAACGAGGAGCTGATGGAAGAGGACCACTACAACGACTGAACCGCCCAGTGAAGCCCTGCTGCAGGTCTGCATCTTCAGAATCCGACGACAGAGAAGATCCTCCAGGAAACTTCTTCCCTTGAGCTGGTGGGACCCACCAGTTCGCCCAAACTGCAAGCAAGGACCCCTATGGTCGAATTTGCTGTACAGAGCTACAGTGGGCCGGATAGCCAGGAAGGTCGGACTCTGCTTGGGTTTTAAGGAGCGCACCATTTATTTGTTGCTTTGCTCTGCTGCTGGTTTCTTCCCTGGGTAGTGCAGGACCTTCCAGTCTTCCTACTTCTTGTCAGTCCGACAGTCGCTTCAGGAACCGTGAGCCTGCAGGAACTAGCAGGAACGTCCGCCTCAGCTACAGCTTCCTCTCTGTTTTAAGGTACTGTGCAAATCCGTTTGTTTGTTTCGTTCAGCCGTGGTGAAAGTGTTTGAAATCTTTCTCCAAATCGAGGGCTTGTCCTTCTCTTCTCTTTGAACTAACTCTTCTGCCAACCAAACTCGTCTGGAATCCGTGGCACAAACTTTACCGCGAACTACCCTGAACTGTGTGATCTTGAGCAAAAGACGTTTGACCCACTGACTTTGGCCCTAAGCCTTTTCTACCTGATTCTATCACTGTAGTTCCTCTTGCTCAACTGCCCTGAGTACTTACCTGTTGGTGTGGTTCAATTTCTATTAACTTTGTTTTTCCCTCCCTTTTAAATTGCTAGAGTGCCATTTTGCTCCCACTTCATTTTGTGAGCTTAACTTGTCTGGAACTTATTGGGAGTGGTGTGGTGTATTAAGAGTGTGATTTTTAAACTACTTATAATAGCGTAATGCTATACAACTGAAGAGTGAAATAAACGTATATTCTTTTATTTGAAAACCTTGAGTCAGTGTTTGCCTGAATCATAGTAATTGATGTCCTTTGTGTAACTATTTGATACTGCTCACTTACTCTTGAGATAAATCTGGTTGCTCAGCCATCGCTACCACTTTAACTGTGTAGTACAGGCTTGTACCAAAGTTGAATTTGTACTGTCACTTGTAGTCTTAATTGTGTGTGGTGTTCCCAAAGGGTACTGAATATAATTCTGCTTAACACAGGTGTACAGCGGTGAGGATCAAAGTTGTGCTGCTATTACCTTGGGTCAACTAACCACAAGGCTAACATCACTACAAGCAATACCAATCATGTCTGATTTGGAAAGCCACAGTCAGGGGACCCTCCTGAGTTACACTTCTGATTATTTAAGAAACATGTGTAAAGAAAGGAAACTCTCTGCCAAAGGCAAAAAGTCTGAATTGATTGAAAAGTTGTTAAAGAATCCAAGTCTAGGGAGTGGGTCTGAAATGCCCAACTCTCTAGCAAATGTGGAAAGTATGGAGGATGATAATATATCTGTATATCTGTAACCGATCAAAGCATTATATTCGGAGTGAAACAGGGGTGTCCAATGGCACCGGCTTTGTTCATGGCTTATACTGGTGACCTACAAGAATCGGATTTAGAAGTATGATAATTTCCGCCTAAGTTGAACAAAACTTCGAAACACGTTTACTGTATGCAGACGATCTCACTGGCTTCCAGTAGCCCAGTCGGCTTGCAACGTCAGCTGAATAATTTACTTCAATACATACAGAAAAATAACCTCGAAATCAATGAAAAAAAACGAAGTTTATGACCCTCGAAAAATCAAAGAGAAGAAAAGAGAAAATTCACCTAACTGAATGGAAACCCCATTGAAAAACTTCAAAACTTCCAATACCTGGGTGTATTGTTAGATAGTTCAAAAACTGACACAGCGATGCAAGAGACACTTAAGGAAAAAGTAAAACAACTAGCAACGCAAGGCGATAGACTGAAAATATGGACGATACTCGGCTGTCCCAGTACTCGAATTCTACTAAAGAAAAGTGGTACCATCCCTAACCTATGGGTCTGAAGCATTACCGAACATTCCACCGAATACCTGGCCTAAGCTTCAAGCTCTATTTTGGAGAAAGGTACTGTCACTGCCGACTTCAACACTGGTTGCTTCCATTTGTCGCAAACACAGCCTACATTCCCGTCAAGGCATAGTTATATATGCAACCCTTTTGCTCTACAGAAAGTGCTGAATGGCAGAAGTTCCCTCTGTTTACAACCTAATAAATCAAGAATTAGCAACCTCTAACAGCAAGTCACTGTCAAACGTACAACGTCAAGTCTCTAAAGTCTATTGAATGTGACGAAGACACGCTGCGACAACCAACCGTCCATTCCTTCCTGCGAATCACTCCTCGTTAAACTATCCCTCTCCCCATCTCTCTCACACAGCTTCCTAATAATCTACAGGCCCCCTGGCTACGATAGACCATTTGCAAACAACCTCTGCGACTCTATTGCCACACTACAACTAAACCATCCCAACCTCACCCTTCTTGCAGACTTCAACATATGGCTCGACGGCCCCACCAACCCTATGACTCACTCTCTGGTTGACGGTTTAGACGCAATTAACCTCCAACCCCACATAAATGGCCCGACTCACTATAAAGGACACACTCTTGATGCCATCTTTAGCTCCAACACCCGGATTCATTTAAACCCCCCACCCCTATCATCTGGTCTAATCACTTCATTCTCTCTTTCGCCATTCGCTCACCCGACCCTCATCCCGTACTCGAATCTGAACCACCGAATCTACGCAAATGCTGGAAAAAACTAATAATCGTCCCTGACCTAGCCAACGCACTCCTCCAGTCTCCACCACCTACCTGCCAACTCAATAAACAACTAACCCCTGACGCCTTTGACTCATGGATCAACACATCTCTAATGCGGCTCACACCCCCTTGCAAACCATCAACCCGCCGTGGCCTCTTCCCCAGATGGTTCACTCCTGAGTTGAAGACCACTAAACAACTATATAAATACCTAGAACGCAAATGGCAGAAAGACAAAACCAAGGAGAAAGACAAAACCAAGGAGAACAAGGCCGCTTTGGCCCGACACCTCTATAGGTACAAGGCTGAAATCAGGAAATCAAAAAAAGCCCACTACAACTCCTGAATCATAAACTGCAAAAACCCAAGCAAAGAACTCCGCAAAATCATCTCGGAATTCAACAAACCGGCTTGCACCACGACCGTCCCGACCCCCTCACAATCACTCTGTGACTCACTCTCCCTCCACTTTTACACCATGGCTCTCGAAAGAGCAAATACTCTAGCCACCAAACTGGCTATCTCACATCCACCAGGCAATACCTCTCACCAGCTGCGACCACTATGCAACCAACGTTCGAATCCTTTAGTCCAATATCACCAGAACTATTTCTCAAACTCTCAAAATCTGGCTCTCTGCTGGACCCTTGCCCGGCCACAACCCTCAAAGAGATGTTCGCTTACACCTGTGCAGGAGAACACGCAAGATCCATCATAAATGCCTCCCTTTCCTCTGGGATCTTTCCCGACGCATTCAAAACAGTTCATGTCAAACCACTAATTAAAAAACCCACCCTCGACCCTCTCGAGCCCAAAAACTACTGCCCCATCTCAAACACCAGATTCCTTGTCAAACTCATTGACAGAACCGCCTACTCCCAACTAAATAGCTTTGTCGAAGCCAACAATCTCTTAGACTGCGCACAATCAGGTTTCAGAGCCCGTCACGGAACTGAAACCACCCTAACCTAAATCTGGGATGACCTTAAAATGACGGCAGACTCCGCGGGATGCGCCGCACTAATCTTTCTTGACCTATCTGCCGCTTTCGACACAATCAATCACTCAATCCTCCTAGACCGCCTGCACTCCCTAGGAATTTGTGGAACCGCTCTTAAATGGATAGCTTCACTCCTCAAAGATAGGTACCAAATAACGATACTCTCAACCTATACCTCCCAAGCCCGACCAGTCGACACGGGAGTCCCACAAGGAGAATGCCTAGCTGCCCTCCTGTTCAATCTCTACCTGATCACCCTCCCACCAATAATTCGTTCACACAACATCCTGTGTTCCAACTACGCTGACGACACTCAACTAATTCTAAAACTAATGAATTCAAAACCCAAATCCCGACCTGACCTGGCCTCCTGCCTCCTCGACATAGAACTCTGGATGACTCAAAGCCACCTCCAGTTAAACCCCTCCAAAACGGAAATCATGGTATGTGGCAACTCCAAACTTCTTCCGCACCCACTCCCCTGGCCACCCGCCATGGGCAACTCACTGACCCCCTGTAAAAAATCTTGGATGCACCCTTGACTCTGACCTAACACTCTCGCACCAAGTCAACATTTCAAAGTCCTGCCACTACCACCTTAAAACCCTTAAGCGCATCTTTCCATATCTCTCCTTTCCCAACAGACTCTCTGCGGTCCAATCAATCATTATATCAAGACTGGACTACGCAAACCCCCTATACCTCGGAGTCCACGCGTACCAACTGAATAAACTCCAAAGGGCACAAAATGCGGCAGCCAAAATGCTACTTGCGCTCGGCCCAAGAGACCACATCTCCCCAGCCCTTAATACGCTTCACTGGCTTCCAGTAGCCCGAAGGGTGACTTTCAAAACCTTATGCATCTCCCATCGAGCACTGCATAAAACCGGACCTCAATATCTTCAAGACAAGCTAAAACCCTATCACCCCCCACACACCCTAAGATCAAGCTCAGCTGGCCTCCTTGTCATACCCAAGACAAACTCGGTCAGGTTCGGCGGATCATCATTTTCAGCCTTGGCCCCCCCCGACCCTGTGGAACTCGCTCCCACCCCACAACCGCCTAACTGAGGATTTCACATCTTTCCGCAAACTGCTGAAAACCTGGCTCTTCGCCTAAAACCAACCGGTACCAAACCAACCCGAACAGAATAACAGCAGCTCAATGACACCACAAAACTACCAGTTGCCAGAAACTGACAGCTAATAACCCCGAATAGAAACTAGAAGGACAAACAGAATCAAATGAGTAAAGTAGATCAAAACAGTGAAGTGAATAACAAGAATAAATCATAGAGAAACAGTAAAGAGATTAAACTGCTGAAATGGACATAATCCATGTAAATGGCGTGGTTGAAATAGTCAGAATGGATGAAGCGTGTGGAACAGATGAATGCGCTTTGTGGAAGAATGCATGGGTGGAAGAACAGATGACTATAAAGATTGAATGAGTATGTAGATCGGATGAGTGTATAAAATGGATGAACATGTTAAGTGATTGTGCATGTAGAGCGGTTGCATGTGTAGAGCGGACGAGCGTGTAGAGCGGATGAGTACGTAATTACAGAGAAGCGAGTAGAACGCACGAGTGCGTAGAACAGATGAATGTACAGAACGGATGAGCGTAAACCGGATGAGTATGTAGAGTGAATGAGTATGGATAGCAGATGAATACCGAAGCGAAGAGAGTGTGTAGATCGCCGGAGCAGATGAATGTGCAGACCTAGCGAATGTATAGAGCGAATGTATAGAATGGATGAGCGTATAGAGTGGATGAGCGTATAGAGTGGACGAGTGCATAAGAGCGGACGAGTGCATAAGAGCGCATAAGAGCGGACCATTGCTGGGAGCAGATGAGTTGAATGCGTGGAAAGCACGAGTGCACAGAACCGAGTACATAGAGCACATGAGTGAGGGGAACGGATGAGTGAGGCGAGCAGATGAGTAAGGCGAGCGGACGAGTGCGAGGAGCGGATAAGTTGAATTCGTGGACATCACGAGTGCATTGAGCAGATGAGTGCATTGAGCGGATAGGTACATAGAGCGGACGAGTATGGGGAGCGGATGAGTATGGGGAGCAGATGTGTGCGGGGAGCGGACGTGTGCGGGGAGCGGATGAGTGCGTGGAGGAGGTGAGTGCGTGGAGGAGGTGAGTGCGTGGAGGGGGTGAGTGCGTGGAGGGGGTGAGTGCGTGGAGGGGGTGAGTGCGTGGAGGGGGTGAGTGCGTGGAGGGGGTGAGTGCGTGGAGGGGGGAGTGCGTGGAGGGGGGGAGTGCGTGGAGGGCGTGGTGGGGGAGGGGGGAGTGCGTGGAGGGGGTGAGGGGGTGAGTGCGTGGAGGGGGTGAGTGCGTAGAGGGGGTGAGTGCGTAGAGGGGGTGAGTGCGTAGAGGGGGTGAGTGCGTAGAGGGGGCGAGTGCGTAGAGGGGGTGAGTGCGCAAAACATGTGAATGCATAGTGCGTATGAGAGCATAAAACAACGAGTGCGTAGAGCGGGCGAGTGAGCAAAACAGGCGAATGCATAGTGCGTGTGAGGGCATAAAACAGACGTGGGCCTAGAGCGAATGAGTGCCTAGAACCGAGTGAACGGGTACCCAGAGAGAACAGACGTGTTGCCCAGATCGGACGAGTTGCGTAGGGCAGGAGTATGTAGAACGAATGAGTGCTGACTGCATTACGCAGTCCGGCAGACAAGAGTATGTAGGGCGGACTCGAGTACATGAGTGCATTATGCAGACCGGAGTGTGTAGAGCAGACTCGGGTGCATGGAATGAATAAGAATGCATGGAACGGACTGCAGTGCATAGAATTGCGTGACGTACATACGGTTTGGAATGCAGGGAATGTTTGAAAGAGCATATAACCATCATATTACACCACCACGCTTACTCTCTTCTCTACACCACCACTCAGCTAGAACATAGAGATACTATGACACCATTCAGTATAACTGTTCTCATACCAACATCCGCCGCTCACTCCCCATCACTCTAAGTAAACACTGCTGGTTACACCCCCCCCAGCCAGGCGTTCTCCTCAGGCCTAACGTAGCCACATTCGGTCTGGATAAATCCTGCCAGAACGAACACAGACTCCTGATCTCACAACCACCACCACACCTACCGCTAAAAAGCAGCTATCACACGAATACCGCACCAGCTGCACACATACCCGGTGCTCACATGCACCTACTCTCTCTACTGACCTGAACTTCGGTTCCCAAGGGCGTTCAACCTACCAGCACCTGCAGACCATACCAATGGAATATAAGGCGCTATATAAATGCAAAATAACATAACAAACAATCCAGTAAGAATTCAAACAAAACTTAAAGAACTAGACTGGATAGAGACAGAGGCAGTAGCAGGAAACAAATTGACCATTCACTTACCAACAAATACATGGAATTTAAATGAACTGCAACTGTATATCAAAACATTTCCGAGTAGACAAGGAAGAGACTTTCTACTAAGACCTTGCTTAAATTTGCTACCAACTAATGAAATCTTGGCAGTAAGAGGCCTTTCGGATAGCAATAGCTGTCGATTGTGTAGCACTACTAACGAAAAAGAAAAAATTTGGCATCTTCTTCATTGTTCGGGCAACCAACAGATCAGAGCCTGTTATCTGTGGCTGATTTTGTCGAACTTCGATTGAACGGATGAATCAACATGCTGGGCCAAATTGATCGGCGGGGACAAAACGAAGTGGCTGCTAGCAACTTACAAAATACTGCACCACATCGACTTACCAGGCAACTGGCAACAGAAAAAAGAGCACTTATCATCCAGAATTGAGATGAATTTGACATTTTGTTAAGAAATGTGACATTTTCGTACATCTTTTCTGTGCTACTATTTTGTAAAAATCTTTTAGATTAAACACAAATAAAATAAAAAAAAAAAATATATATATATATATATATATATACATATATATATATATGGGATACATTACTCACCGTAATCGTATTTCTGGTGCTTGTATCTGCTTAGATTCACATGCTGTGCATAGGCCGACATCTAGTGGAAGCTGCAGAGTATTACAGTTTGTTTTTCGAAACTCGAAAATGGGCGTCGACACAGGGCGTGCCAGTAATACTATCCCTAGTGTGACGTCCACTGTACCCAAGATCCCTCACGCGTCTAGGATCCTCAGATTGTATTTTTTCTGACATGAGGTAGCATGAGGAGTAGCGCGAGTACAGATAATCCAAGCAGATAGATAGAAAGGTAAGACTACAACCAACCATGCGCCTTCTCTCAGAGGGGAGGAAGGGTGGGTCGCATGCGATT
Organism: Ambystoma mexicanum; assembly: GCF_040938575.1. Classification (NCBI taxonomy): domain Eukaryota; kingdom Metazoa; phylum Chordata; class Amphibia; order Caudata; family Ambystomatidae; genus Ambystoma; species Ambystoma mexicanum. The sequence goes on from NC_090935.1 coordinate 220,303,844, forward strand.
CTAAGCAGATACAAGCATCAGAAATACAATTACGGTGAGTAATGTATCCCTTCTGAGGCTTGTGAAATCTGCTTAGATCACATGCTGCGCATAGATTAGCGGGCAGTCCCTGAAGAAGGAGGTGGGATGTGAGAAGGGTCATGAGCAAATAAGTGTCTTAGAACCGCTTGTCCCACTTGTGTATCTGCCTTGGAATGGGTGTCAATGCAGTAATGCTGAGTAAAAGTGTGAATAGAGCTCCAAGTAGCTGCTTTGCAAATGGTGTCAAGGGGTACATTTGCAATGAAAGCCAGAGTGGCCCCAATGCCTCTAGTAGAGTGGGCTCCTGGCGTGAAAGGCAGAGTTCTTTCAGAGAGTGAGTAACACAGCTGGATACAGTTAATAATCCACTTTGAGATGGCACCTTTAGAGACGCGATCCCCCTCTCTGCCTGTAGCTACGGAGACAAACAGTTGATCTGTTTTCCTTAGCGGTCTGGTTTTATTTACATAGTAGAGGACCGCCCTACGCACATCTAGGGTGTGTAGTTTCACCTCAGCCGAGCTTTGAGGGTCCTGGAAGAAAGCCGGAAGCTCGATGGACTGGTTTACGTGGAATTTAGAAATAAACTTAGGTGAGAACCTAGGGTGTGTGCGTAAAACCAGTGTGTCTTTATGGACAATAAAGAAGGGATCCTGCACTGACAGAGCCTGAATTTCACTGACCCTTCTTATAGAAGTAATAGCTACTAAGAAGGCCGTTTTATAAGTCAGGTGTTTGAGACTGCTTTTATGCATGGGCTCGAAAGGGGAGCCCATGAGCTTAGATAGCACAACATTAAGGTGCCACCCTGGTGGTGGGTTTGAAATAGGAGGGTGAAGTCTCTTTACTCCTTCCATGAAGGCTTTAACTACTGGTACTTTCCACCACGAGACCTTGTTATGGGAAGTGGTGTATGCTGACAGGGCTGCCAGGTGTATTTTCAGTGAGTTAAAAACCAATCCTGCATCTAGCAGGTGGAGCATGTATGTAACAATAGTGGAAGGAGTGCAATCAACTGGGTTGATTTGTCTACTCTGGCACCAGATAACGAATCTCTTCCACTTGTCAAAGTAGCAGTGCCTTGTGTTTGGTTTCCTAGATTCCTTTAGGATGTCCATACACCTCTGTGGTAAATTGAGATGTCCAAACTCTATGACCTCAGGAGCCATGCTGCCAGGTTCATTGAGTTGGGTTGCTGATGCACTGTTTGACCTTGGTGCTGGGACAGTAGGTTGTACCAGGCCGGAAGTTTGATGGGCTCGCACACCGCCATCCTGCGTAGGTGTGGGAACCACGGTTGAGTTGCCCACATGGGAGCAACGAGGATGAGCGTCATCGACTCTCTGTTCATCTTGTTGACCACCTTCCTGATGAGAGGAGTTGGTGGAAAAGCATACGCAAACATCCCTGACCAGTTCATCCACAGGGCGTTCCCCTGGGAGTCTGGTTGGGGGAATCTGGATGCAAATCCTGGGCATTGTCTGTTTTCACTTGTGGCGAATAAGTCTATAGTGGGGAAACCCCACTGAGAGAAGATATCTTCTACGACCTCTCTGTGTAGAACCCATTCGTGTTCCTCTGGGAGGGAGTCTCTGCTCAGAGCATCCGCTAGGGAATTGAGCTCCCCTGGAACATGTTGTGATGACAGGAAGATGTTCCGTCTGAGTGCCCATATACAGATTTTCTGGGCAAGCTTGGACAGATTTGGCGAACGAGTCCCTCCTTGCTTGTTCAGGTAGAACATGGCTGTCGTGCTGTCCATCCGGATTCGCACTGACAGGTTTAGTAGGTAGGGCTTGAACGCTTGAAGCGCTCTGAATACTGCCAGAAGCTCTAGCAGGTTGATGTGGTTCTTGGCCACTGAGGGAGACCAGAGACCCTGAGCTGTGTGGTGGAGATGGTGAGCTCCCCACCCCGTCAGACATGCATCGGTAGTGACTACTGCCTGTACCTCGGGATCGTAAAAGGGTTTCCCCTGTGCAAGATTCTCTCTTGTCCACCAGTGAAGACTTTGTACTAGTGTTGGCAAAACGACCACTAGATCGTCCCACTGACCACTTGCCTGAGACCACTGTTTCGCCAACCATTCCTGCATGGGACGCATGCGCAGGCGCGCGTGGGGGACCAGGTAAATACATGACGCCATCATGCCTAGCAAACGCATTGCTTTGCATACCGTTATTTGGTGACCGGACTGATATTGCAGAATTTGCAGTAGTATATTCCGAATTCTTTCCTCTGAAGGAAATGTCAACCCCTCTTGAGTATCTAGGATTGCTCCTAGGAACTGTTTGGAGGTGCTTGGCACCAGGCTTGACTTTTTCTTGTTGATTGAGAAGCCTAATTCGTGGAGGAGGTTGATAGTCCTTTGAATGTTTGTTCTGCAAATTACTGGGGTTTTCCCCCGTTATGAGCCAGTCGTCCAGATAAGGGTACACCGGGATTGCCTCCCTGCGTAGGTGTGCAGCCGCCACCGCCAGTACCTTGGTGAATACCCTTGGTGCCGAAGCTATCCCGAAGGGCAGTACCTTGAACTGGTAGTGCCGACTGTCCACCTTGAAGCGCAAGTACCTTCTGTGCGCTGGGAACATGGAAATATGAAAATAGGCATCTTTCATATCCAAGGTTGCCATGTAATCCCCCTTTTTTAGGAGGGGGATTACCTCTTGTAGCGTAGTCATTCGAAACTTTTGGGGCTTGACATACTTGTTGGCAGGCCGTAAGTCCAATACTGGGCGAATTGTCAAATCTTTTTTTGGCACAAGGAAGTAAGTTGAATAAATACCCTTGTTTACCTGGTGTCCCGGGACGAGTTCTATCGCGTCCTTCGCTAGCAGATTGGCGATCTCCTCGAGGAGAATCTTCTAATGTTCTAAAGAGTGTACTCTTTGTCGTGGGGGATGGTTCCGGGGACGCTGCAGTAGTTCTATACAGTACCCTGCGGATACTGTTGACAGCACCCATCTGTCTGATGTGATCCCTTCCCAAGCCTGGGTGAAGTTGGAAATGCGTCCCCCTACTGGGGTTGCGTGAGAAGGGACCCTGAACTGAGCGTCACTGCTTTGGTGGAGGCGTGCTGCCTCCTCTACTGGGGCTGCCTCTGCCTTTACCACGTCCTCTCCTATTACCCCTGCTGTAACCCTGGGTAGACTGTTGGCTGTTGTTGTTCCACTGTGTACCCTGCCCCTGGGAATAGTTTGATCCTCTCTGGGAATTTTGGCCACGTGGGCGACGAACATTTCCATTCCCTCTCTGGTTAGGGGGTTTATTGATTAACTGGCCAAGGGACTTGAGTGTCTAATATTCGTCCTTGGCATTCTTCAGCATGTCTTTGACCGCCTTACCAAACAACAGATCGGCTTCCACCGGTTTGTCCAACAATGATGCCTGGGTTTCTGCCTTAAAACCAGTCTGCCGTAACCACGCATGTCTCTTGATAACAGTACCTTCTGCTATCAATCTGCCTGCGTTGTCCACGGCGTCAAAAGTTGCTTTTAAAATGCAACCAGACACGGCTCTACCCTCTGCGGAAATTCGTGCTAACTGGCCCTTTAAGGGTTTGGTGCAGAGGCTAGGAGTGCCGCGACTTCTTCCCATTGATGGCAGTTGTAGCTGGCCAACAGGGTGGTGGAGTTTGCAATCCTTGCCTGATAGGCGGACGTTGAGGCTACTTTCCTGCCGAAACCATATAGTTTTTTGCTCTCCTTGTCTGGAGGAGCTTCGGACGATGACAAGGGTGTTCCAGCCCTCTTACGACTGTTAGTGACAACCAGGGAGTCTGGCTTCAGATGTCCTCTTATATACAGAGGGTCAGACTGGGCTGCCCTGAAAGGTTTTTCAACTCTGACTGCTCTGGTGAGGTTCGGGTTCACCAGGGACGGGTCTATTCTTCGCTGAATAGACTTAAGGATAGGGATGGTCTGGGCAACAGGCCTCATTTCTCCCACTAACTCCTCGGCGAAGTCCCTCTCTTCCTGGACACCGTGGGTGTCAATATGGAAATGTTCTTCTGCTCGTGCGAGAACCTCGTTCAGGAGGGGTTGGTTATCGACAGGAGAGTCGGTAACCGGGGCTTCCTTCTCTACCGGGGAATCTACTCTGTAGGTTTCAGGGTCTTCCTCTTCTTGGTCCTCATCATCCCCATAGTAGCCTGTCCCGGTTTGCTCTTCTACCATGCCAAATTCTTCGTCCTCACCAAAGGAAGTCTCTCCTTGATACTGTGAGTATGGCAGTGAGTATGGTTGTACATCGAAGGGGTCCGCAGACCTCATAGGTGTCTCAAACCAGGGCTTCTTACTCGGGGGGATAGGATCATTAGAGCCTGAGGGTGTAGCCCCTTGTGGATTATATGAAAGGAAATGGTCTGGATTTTTATCATAAAAGTCTGCCAAAGAAGACATCCTTGACATGACCCTATCTATGTCATCACTCGACCATTCTTTGGAACTGGGAATGACTCTCTCAGAAAGTCTAGGAGACTTATCTTGAGTAGATTTGCTGGTGTTAGAAATAGCAGCAGACTTGGGCTTGTCTGTCTGTTTAGGAGGAGTGGAGTGTTTCACAGGTGTGGAAGAGTGCAGTGACTGCTTCTTCTGCTGTTTTCCCCCCTCCCCGTGAGTGGAAAAGTGTTTTCCCTGTCCGTTTGTGGTTCTGGAGGTTTTCGACGCCTGGCGTCGAGGATCGGGGGTAGAGTCCCTGTCCTTCGAACGTGGGGCCGCGCTGATCTTGTCTGCGGGCTCCAACTCCTGGAGAGCGGCATGGGGGTGGAAGTCGTCTTCGTCCTCCGACGATCGAACTTCTGTTAGCTTAGGGAGCGAGGCACTCTTGGCAAGAGTGGATGATTGCCTGGAGTCATGCGGCGATCTCGATCGAAAACGCCCAGAGGACACCGATTCGGACCGTTCTCTATGTGCCTCTTTCCGAGAACTCGACGTCGTCGAGTCTCGGTTGGACTTCGTGTGTTTTGTGTGAGTGGTGTGTGAAGCGCTTGTGTCGCCGGGGGTCTTCCCCATAGCCGCCCTGTCGGACGACCTTCCGAGGTCGGGGACCTGCGCTCGGCTGTCTTTCGACGCCGTAATGCCCTCACCGTCTGAAAGCACGGCGTCGCTGCCATCGCTGAAGGCGCCCTCCGCTGCCATGGCCGCCTGCCTGGCCTGGTGGGCCCAACGCTTCGTCGAACGGTCCTTAAGTGTCTTAGGTTTAAACCTACTACACGCTCTGCAGTTCGCCTTGGGGTGGTCCCTCGGCAAGCAGAGATTGCACGTGGCGTGCCTGTCGACCCAAGGGTATTTGCGATTGCAATTGGGGCAGAATTGAAAAGGGGTACCCTCCATACGCACCTTGAGGCAGCAGGCTGGTAAGTGTAGGAAATGTATAAGGTGTACCTATATACCAATAGTGTAGAGTATGTCCACCCCCCACTCTCCCTACTTGCAGGGCCGAGGCCAGAGGCCTTCCAAGGCCCGGGCCGAGGCCAGAGGCCTTCCGAGGCCCAAATCCGTCGTGCAGCAGCCGACGGTCGAATTCTTCTCCAAGCCAGCGTCGAGTGTCGAAGTTCAACATTGGGATGGGGAAAGGATATAAATTAATCGATATTTTAGCAAAAGTATGGCTAAGGCCAGGGGACTCCGCAAAATGCTTCCGACCAGTATGGCGGAAAAAAACAATCTGAGGATCCTAGACGCGTGAGGGACCTTGGGTACAGTGGACGTCACACTAGGGATAGTATTACTGGCACGCCCTGTGTCGACGCCCATTTTCGAGTTTCGAAAAACAAACTGTAATACTCCGCAGCTTCCAATAGATGTCGACCTATGCACAGCATGTGATCTAAGCAGATTCCACAAGCCTCAGAAATATATATCTGTTAATGATGAGTTGGAAGAGGTAGATGTGTCTCTTAATGTAAGCCTCACTGCCCCCTTGCCTGCTCAGCAACCTCAACCCTTGTCATCTGGGACCCCCACAGGTCCTACACTCAGTCCTGAAATTATTGCTCTAGAGAAAATGAGGCTTGAACTGGAATTCAAACGTTTAAATGCTCAAACTGAACACAAACACCAAGAACTTAAGTTCAGAGAAATGGAGTTGAATCATGAACTAGAAACAAAAAGATTGTCTCTTGAAAATGCTTCTCTCCCAGAGTCTTCTAGGTCTTCCAGTCCTAAGAGACCGTGTATTCCTAAAGAAATTGTGGGTATGTATGAGGTTAAGCTTGGTAGTTTAGATTGGTTGGCAATGTTTGAAAATAACCATGGTATTCAAGGTCTCACAGGGAATCAATTGCTTCCCTGCTCCATCTCTAGGCTACACACTGTTGAATCTGATGTTGTAATGGAGTTGTGGGAGGTGGATATGATGGATTATGAGTGTGTGAAGCTAGCTTTAATTGCTAGATTTGGGAAGACCCCTTCCCAGTACCATAAGAGGTTTAGGACTCTCAAAAAGCATGATGGTACCCCTTGGGCTACCTGGGTATGTGAATGTTTGAAAAACTTAGATGGTTGGATTAAGGGTTACAGAGTAAACACTTATGAAGGAATGAGGAATCTTGTTATGTTGGAGTCTATGTTTGATGTCTGCTCTCCTGAGCTCAGACAGCATTTGGCTGATCCTAAGGAGATAGATCCAAAGAAGCTAGCTAAGGCTGCTGACTTGTGGGTTGCCAACAGGGCTACTCACAAGGATTCTGGGGCTACTCAGAAAAAGGATGAGGGGAAGCAGCCAAAGAAAGATAACAAAGAGAATTCTAATAGCTCCAATCCAAAAGTGGGCCACAAACAACAACATAAGGGTAAACCACAAGGGAAACAAAATCAGGCTAGTACACCATCTGGACCCAGACCAGATGGAGGTCAGAACAAACCCCATTCATCAAAACATTTGGGAGATGTTATGTTTGTGGGTCAACAGACCATGTGAAAGGGGATCCCAGATGTAAGGGTAAACCTTCAGGGGTCCACATTGTCTCCTTAGCCTTCTCTCCCCAGAGCAAGAACCACCTATGGCAACTGGAAACTTTCACCTACTGGCTGATGAACCCATGAGAGTCTCAGCTAGTGTTTCTTTAGTGTCCCTGGGCTTGTGAGAACAACAGAATCTAGATGTCTATAATTCCATCCCAGATAATACTAAAGAGTATTATAAAGATAGCGTTCTTTTGAATGGTCAGGAAACCCCTGCCATCAGAGACACTGGAGCCAGCATAACTACGGTGGATGAATCATTTTTCAAGATGGAGGATGTTGCTAAGGCACCCAAACGCCTCACCAAGTTAGCTGTAGGCCCTGTGCAAATGTTTCCCCAGTTACCAGCTCTCATCCAGTGTAATGGCATGACTGTCAAAATACCTGTTAGTGTGCAGAGTGAAGTGCCTGGGAGAGTCCTGTTGGGTAATAACCTGAAAACTCTTGGGAGTTGTGTCAAGCACCCCCAGGTCTCCCAGTAAAAGGAAACAGGAGCTCACTAGGTCTGCAAAGGAGAGAACCTTGAGAGGCTCTCCAGAAGAGTTGATAGAGGAAACTATCACTCCCACTCCACAGGAGTTGCTCACTGCTATTTCTAAGAAAACAGAGGCAAAGGGGAAACCCAAGACCTCAAGGGAAAAGTCAGACAGTACCCCTGTGCTACCAACAAGGACATCCCCAAGATTGTCAAAAGTCACACCTGTGACTCCTACACCTGCTGAGGCAGAGTGGGAGGTACAACCTTGTGTGGTTGAGCCAGTATCTGAAGAATCAGATCTGGAGGAAGACACTGTCTTAGTTGGAGATCTTGACCATGTTGACTATCCTGTGCTGCAGTCTTTACTGGCAGAAGGTGGACCCAACAGGGCAGACTTCAGCAAAGGACAGAGAGAGTGTCCTACTTGTGAAGATCTTCGACAACAGGCTGCTAACCAACTTTATGGGCAAGAAGTTGGGAAGCACAGGTTGAGCTGGGAAGATGGCCCCTTCTACAGTGAACTAACTGAGTCTAACCCTGGGGACTGGAAAAGAATTGTAGTGCCCCTTGCCAGCAGACTCCAGTTCCTACAGTTAGCCCATGAGATACCTGTGGCTGGTCACTTGAGTTTCAAGAAGACCAAGGAAAGGCTCTCTCTCTACTTCTACTGGCCTAAAATGGGTTCAGAAGTTGACAAATTCTGTAGGAGCTGTCACACTTGCCAAACCTCTGGCAAGAGTGGAACCAAGAATGTGGCACCCCTGGTGCCTCTCCCAGTGGTGGGAGTTCCTTTTGAGAGGGTAGGCATTGACATTGTCGGTCCCCTTGACCCTCCCACATCTTCAGGGAACAGGTTTATCCCGGTTGTAGTAGACCATGCTACAAGATACCCAGAAGTCATACCTAGGAGAACTGTTACGTGTCAGGCTGTGGCTAAGGCTCTACTTGGTGTTTTTGACAGAGATGGGTTTCAATAAGGAAGTGATATCTGACAGGGGATCCAATTTGATGTCCCACTACATGCAGGCCATGTGGAAAAACTGTAGTGTCACTTACAAGTTCTCTACAGCCTACCATCCACAGACAAAAGGACTGGTAGAGAGGTTTAATCGTACTATGAAGAGCATGATAGGTGCATTAGAAGAACCCCTTAAGAAAAAGTGGGACCTTCTACTGCCATGCCTTTTCTTTGCATATAGAGAAGTCCCCCAGGAGGGAGTTGGTTACAGTCCCTTTGAACTTCTCTATGGCCATCCAGTCAGAGGTCCATTGGCCCTGATCAAGGAGGGGTTGGAGGGTGCTCCTTCCCCCAAGCCAGTCAGAGTGACTGACAATGTGATAGGTCTCCGGAGGAGAATGTCACACATGATGGCAGAAGCAAGTGATAACTTGAAAGCAGGTCAGGCTCTGGTCAAACATTGGCATGACCAGAAGGCCAGCATGGCTGAGTTTACTGAAGACCAGCTTGTATTAGTTATGGTGCCAACAAGGAAGAGGGCCTTGCAGGACAAATGGATAGAACCCTTCAAGGTTGTGGGCAAACTTGGAGAGGTGAACTATTTGGTGGACTTAGGCAGACCTAAGGAGGCTCCCAGAGTCTTTCACCCCAACCGTTTAAAGGCTTATGTCTCGAGACCAGAAGTAGGAGCTTTGCTTCTAGCTTTAGCTCAAGAGGAAGAGGAGAGTAAACCCCTACCTGACCTCCTCAGAGGCCAACCTTTAGATGAAAAAATAGAAGGAGTTAATCTCTCTTCTCAGCTGACCTCTGAACAACAGGAGGAATGCAGAGTTCTGTTGAATCAGTTTGCCCCAAAGGCAGGATCCAAGGAGTTGAGATTCTGTGTTGACTATAGAGCTCTAAATGAAGTCACTAAGACTGATGCCCATCCTTTGCCAAGGACAGATGAACTGGTGGATAGACTTGGTTAAGCCAAGTACCTCAGTACATTTGATCTAACCTCAGGCTATTGGCAAATAGCACTGACAGACCATGCCAAGGAGAAAACTGCATTATCCACCCCAGCAGGCCTCTACCAGTTTAAGGTTATGCCTTTTGGACTAAAGAATGCACCTGCTACATTCCAAAGGATGGTTAATCAAGTTCTGAATGGGATGCAGGATTTATGCATGGCATACTTAGATGACATTGCAGTGTTCAGCCCTACATGGAAAGAACATATTGATCACCTGGGATATGTTTTGCAGGCTCTTGAGCAGGCCCATCTAACCATAAAGGCAAGCAAATGTCAAATTGTCAGAGCAAGGTGGCCTACCTTGGTCTTGAGGTAGGAGGAGGTGAGATAAGGCCATTTCCTAGCAAAGTACAAGCTGTGCAAAACTGGGCCACCCCTACTACTCAAACCCAAGTGAGAGCGTTCCTAGGCCTTACTGGATACTACAGGAATTTCATAGAGAACTATGGGTCCATAGCTTCTCCCTTGAATGTGATCTCCTCTCCAAAATTCCCATAAAAGGTTAGATGGAATGAAGAGTGCAATCAAGCCTTTGAAAAACTGAAGAAAGCCCTTTGTCAAGCTCCAGTCCTAAGAGCTCCTGATTACCACCAACCCTTCATTGTGCAGACAGATGCCTCCAATATAGGTATAGGTGCAGTCCTTAGTCAACTGGATGAGAAAGGTAGGGAGCACCCCATTTGCTTCATCAGTAGGAAACTGAAGGAACCAGAAACAAGGTGGACAACCATAGAGTGTGAATGTTTTGCCATTGTGTGGTCTTTGAAGAAGTTTAGACCATACTTGTATCTACCTTTGTGATTCAGACAGACCAGCACCCCTTGAGATGGTTAATGCAAATGAAAAGGGAGAACCCAAAACCTCTAAGATGGTCAATCTGCCTGCAAGGGTTTGATTTCACCATTGAGCAAAGAGCAGGATGTCACCACCAAAATGCTGATGGTCTCTCTAGGATGTTTTTAACCGATTAGAGGTAGAGATTCATCTAGGAGTGGATTCAATCCTCCTGTCCCTTAATCTGAGGGGTGGGGGGCGAATGTTAGGAAGAATTCTTATAAATGGCTGATTTCCCTTACCTAATGAGTTCCTCAGCAGCTTTGCTGGATTTCTAGGGTTTATTGTTTTCACCTGGTACGAGTGTGAGCCTTTTTCCCACTCTTACATGTGTTTTGCTGTGTGTGTTTTCACTTTGTGTGCGATCTTGGGCACTGGAGCCTCACCTACTCCATGGCCTCATGTTTTTCATGTGTGTTACACAGCACCTTCAGTGCATTGACACACGGTTGTCTTTGAGACTTCCCACTGACTCGATTTTCTGGGGCTGACTACTGTCCCCCAGAAAAGGTAAAGTTGCCATTAACTTTATTTTAGTCACTTTAAACCACAGACCCAGTACACCCCATCTTACATGGAGTATTGGAAAGGGTTAATTCTTATCCTTTTTTGTCTGTGTCTCTTGGAGCATTGTTTTGCTAGCTTTACATCAAGACTGAACTGGTGGCAGTGGTAACTACCCTATTTTTTATACCGCGGTTATCTTAAATAACCATTGTATTTTTTTAAGCTATTATATTGGCCTCAAACATAAACCCACTTGACCATATATATTTAATTACGGTTCTGGCTGAGTTTATTCGCCATTTCTTTTTGTAAATGTCTTTCTCGTGTTTTACTCTGCGCGCCAAACCAGGTTTGGTCGCTTTGTTCGCTGTCTTTTCGCAGGCTTTTGCACAGAAGCCTTCCTTAAGGCGCCTGAAAGTCTGGGTAGGCAGGATGTGAGGGAGGGGTCTTCGGACCCCTGCCATGGGTTCCCTTGGTAACCCAAGTCACACTCCTGTTTGATTGGCTGGGTGACTGTCCTTGCAAGGACAGCCTCCCTGCTGTGTGATTGACAGCCAGGCTGTATGAATGGGGGGAAAAACTGCATAAAAATGGGACTGGAAAGGCAGAGTCGCCACTGGAACAAAAGAACCAACGAGGAGCTGATGGAAGAGGACCCCTACAACAACTGAACCGCCCGCTGAAGCCCTGCTGCAGGTCTGAATCTTCATAATCCGACGACAGAGAAGATTCTCCAGGAAACTTCTTCCCTTGAGCTGGTGGGACCAACCAGTTCGCCCAAACTGCAAGCCAGGACCCCTCCTCTGGTCGAATTCGCTGTACAGAGCTACAGTGGGCCAGATAGCCAGGAAGGTCGGACCCTGCTTGGGTTTTAAGGAGAGCACCTTTTATTTGTTGCTTTGCTCTGCTGCTGGTTTCTTCCCTGGGTAGTGCATAACCCTCCAGTCTTCCTACTTCTTGTCAGTCCGACAGTCGCTTCAGGAACCGTGAGCCTGCAGGACATACCAGGAAAGTCCGCCTCAGCTACAGCTTCCTCTCCTTAAGGTACTGTGCAAATCCGGTTGTTCATTTCGTTCAGCCGCGGTGAAAGTGTTTGAAATCTTTCTCCAAACCGAGGGCTTGTCCTTCTCTTCGAACTAACTTTTCTGCCAACCAACCTCGTCCAGAATGCGTGGCACGAACTTTACCGCAAACTACCCTGAACTGTGTGATCTTGAGCAAAAGACTTTTGACCCATTGACTTTGGCCCTAAGCCTTTTCTACCTGATTCTATCACTACAGTTCCTCATGCTCAGTTCCCCCGAGTACTTACTTGTTGGTGTGGTTCGATTTCTATTAACTCTGTTTTTCCCTCACTTTTAAACTGCTAGAGTGGCATTTTGCTCCCACTTCATTTTGTGAGCTTAACTTGTCTGGCACTTATTGGGAGTGGTGTATTAAGAGTGTGATTTTTAAACTGCTTATAATAGTGTAATGTTATACAACTGAAGAGTGAAATAAATGTATATTCTTTTACTTGAAAACCTTGAGTCAGTGTTTGCCTGAATCATAGTAATTGCTGTCCTTTGTGTAACTATTTGATACTGCTCACTTACTCTTGAGATAAATCTGGCTGCTCAGCCATCGCTACCACTTTAACTGTGTAGTACAGGCTTGTACTAAAGGTGACATTGTACTGTCACTTGTAGTCTTAATTGTGTGTGGTGTTCCCAAAGGGTACTGCATATAATTCTGCCTAACAGGGACTTCTATGAATCCCTGTACGCTACGAGAGGCACGCCACCAGATGCCGAACTGAGGGAATAAATCGAAGCAGCGGCACTCCTCAGGCTGGACGCGGCAGCAGTGGAGGCCCTGGCAAAGCCTTTCATGGTTGAAGATATGCTGGGTGCGATGAGGGCTCTACCCACCTCGAAGGCCCCGGGGACGGACGGCATAACAGCCGAGTTCTATAAGGAATGGGGCCCAGCTGTAGCCAGCCACATGCTGGACGTATGGGAGGGGGGACTGAGAACGGGAGTACTCCCCCCCCCCCCTCTATGCGGTAAGCCGTCATAACATTAATCCTGAAGCCAGGGAAGGACCCACTCGACTGCTCGTCGTATCGCCCAATCTCTCTTTTAAATCTGGATATGAAAATATTTGCTAAGGTGCTGGCGGACTGCGTTCTTTCATACATCACACAGATAGTTCACCGGGATCAGTCAGGGTTTATCCCCGGAAGGTTGGCATCATTAAACCTCAGGCGCCTATTTGCAATCCTGGCACAAATAGATCCAGCAACTCAGGCGTTGGCGGTGCTTTTGGATATGGAAAAGGCATTTGACTCAGTGGAGTGCAACTACCTGTTTGAAGTTCTGGTGCAAGAGAGGGTCCCCATGTACTATATGGAAGCAGTGAGGCTGTTATATGCAGGTTCCAGAGCTCAGATAAGCATTGGGGGGACATGGCCGAGCCAGTTTACACTTGGGAGAGGGACCAGACAAGGGTGCTTGCTCTCCCCATTAATCATTGCTTTTGCAATAGAAGTATTGGCGGGCAGGCTCCAGAGATTTCACGGACATAGGGGGTTAACCATGAGCGGGCCAAGAGAACTAGTCTCACTATATGCGGATGACGCAATTATTTATATGAAGGACCCGGAAGTACATTGTTCCTGCTAAACGAGGCAACATACCCTCCGGCGAACGTAGAGGGCTTTGGCTGGGAGCAGAACACTGTCACGTACCTGGGTGTGGAGGTCAGCAGGGAGCCCCAATCTCTGTTAGATAACAACCATAAGAAGGATCTAAGAGCATTAAGTACTAAGATAGACAGATGATGCAGGATTCCACTTACGCTTATGAGAAGAGTGGCTATTGCTGCAATGGTGGTGATTCCCAAGCTTCTATACATGTTTTTAAACATACCAGTCTGGCCAGGTAAAAAACTACTTCCGTGTGGTGCGCTCTCAACTGATAAAATTATCCTGGCACCCAATAAACCCTTGGATAAGCTGGGAGGCAATGACCCAACCTTGGGAGAAAGGGGGGATTTGCGCCCCGGATGTAGAAGCGTACTTCCTGGCAGCTCAATTGTCCTTTGCTAAATTCTGGATGCCGGGGGTGCAGCAGATGCCACACGTGCGTATAGAAAGATGGTGTCTGGTAAAGGATCGAAAAAAAGGGTCGAAAGGTCAAAGGATCGACTCCAAAGGACCGAAAACCAAAGGATTTAATTTTTTTTTATTATTATATATTTTTTTTTTGGTTTTCGTATAGGTAAAAAAAAAATTGTTTTTTAGCAAAAAAACAGGGGGTGGGGGACCCCCCCCCCAAAAAAGTAAAAAAATAAAAATAAAATTCGATCCTTTTGTTTTCGATCCTTTGGTGTCGACCCTTTGACCATTCGATCCTTTTACTGTCGATCCTTTGACCCGTAACCTAGAAAGATGATCCGTGCACCCCCACGTGCTGCAGGGTGTGTTGATCTCAGGGATGGTGGCTGACAAATGCAAAACAGACACAGTAGCGTGCACTATGCACGAATGGAAGCTGACTATGAAGAGGCTCGGGGTGGAGCACCCATTCCATCCAGTCATCTCGCTCTGGCGGATCGAAGTCTTGGGTGCCAACATGCAATATTTCCATGGTGCGGGATGGGGAGGGGGCGGGGATAGCACGACTGGAAAATATGTACCCTAGGGGGAAGTTTGTGTCTCAGGACAAGTTTTGTTAGAGAAACATTTGCCTTACCAAGAAGGATATTGAGGAAGACACCAATTGTTTTGATTCTGAAGAAGTGTTTGTGAAAGAGACATTTATGTTACTAAGTGGAAGGATGCAGGGGAAGGAAAAGACATTTGTGTGAATTGAATAGACCTTCATTAAATCAGAACTTTTCCAAGGGTATTCCTTAATTGATTCGGGGAAGGCAACCCAACCGTTGTCACAAGAAGTACTTTATGAGTTTGAACGTTTACACGTTTTTGTTGAATTGAAGACAACCAAATACTCCTTGTGTCATTTTGTTGTTTGTATTGGTGTGGGTCAGAAACTTTTTGGATACTAGGTCATCTTTCTTAGGTTTTAGTTTGCTAGGTAGGGACATCCTTGTTAGGATAGGAAAAGATAGGCGTTTATCTCAACCTCTTTAGTTTAATAAATGGCAAACATTGAGACAACTATACCTTTGTGCCCCTATCGCATTTCTGACTCCTCACATTACCCATGGGCTTTTTTAAAACTTGGTTTTATACCCAAGTTCCCTATTGGTAGGTAGTGTTTATTGAGTTTAACAATAAGATTTTATTTCTGATTGGGAACAATCGAGTAGTCGGATAGTCGAGTTCCATCAGCTAGTGGCCTTCCTTTGAAAAGGAGATGTTGTTTTTTCGTTTTTCAGGAATAGTTGTTTAATCGTATAAACGGGTTAAGTTGGGGAGACTTAACTGAATCTCTTCCCCTGTAACTCCTTTAACAATTAATAGCATTGGAGGCGGACGAACAACAACAAAAAAAAAGAAAGGTACGGGATTATCAAGTAAATCAAAATAGCACTATTGACACTATAAGGATGCAGAAGTACGAGATTGACACAGTGGTGGCATTTATAACGCACCTGTACACAAGTGTTTCTAGGCCTGACAAGACAAGGGAGGAAAGAAAGAGGGATGACAAGACGAACAATCTTACTAGGCCTTGTGTCATTCAGATTCTGCAAGAGCGACTTTGTAAAGTGCAGGAGGAAGGGAGGAGGGGAAGTGCCAGGGAGAGGGAAGGGGGAAGTACAGCCAGGGCAGAGCGGCTCTGGGTAAGTGCAAGGAGTTAGGGGACTGTGGGTAACAGATACAGCCCCTAAGTGCGCGGTATGCCCGAAGGCAGTGCAGGGGAGACTGATCATGGAGGAAACTGGTACCCAGTAGACTCTGAGAGTAGCTAAGCAACCAGTCAGCGCATGAGACAGGTAGGTCAGCAGGGGAGATACAGAGAGAAAGCAGAGGAGAAAAGGAAGGTATTGAGCTGCTTCCGGAACTTCAGGTAGTCCGATTCAAGTTTGCGAGGGGCAGGTAGGCCATTCCAGAGGGAGGCACCTGCAGAGCAGAGAGATCTACCACTGCTCTCTGCCGGTGAAGCGTCTTACCCTCAGAGAGTTTGAGATAGCTGAGCAAAGGGCTCACAAAGGAAGGTATTTTTTAAGTGAAAGTTGGATGTAGTGTGGTCACTGGCCGCAGAAAGCTTTGTGGAGAGGGTCTTGAACTTGGACCTTGCAGCCACTGGAAGCCAGTGGAGAGATTTCAGGGCTGGAGAGATACGGTCCCTGGGCTTGAGGATAAGGAGAAGTCTTGCAGTCCTGTTCTGGATTAGTTGTAGAGTGCGGAAAGTAGAGGAAGGCATAATAAGAAAGAGGCTATTTCAGTAGTCCACCCTAGAGAGAACCAGGGCTGTGGAGGCAGTGAGCTTCTGGGGGAAAGTGAGAAAAGGAAGAATACCTCTGACGAGGTGCAGCTGGTAGTGGGCCCTTCTTGCCAAGGTGTGTGATGTGAGGAGAGAAGGAGAGAGTTGAGTCGAAGATGACACCAAGGTTTTTAGCCTCACAGGAAGGCAAAATAAAAGGGCTCAAGGAGGGCAGCCAGAGTGAGCGAGGGAAAGAGGGAGCAGGGGTCCCAATGTGAAGGATCTCAGTCTTACTGGCAGAGATCATTGGAAGCTCACCAATCCTGAATCGCGGATAGACAGAAAGAGTGAGAGAGAAGAAGAGGCTGAGGGGAGCCTGTAAGAGAGTAGAATGCCATCAGCATAACACTGAAAGTTAGAGCAGAAGGTAGAGATCAGGTGTGCGAAAGGGACCAAGTAGACATTGAAGAGCCAGGGTGAGAGGATAGAGCCCTAGGGGACACCACAGGTGGAGAGAGGTGGTGGGGAGAAACAACCCAAGTTGGACCTGGGAGGGTTGGTCCAGGAGGAAGATCACAGAGTCGTTTGATCAGGATGGCGTGGTTGAAAAGTGTCAAGGGCAGAGGAAAGTTCAAGTAGGATGAGGAGAGAAGGAAGGCTAGAGTCAAGACTAGTGAGCGGATCTGAACTGGTGTTCAGGAGAGCAGTTTCCATGCCTCTGGCTGCTCTGAAACCAGACTGCTGGTCATGGAGATAACCAACATATTCAGTGTGGAGTGTAAGCTGGGAGATGGGCAGCTTTTCCAAGAGTTTGTGCAGGAAAGGAGTGATAGAGATCGGGCGATAGTTTGCCAGACAGGTAGGATCCGCAGAAGGCTTTTTAAGGAGGGGTGCACAAGGGAGTGCTTGAGGAGAGAGGGGAAGAATCCAGTGGCGAAAGAGTGACTGCAGAAAACGTCCAAGGCTGGAGCGAGGGTGTCAATGTGGTCCTTGATGGTTCTGGAGCAAGGCAGCACCTGTTTGGACGACACTTTCATAGATCAGACCTGTCTAAAAACATAGTAAGGTACTGTCGGAAAGAGGAGAATGAGAGGGAGAGGCGGCCAGAGGGGGGCATATGGAGAGGTAGAGGGAGATGAAGAAGAGAGAGGACAGGATGTCTGAGTTTTAGTGGTGAAGTGAGAAGCCAGAGCGGTACGGAGGGGCTGGGTGGGAACAGGAGAGGTGGAAACTGCAGAAGAACTGGGCAGCTCCTTGCATATTTTAAAGAGTTTGGCCGTGTTGTTAGAGGCCACAGAGTCGTGGGCTTGGATGTGGACTCTCTTCTTGGACAGGATAGAGAGTCTTTATTTCCTTTGGAGCAGGTGGCAGGCCAGTTTGTCAGGTGATACTCCTGAGGCACTCCACTTCTGCTCAGCCACCCTGCACTTGCGTTTCAGGGCGGCGAGGTCTGAGTTATACCAACAGTTGCACTTGGAGGTAGGCTTCAGTGGGATTCTCATCACAGGGGCAAGAACGTTCAAGGTGTTGGAGATGGAAAGATGAAGGTTAGAGAGGGCTGTGTCAGAGTGTGAGTCAGCCGCAGACGTAGGAGGAGCAGATAACGTAGCGGCAAAGGCATCCACTGACACACGCTTCATGGGCCGAATGACCGAGAAGGTAGGTGGCAGTCATGGGGGACAGAGAGTTTCAGGTGAGAGGAGAGCAGAAAGCGGTCAGTCAAAGAGAGGAGTGGTGAGAGGGTTAGAGAGGGGGATGTCTGAAGAGATGAGAACATCCAGGGTGTGACCGGCAGAGTGTGTCAGATCAGAAGGTAGAATGGAAAGAGAGTGTCACAGAGTTTGCAGAAAAGCCCAGAGGAGGGATGTTTTAGTTGTTGTCAAAGATCTTTATTTGTACATAAAATAAAAACCCTACCTTGCCCTATTCCTAAGAGGGGTTGCCCTACCTCAACAAAAGGATTAAGGAATATGTCAGGGTGTCCAATAAAGTTAAATGTCCACCGTCCTGTGTCTAAACCTATTTCTGTTCCTTATACTCTAGATTAACTAAGGAACACTGGGTGTCTTCTTGATCCAGAAGGATATTCCCTCTGTTCTGGATGTCAGCTCAATGATCAGTTTACAATGAGAAAACACAAAGAGTTGTTCTCCTATTCAACTCAAAAGTTATTAAAGTTGGATAGTCCTCTAAACATGTGTAAAGGAAAGTCTCTATTGCCAGTTCACACCATGGGGGAGGGGGTTTATATCGATCCCCATAATTTTATCAAGCTGTTCAAAACCGATACAAAAAGAATTGATGGGGGAGCGTATTCCTTCCCCTTTTCTTTCAGTCTTTCTTATTCAGAAAACACAGTTCCAAAGTATCAGGGGTAATCACGCCCACCATGGGTCTTTCTCAGGTACACCAATGTATCAACAAGCCTGGTTCAGTATCCTGCCAGACTTGTCTGTAGATCTCAGTGTTCAAGAAAACGTCCCTTCTTTTAGCAGTAGATCCTTGACCCCTTGTTGTCTCTTAAAAACCGTATTTTATTGTGTGGGTCCCAGACCCCTGTCAGTGTGCTTCGTGGGACCTCCCTGACTTTCTGTGAGCCCAGACCTTTGATTGTGTGCTTCTCTGAACTGATATTGCTCCCTGGCCCTGGATTATGGCTCTAGCAGGGCTTCCCTGACTGTGTAGTTGTCCTGTCCCTTCTCTCTGGCTTATAGTATGAAGTAATCAGGCCCAGTTCACTAACCTGCCAGACACTGTTTCTCATATGTCTCCCTCTTTTGGCTCTTTCCAAGTACTGGTATGAGGGAGATGTGATTTTCAGCCTATCCCAACTGCCTCCTTCACTCTCCTTTATCTCTGCCACCTGTTACTGTAACCCATATACCTCTTATGGCGTTACCGGCTTGTTCGAGCGGCTCTGCAGAGTTTCTGTCTTCTGCTACGGACTTCTACACACCTTCCAGCAGTCACAGCGTGTCCCTGCAGCCTTGTCAGTTCAGGTCTCTCTCAGCGTGTGCTTCTCTGTCTGACCGCATGGTCTGACTCCCAGACCTCGATTCTCCAGCCTGGTTAAAGGGGAACACTGTACGTGTTCGGCGAGCCTCTGTTTGCGTTTCCTGTTCTCTGCGGTGAGCCTCCAGCCGGTTCTTGGTTCCTCTAGGGAGGATCTGACAAGGCACGTAGTCCTTATCTTTGGCTGTTCCTCCTGTTGACTGTACCGTGTATGTTGGTTCTACGGTAGGCTCTTTCCTCCTCAACTATTCTTCTCGTCAGTGGTTGTATAAGCTTCATCTGGTCCACCTTCAATCTTCCTCGTCTCAGTATGGCCTATGTGGAAGGGATCTTCGACTCTGCACAAATATATGGGAGTGGGGAGGACCACAGAGGACTGAGCGGGGTAAGAGGAAAATGGGGACAGAAATGGCGGGGCGCATACCGTGTTCTCCCAAGATAGTTATCACTGCTTCCATTGAGGGATTCCCTGCCCATGAGATCCTCCTTCTAACTACCACCCCCAAGGGTACTATCGGGTAGCAGCCTCACCTTTCTGGCTGCATAGGCCTCTATGAGAGTAGAGACAATACCCAGGGATTCGCCACAGCTGGCATGCTCGGTTTTGGAAGATGTTTTCCCTAAAGCGAAAGAACTGAGGTTGGGTTAGAAGCCAGGTCAAAAGGGTGTATATGATTACTCCATGTTGAACATGTTCGAGCAGCTTGTGGTTATGCCACAGAACTATTGCATCATATTTGCCCATACATTTTGCAAAAAACAGCTCTCTACTGGCTTCAGCCTTGATTAATTTGTGCCTGGACTACTGCAATAGCCTGTTCTTAGGTACATCTAAGACCAACCTTGAGGCGTACAAGTTGTTCAAAATGGGGCAGTTAGAGCTGTCTGTGGCCTTTCCAGGAGGGACGTTACGGAAGCCAGAAGAGATCTACACTGTCTCCCGATCAAAGATCGGATCACACACACAAGGCACTGTCCATTACGTTCAAATGTCACAATGGTGAGGCGCTGCAATATCTAGCAAATCGCCTCGTGACCCTCTTGCCCGGTCGCCGGTTACGCTCCTATGATCCCTCTAAACTGGCACAAACCAAATTTGAACTGAAGACATTAGGAGGTTCTATGTTTCACGTTCAGGCTCCATCCTTCTGGAACAAACTCCCCCCTGAGCTCAGGCAAACAAAGTTCCACCGAATTCAAAAAAGGTGTCAAGACTCTTCGGTTTATTCATAACCCAGATTAATCCGCTATGGCTTCCCCGTTCTACTCATAGGTCCTGATCCTGTTAGCTCGAATGATTCTTGCCTTGTTTTGTTTTTTTGTTATACGCTTTGAGGCCTATGGGCGATATAGCACTCTATAAGAATTAAATATTACTAATAATAATAACAGCCAGCCATTGTTAAAGGGTTCTCGCATACCTTATTTCCTTCATACCCGAGAAATGTGTTGGTCTCTGGGGGCTTGATCACTTTAGACTCTCTGAGGATTCACTGTCTCCCACTGGGGAGTCACCTCGAGAGGGATCCCACTTACCCTGTCCACTAGGGGGTGTTAAGCATAGAGGGATCACCTCCCTAGTCCCAAAAGGGATGGCTCCCCCTTCAGGAAAGAGAACAAACTCCATGGATTCATCACAGTATGAAGACATTTGGGGGCAGTGTCAGATGCCCTATTTTTTTTGTCAAATCTGTCCTTCGTGAAGGTGCATAAAAGGGTTCTTCCAGAACAGGAAAAGACACCAGTCTCCCAAACCTGTTCACATCATTGATAGCGAATCCCTCCTTCCTCTGTTCCATAGGGAGGAGGTCAAAACATCTTAGCCGCCATGAACAAGATGGTGTGAAATATCCCAACTTCATCGGCAGGAGAATCCCTTATTGGAAGCTAATCACACTTACCAATGGCTGGTAATAAATACTCAAACTCGTCTGAGGACGAAGTGTTAGTGGACGCGAAGTATTGAGGAGGGGCCTCAGAGTTGGCAAGATCCTCTAGAGAAGGGGGGGCAGATGGAATGAGGCAATGATGGTGTTAAGATGGAACAGAAGGCTAATAATGTGGAGAAGGAATATCAGGAACCCATGTCTGCAGTTCCGACACCTGCATTTGCAAAGTGGACAGTGATCTTCAAGTAGAGCTTGTGAAGGCATTGCAAAGTGGACAGTGATCTTCCAGTAGAGCGTGTGAAGGCATGGTGTCTTATAAGGTGGCTGCAGCGAAAGCAAGATGGAATGGTCATCTTTCTCTTCTGAGAAAACACCCTCCTGACCCTCAAAATCCATGTCAAATGCATGTTCCAAAATGTCCTAGGGAGACAAATTTGATCATCCGGGCTAGACTAGAGATACATAGGGCATGAGAATGAAAAGCAGCTCTGTCTGTCTCTTTGGAGACCAGAGCACACATGCAAAGTCTGTGAAAGTGCAAATGTCATGAAGTCGTGGACAGAGTGGTCTGCGTCAGAGGTAGTGTGGTCGTCGGCGAGGAAATCGGCATCGAAGGCACGGTCGCCAATGGGATACTTTCATTGAAGAGCATGTCGTTGGAGTCATGTACAACATACATTTGACAGTTTTATCCATAGTCGATGAAGAAGGCATTGACAGAATCGTAGACTGTCAGCCTCGTGTATGAAGGACGTGTCATGGATGATGGCGCCTTGGATGCAGATGGCACAATGGACGGGGTAATTGACTATACCACCGCTGTAGACTTCATTGACGAGGCTGGCTGCTTATGCGTTCTATGCAGTAGGGCCACCTTAAACGGGGCAGAAAGAGCATGGGTGGCACCTCATTTCCCACAGGAAACCTCCTTGTGGGATCTCAACTTCTTAGAAGAGGGACAACACTCTTGGGCCTGCCATGGCATAGTGAGGCACAGGGTTCTTACTGATGCCGAGTCTCAGGCTACAGTCCCCTCTTAGCGCCAGGCCACTAGTCTTTGTGACAGTCTTTCAACATAATATTTGACAAGAAGTGGTAAATGTAGTGGTCTGGATACAGACAATACAGATACTCCTCATGCTGTTCCACAATGTACATGTTTTTAAGGTGGCCGTGGCATCAATGCTTCACTCTCCTCGGGCATCGCCCCCCCCTCCCACTCAAAGAATCTTGGGTTCACCCGCTTCTAAAAAAAAAATTTTTTTAAACTCCCTTGCTCCGGACCTACCAAATCACTATAGACCCATAACCACTGTCCCGTTCTTGTGTAAGATATTAGACAAGGCGGCATACCTCCAGATTCATCACTTCCTGGAAGACATCATCCTGGGTAAGAGGCAATCGGGTTTCCAGCCACGCCACGGTACTAAAACTGCCCTACTCGATTTAAAAATTCAGATACATAAAACCATGGATAAAGGGAAACCAGTACTGCTCCTGCTCCTAGATCTGTCTGCAGCCTTCGATATTGTACATCACAAAACCCTCTGTAGACACCTCAAGGATGCCTCACACTTTTCCCAGCAAGCCACATCCTGGATCACCTCTTTCCTGGAGGTAAGACTCATGAGAGTATTCTCCGACCATGCATGCGCAGACTCCGCCCCCATTCACTGCTGAGTCCCTCAGGGATCCTGCACCTCACCCACCCTCTACAACATTTGTACTCTCCCACTTTTCAATGACCTTGACAATAACAACATAGCATATACGAACTATGCCGATGATACGCAAGTTCTACTCCCACTTACCAGCTCCTACGAACAAGATGCAGCCACACTCAACAAGACCTATGCCATCATCTAGGCCTGGATGGCAGCTAATGGTCTATGTCTCAATGGAGACGAGACCGAAATAATACTGGTAGGTCCCAAACAAGTCCTCAACAAACTGGATAGTAAATACACATCATTCAACATTGACAATACAACTATCACCACCTCAGCGGCAGCCAAAACTCTAGGAGAGTACATAGATTCCACTCTTTCCATGTCACGGCAAGTTAGCCCCATTGCCTCATCTGCCGCACCAACAACTAAGATCATAAACGCTGTCAATCCCTACCTCTCCTCCAAAAACTGTCTGTCCATAGCCAGAGTTACCGTGGGAGCAAGGTTGAGCTACTGCAACATCCTGTTCCTAGGCACATCATCCAAAAAATATGAAAAAACTCCAAATCACACAAAACAACGCCCTCAGAGTGGCCCTCAGCATGCATCCCCAAGAGGGAGCACATCTCCCAGACCAGACTTTTCGCCCATTGGCTCCCAGTTAAAGAGTGCATTCTCTTTAAAACACTCTCCATTACACACTCTTGCCCATCAAACACAGCACCTCCCTACCTATCAGAAACTATTCACCGTGCCACATCAAACAGACCAAAGCTGGCCCAGCACTGCAACCAGCTCGCAGTCCCAACATTTGAAAGATCCAAAGCAGGAGGCTCTAGTTTTGCTGTCCTAGCACCGAAGAACTGTAATGCACTACCACCCGCACTCAGGAAAGAGACGTCCCTCACAGTGTTCTGCAAGGCTCTGAAAACTCAACTCTTCCACTAGCCCCGCCACCATCTCAGTATGCCCCACCTGTAACAGCCTGACCCCTTACGGCATATATACCACACCGCCTTAATGAATGTTTATATACGGTTGCCATTACTTATGTATCTGACCATTGTACGAGTGCCATCCCACTGTATGACATTATGTAAACTGTTGTGCATACCAATGTATCACATTATGTAAATGGTTGTGTGCCCAAGCAAGTATCCTATAACAGCGCCACGATGCCCCAAAGCCGCTGTGCGCTTTATAAATTCAAATAAATAAATACATAAATAAATAAATAAATAAAATAAAATACCTTAAACAGAATTTTCTTTGTCTATTAGTCAGTCATGGTGGCACAAACAGAAAAAAACCCACAGGGGTAAATCCCGGGAGAAGCACACGGGTCTGTGTCCAGTATGGGGGCACCACAAGGGTGAAGGACTTCAAAATCCACAGAAGAGAAAAATACTTATCTCAACTTTCCAACGATGTGAAAAGCAGTCTTGAAGGTTGTAAAATTCATATAGAATCATTGAATGTAAGCCGAGAACTTGAAAAGGACTCCCAACACTTGACAATGCAGTAAGAATCTGAAGATGGCCTCCAGGGCAGGAGCTAAAAGAGGCACTGCCTACTGGCTAAAGGGTTAATGACCCAAAATGACAAAGAGAACTCAAATATTTTTGCAGTTCTTCATTTCAAATGAAGCTGCTTTAATGTTACAAACAATTCCCAGACTGATAAAGGAGAATATTCAAACAGTATGTGAATCTATGAAAGATCCAATGGTGAAGAATAATGGGGATACAAACCACCCCCCACCCTCTAAGTCCCCACACACCCACACAAAGGGAGTGATTTTTGGGGCTCAAGGAACACAGCCCCGGGCATGAACTTGGGCATTCAGCCTCCTGGGCCACCATTGGGTTCCGCAGCTGGACCGCATGGGAAGAAATGGGCAGGGGTGTGCCCATATTTGTAATTTTGACTGCATGCAACCCGTCCCAGGTGAGGAAAACAAGGTCAAATTGGCCAGGGACAGATAGTCAACCCAGAGAGGAGGAAGGGTATATAAATATGTGACAAGAAGCAGAAAGTGTGGGTCAAAGGAGGTCAATTTGGTGGACCAAGAGAGCTGCAGGCGGTAAGAATGAGCAGCAGATTGTTGAGGCATTTCTAGAGAATGTGAGGTATTGTGTAGGCAGTGAAAGTCGTACTGCAGTGTGAGTGTGCGTGTTAGTGCAGCAAGTGCGGTTAGAGGAGTTAATGTAAGGAAGTGTATGATACTGAAGTACTATGTAGTACCTGGGGTGTTTGGTACTGAGTGAAATGAGGGTGCCTGAGTAGTAGTAGTATAGAGGAGGGAGTAATATTGTGGCTGAGGGAATAGTAGTGTGGACAAGGGAATAGTAGGGTGTAGGAGTGAGTAGGAGGGAGTTTCGACAGCAGAGAGTAGGTAGTAATATCAAAGGATGGAGTCAAAGCCAAGAAGGAGAGCGAGTGGACAGGAGACTGGAGAGGGAGGAGAGAGGCCAGGCAGGTAGAGTTGAAGTAGAAGAGTAGAGGAAAGAATCCAGAGAGAGGGAGAGGTGAGAGTGAGCCTAAAAGAAGAAGCCTGACTCAAATAGGGCATCTGCAAAGTACAATTCCCAATCCTTGTAGAACACTAGCAGGTGTACCAGTGCTACGCACAGTAATTCCTACTTCAGTCCTAGTTTGAAGTTTATTTAATGAACTAAACCAATGCTTCTTTGTAGACAATATTGCTAGTCTTTCCTGTAGGAGGTAGTGTGAACAAATTGTCTTTGTTTCCAACTCTGGAGCAAGCCACATAAAGCTGACCATTAGAAAACATGAATCCCATGAAATCGGTTCCAGCTACTTTGAAGTGGAGCATTGAGATTGCGCAGCAAGATTATTGGTTTCCGATCTACAGCCGAGGAAGCAGCAACCTCAATCTAAGTGCTGTTTGTGTAGGGCTGAAGTGTGTAAGCTTGAAGTGCCGTACCCGTATGTGTACAGTTGAAGCATGCAAGCTTCGAACTGTTGAGGTGGCATACATTCATCAACTTACATGGGAAATTAAGTTTCTGTAATTATCATGAGAGAATTGCCACAATGTGACGGAAACGTCAATGCAGACACTATTGAAGGGACATGCAGTTTCCTGTCACCCGCATTACTACAAAAAACACGATTGTTTCACCAGTATCACTTCAAAAATGAGTGCCACTAATGTCAGCTAGAATGCGGATGGTGTGGAAAATTTATGAAGAATGAACTGCTGAACTTTAGGAACAATGAACGTAGAACTATGGAAGAACTACGGCGTGAAGAGCCATATGGCAGGGATGAGCATTGCAGACTGCTTAGAAAAAACAAAACAAATCAGTAAAAGTTATATCACACACATATCCAAGCGTTGCAGAATGCTAAAATTTGAAAACATTATATTTATTACTTTTTACATTGTCCACATCATGGAACCTACCCACATGCCAAATTCCAGGTTTGTAGCATGTTGGGAAGTATGTTGAACATTTCTAATGGACACACGCACATCCACAAAATTCCCACCTATATATAGATTACAGAGAGACTAACCATCGGAAAGCTAGGAAGTAACGGGGGGGGGGAGTTTAGTGAAATAAGGCCAATGCCTTTAGGTTAACATCTAATTTCATTTAGTGATTAGCATATTGAGGGAGAACCAATCGCTACATCCTAACCTGAGGTTAAGGACGTCTGAGCTAGGGATGAGGTGCTTGTAGACAAGAGAGGATAGCCATAGGGACCATTGATATTTTAATAAAACAAACCATTGCACTCTCTGACATTTTGGGTAATATTTGTGCCATCTCTGACAAAACTCAATCACAGACAACAATAGTATCAAATAAACAGAGATTATTAGGGCTTTCCTACTACAATTGACACAGAATAAATGAAATAACCCCACCACTCGGATGGGTTCCGAAATGTAAAGAACACTTCAGTACTGAAATCTCTTCTCCCTATAACATTCCCCTGGCCCAACAAGTCTTATCAGGAAGCCAATGGTCTTGGTCATTATTGTTTGGTTACTTTGTTACAAAGGCTAAATCCAAACAAAATAAGTTCCCCAGCTTCTCCTAGCATCTACTCCTTATTCTTGAAAAATTGGGTTCTTTTGTCCATCTCCTGAGGTCTCTCCATCCCCGTTTATGGTATGTGAGTCAAGTAGCAGAACCCACAGTTTTGGCTAGGTTGTACAAGTCAGTTTGCTTGATTTCCTAAGAGAACACTTCTAATTCCAACAGTCTCTGTGCAGCTGTCTGTCCGGCATCACTCAGAGTCTGCTTCCATACAACAAACGTCTCTACCTCCAATACCTTCGGACCTGGTCTCTCCTCAGCATTACTCAGAGTCCCTTGGATAAAAAGCAGGTAACTGATCTCCTGGTGGGTCAGTGGCCTTTCCCATTAAGCCATTGGATGGACAATATTGGTACGTTGTCTGAACAACACTTGTTTGAGCTCTAGAACACTACTTATTGAGCAGGTTCCACAGTGTCTCTGAGACTTAAGATGCGCGTTGAGAATGTTAAGGTGCTTGGCTGGATTCTACTTGATTTCCCTGGCTTTCTGTCCTGAAACATGAACCGCAGTCTCATTCTTGCTCCATTCTTGCTATGCTGATGCTCACTTGTATGCATGGACTTGATGCTGCAATTTGTCTCTAACCCTCCAGCTGGCTGTCGTCTAACCTCAACGTTCTGGAATTAGCTTGTTACTCTTCACACTTTGCACTGACAAAAAACAGACTTCAGTTGTCTCTTTTGCTGTCTTTAATCCTCCCTGCATCTCAATTAGTGGGTGATGGGGCCCCTCACACACACACACACACACCGTAAGGACCAAGTAGGGGACATTGTAACAGTGTACAGGACATTCTCACATAGTGCTCATCTGAAACACATTTTTGTGCGCAATCATAGGGATATTTAAAGCAAATACCTCTGCTATCTTGTGTGGACCAAAAGGAATGAATCATGGACTTAGGATATGGGAAAAATAAAAATGCAAACTGAAGAAGACACTTCAATGCATACAACCTAATAACCTAACAGGACAAGTATATGCTAATGCAGAAAACTGCTTTATGAAAAAATAAGAGTTTTCATTGGATAGAGAACCCCCTGTAGCAAGGAAAAAGAGCAGAAGATTATCTAAGCTTTTGAACCTCATTATATGCTGGATTCTTAACCTGATCAAGACAGTTCAAAGTGAAATAGTAATAAAACCATGTTTTTTTCAAACCCACCTCCTAATGTTTAGCAATGATTTGATATAATTCAAAAAGTATGCTAATTCAAACACGATCCTGTATTGGAGGAAATCAGAATTGAATAGTACCCATTCCAGAAAATGGCCCTGGTGGACAGCTAGCATCAGTTGTTTCCTGTGGGGCAAGTGTCGCGGAATAAATTGTGGTTGGCCACATTAATCATTGTGTTTTAAAAGATTTGTTGGGTATTCAGATTGGAGAATGAACAAAAAAGCATGTTTCATGAATGTTCAATATTTCACCAAAAGGACATGTTTACACAATATAGTTTACTTTAATAACACATTTTATAAAAAAAGAAACTCCTAATTCCAGGAATATTATAAATATGACTTCTCTGGCTGCAGACACATACCTAAAGGGTTATAGATGACAATATCGTCAAGCAGCTTTGACATTTCCTCTTCCAACACAGACAAGGACATCTTTCCTGTCTGTTCCAGACTACTGAGAAACAGAACAACCTGGTGAATGTACAAACGGCACTTCGGGGTAACATCCTATGAAAGATAAAATAGAATAAACAGAACTGAACATAATAATCCCACGATTTGATATTCTTATTGCATCAAAGATATTCTTGGAATCCCACAATAGAAAAGATAATCAGAACCTCCCAGAAACTATTCTGTACCACAGTATGTTTGCTTACGGCAAGCTACAAGGAGTGAAGCAACCCTTGTTTTTGTCTTAAGTAAAATTGAGCAGTATTGAGCCAACATTAGGCACTACGTTTTCTTACAATTAAGCAGAATCCTAGTTTTGATAGTTTTTATTGGAATAACTGAAAATATTATACTGAGATGGTTATTCCATTAGATTTCAAACTATTAATTGTAATTTGTATAGGTGCCACGTTACATGTTAAATCGCTTCAGGCTGCTTACATAATGGCTGCATACATGAGCAAACGAGAATAAAACCTGATGCTCATAGAAAGTATTACAAATTCACTTAAGGCTACACCGACATATCACAAGACAAAACAGGGTAATAACAGTCCATTTGGGGTTTGAATAGTCGTGTCCTGGGTGCCATACATTTTGACTGTAATTTCCCCATTATATAAATAACAGTGCAGATTAGTAGGTACCAGATTTCAATTTTACATGTTGAGAAGCAGTCTATTTAGGGATCCTTTTAACTGCCTATGGTTTTGTTTCAGTATTAATAAATCAGAATCTTGTTCTATAGTGATGCTCCCTGGCATAGCGGGGATCTATGGTTTGGCATTTCTTTTTCTAAATTGGTTGTTAGAAGACTTTGTGTGGTTGTGGTCTCATGGTACTAGTTAGGTTGTACTGTTTTACGTGGTTGGAAAGGTAATGATAGCTAGCTTTTGAGCATCTTCCAGCCTCTCTTGTGGGTCGTATAGTGGGATATGGTGAAATGTATGATGGCTAAATATAAGTCTAATAGCCCTATAAATTAAATAGTTGATAGAGCATTTGTTTGGGGTAGGGCCCAAATACATGCTGTCGTTTGCTTAGTGCACAGAATTTAACTAACTCCCTTTTGTGGTCTGTGGCAAAGAGTGGGATTTTTTTTATGGCATGGATCTGCAAGTGGGTATTTCTTGTCAATACAAGACTTGTCGATTTTAAAACAAAGTTTGTTCAAAGACATCAACTCCTGGATTGCTGAAAAGCAGTGGGCCATTTTGTATTTGCTGGTTCAAACACTAGCTAAATGTCATCAGCAAAGTTAGAATCATTTATATCTGCCACTAATCACACGCATTGAGTATCTTTGTGGCACAACTATAGGATTAAATTCATAACAACATTATAAAAGTGCATTTTTAACAATGTATTCATGACACAGGACCATTTTCGAATATCTTAAATGTTGCCATGACTGTTTTTTAGATCCATCTGGCTATTCCCCTTGCTTTTTCAGGCAAATTTTGCACATGATGTACTTACAAAGTAGACCTTAGTCTCTGGTGGAGCACCAAACCCAGCAGAATCTTTTAAGAGCTTCACTACGAGTTCAGCAGGAGTATCCGTTGCCAGGATGGTGGAAGGAGGGTAATGGCTGCCAAAGTAGTTAATGATGTTTTGATAGGACACAACGTCGACATGTTGCCAAGACAGCGAGCTAGCCTGCCCAAGAAGATAAAGCAATGGGGACTCCTAGAAAGAAAAATACATGTTCTTTTAGAAAAAAATAACTGAACCCATGTTATTTAGCTCATTATTAAAAACACATACACCTAATATATTAGAGACATTCGGGCTAGGTCAGCTATAAGGACTTGCTCAGCGCCATGTTGAAAAAGAATCTGTAAATAGGTCATTCTGTATTTGTAAATCTACCCAACTCAGTCTCATAAATATATATTGCACTGTGGATATGTTTCAAAGTTATCCAAATCCTACAAGAAATGTTGTAAAATGATTTTCGTGCCAGAAAAACTTGTGTACAGGAGTGTTATAAATGACTTATCATATCATATAGGATATCATTTACCACAACAACTGCTCTATTATTAGGTACTTTGTTATATTGATACTTCTTTCTTTCGCTTAAATAGTATGGTTTTGTGGGTAGACTCACAAAAATAAATGTCCTGTGCATTCGACGTAATGTAATTTTGTTATGGAAACTATATTTTCAATGGTGGTAGTGGGAAAAAACAAGGTTGTGTTACATGAATTCAAACCCCCTCTTTTAACTACGGTCAGGTATAGCTTCTGGCAAATTCGCTGTCAAGAAAGGAAAAAAGAAACATTAAGTACATGTTTCTCCTCAATTAACACAGTTTGGAATGCTGGCAAGCATGTTAAACATCTATGGTTAGATAAGAGATGACATGAAAATGGAAGTAGAGGTGGTTCAAGCCATGTCTTGTGACCCTCCCTTACCTATCTTTTAGAATCTCATGTTGAGGACCATATTAAAATAAACCACAATATCTTTGCATGTAGAGGTTAGAGGAAGGTAATCTGGCTCTGAAATGACAACTTTTGATGCAAGCGACTGTTCAATTTGAGATGAACAAGTTACTTACCCCTTGTAACGCTCTTTCGATTGTATGTTCCTCCCACGTATTCCTCAATTTATCATAATTATCTTACATCTTTAGCTGCTTCTGAAAGTTTTTCGACAGGGGGCACTGTGCCAGTGAGTCAATGTCACTCGAGGGCCTCCATTCAACTGTTGACGTAATCATCAGTATAGGTTGCGCATGCAGCGCCCATTGACTTCAGTTCTGTTTTCCACATCCTGACAAGGAATTACCAGGCGTAGCATAGACCGTAGTCTCCAAGAAAGCATAACGTGTAAGAACACGTAAATTCTACAGTGGGCTAGGCTGGGAGGGACGATGAGGAATATGTGGGAAGAACATCCAATCGAAAGAACATTACCAGTGGTAAGTAACTTGTTCTTCGAATGGATTGTGTCCTCCCAAGTATTCCTCATGTTATGATAGACTCCCAAAGCAGTAATAATTTGGTGGTGGGAGTACGAATTAAATTTTGTTTTAATTGTTGTTATGGACTGAATGAATGACCGCTTTTGCAAATTGTCGTTCCTAACTGGAAGATGAATCCAGACAGTAATGTCTCACAAACGTGTGAATAGACGACCAAGTGGCCACTGAACAAATGTCTGATTTTTTCAGCAAGGACAACCCCTCGACTCATCAGTCTTTCTCTTTAAGCTCTTCAAAGGCAACCTCTGCACCACCAATTTACCTTTGCGTTCCATTAGAACCTGACAGGAGTTACAGTCAGATGTACGGTGACCAAGGCGCCACAGGGGGTCAAAGATCAACATCGTTGATCCACATTCTTGGCACTTCTTGAAGCCCGTCTTAGGCGTTGATGGTGCTGACATGGGAAGACATTTTGTAGATTGAAAATAACTATTGAAGTTCACAGAAGAACCGAAGTGCGCCATAATTCTTTGAAGCGTTAGCTCGGAAAAACAGAACTGAAGCCCAACAGGTGCTGCATGTGCTACTTATTCTAATGATAATGTCAACAGTCGAACAGAGGCCCTCGTGGGACATTGACTTGATGAGACGGCACACAGCGCCCCCTGTTGAAAAAATTTCCAAAGCAGCTGTAGCTGGAAAGATAATTATCATAAAATGAGGAAAACGTGGGAGGACAAAATTCGAAATGCATCTTTGAAGACAAGATCTGGCATCTACCTGCACCTTTGCCTTACCTGACCCTCTTAAGCTTCAGTGGTTCTATGTCTTTTTATCAATCACTTGGTACCACTCACAATTTAACACATTGGGCCTCATTACGACCCTGCCGGTCCGGAAAGAACGGTGGCGGTAAATCCGCCGCTACCGTTGTTTCCAGACCGGCTGATTCAGAGTCCTGCAGGCGGGAGGTGTCACTCCCGCCAGGTGTGACCTGGCGGGATTAACACCACCTGCCTGCAGGCGGACATGGAAACACCGGCTCTATCACCAGTGTTTCCATGGTCCCCATCCCCATGGAGTCCTCTGGGACTCCATGGGAATGGAGATTTACAGAATTCCGCCTCCGGAATTACCGGGTCACCGGGCTTGTAATGCCCCGGTGATTCTGGCAATCACAGAGGCGCAATGGTATTATGGGTCCGGCGGCAGCCTGCCCGTTTTTCCGGCACGGCTACTGCCGGGCTCGTAATGATGCCTATTCTCTTCATTTCCCTCCATACGCACTGCCTGTTTATGCTGGCATTTCAAATAAATGTTGCTTTGCTTTTTTTGCTTATTTCCCTTCTAGCCTTTAAGGCAGTGTGTGTCGAAGCCCTCTTTCTGATCCACCTAGAGGCCTATCTCAAACTCGAACCTGCCTCTGTCTTCCACCCTCCCTCGTTCCCCAATGCACTACCCCAACGCCTTGTACATTTCTACCCACCACTACACACCGAAAATATCTTTCCTCTATCTTTATCAGCTTTATCGCTCCTTCCACCTTGAGGTGCAAGGGCTGCATCCGTGTCTGTCCACTTCCAGGTGCTGCACACGCTTGTGTGCATTGTTCCCAATCGATCCAAGATAGCAGCTTTTCCTTGACAGCCTTTGTTGCAAGGTTAATAACCCAGGCAATCTGTCCCATTGAATACATCTCCAGAGTCTCAGATGAACCCAGCTGCTACAATCACCTAGACACTCTTCATCTGATTCCACTTGCGCCTCAGGGCTCAGAGAACACTGTCTGTGCACCAAGATCAAATTACTCTTTGGCTTCATGGAGGGATGAATTTGCTTAGGGACACACGTATTTCCCTTGTAGGAAGCGGGGGTGACAGGGATTCACCCATGGACAAAGAACCTGTTAACGCGTAGAAAGAATGGGCTAGTGGGATCAGCATGAGGACAGAGAACGTGTCATGAAAATGTAAAACTACACCAGTAAGCACTATACAAACACTATTGCTACGTTGGAATAATGGATTCTGATGATTAGCAAAAAGATTGCGAGCCAGTCTATGATAGGGAGAATTCTCATAAATGGCTAATTTCCCTTACCTAATGAGTCCTCAGCAGCTTTGCTGGATTTCTAGGGTTTCTTTTTTTCACCCGGTAAGAGTGTGAGCCTTTTTCCCACTCTTACATGTGTTTTGCTGTGTGTATTTCTACTTTTTGTGTGATCTTGGGCAATGGAGCCTCACCTAGACCATAGCATCATTTTTTCATGTGTGTTACACAGCACCATCAGTGTTGTCTTTGAGACTTCCCACTGACTCCATTTTCTGGGGCTGACTACTGTCCCCCAGAAAAGATAAAGTTGCCATTAAATTTATGATAGTCACTTTAAACCACAGACCCAGTACACCCCATCTTACATGCAGTATTGGAAAGGGTTAACTCTTTTTGTCTGTGTCTCTTGGAGCATTATTTTGTTCCCTTTACATTAAGACTTGGCTGGTGGCAGTGGTAACTACCCTATTTTTTATACCGTGGTTATCTTAAATAACCATGGTATTGTTTTAGGCTATTATATTAGCCTAAAAAATAAACCCGCTTGACCATATATATTTTATTACGGTTCCGGCTGGGTTTATTCGCCATTTCTTTTTGTAAAGGTCTTTCTCATGTTTTACTCTGTGCGCCAAACCAGGTTTGGTCCCTTTGTGTGCCGTCTTTTCGCGGGCCTCTGCACAGAAACCCTCCTTAAGGTGTCTGAAAGTCTGGGTAGGCAGGATGTGAGGGAGGGGTCTTGGGACCCCTGCCATGGTTTCCCTTGGTAACCCAAGTCGCACTCCTGTTTGATTGGCTGGGTGACTGTCTTGCCAGGACAGCAACCCTGCTGTGTGATTGACAGCCAGGCTGTATGAATGGGGGAAAACTGTATAAAAAGCAGGTCTCTGGGAATGGAAATGCAGAGTCGCCACTGGAACGAAAGAACCAATGAGAAGATGATGGAAGAGGACCCCTACAATGACTGAACCGCCTGGTGAAACCCTGCTGCAGGTCAGAATCTTCAGAATCCGACGACAGAGAATATCCTCCAGGAAACTTCTTTCCTTGAGCTCGTGGGACCAACGAGTTCACCCAAACTGCAAGCCAGGACCCCTCCTCTCGTCGAATTCGCTGTACAGAGCTACAGTGGGCCGGATAGCCAGGAAGGTCAGACCCTACTTGGGTTTTAAGGAGCGCACCTTTTATTTGTTGCTTTGCTCTGCTGCTGGTTTCTTCCCTGGGTAGTGCAGTGTTAGGAAGAATTCTATGTATAGGCTAACTTCCCAAACCTAGTGAGTCCCCCCAGCAGCTTTGCTGGATTTTTGGGGTTTATTTTTTTTTCTCCTGCTAAGAGTGAGACTCTTTTTCTCCCACCCTTAGGCATGATTTGAGAATGTCCTTTGACTTTGTAATGTGTTTTATGGGCTATGGGGTCTTTTACTCCATAGGGATTCATGTGTTTTTGGGATGTGTGTTACACACCACCCTCAGTGCAGTAACACAGGGGTGTCATAGTGACCCCCAAACATACACTCCATACCCTGGGACTGACTACTGTCTCCCAGGGCATGTAAAGTCACCATTGACTTTACTAATCTTAAATTGTGAACAGAACCAGTACAAACCATCATATTGTGGAAGTACTGGTAGGGGTAATTAGATTGCCCCTGGGTCTGTTTTATGAGGGGGCACTGTGCAGTCCCCCCTCGTCGAGTTTCTGGCTGGTGGCAGTGGTTACCACGCAGAATATTCCACCAGAATATTTCCTGTGGGATTTTCCCATTCATTTTAAACGCACCACTTTTTTGGTGCAATGTTAAAGATACCGCTGGGTTATTTATTTAATATTTATTCCCCGGTTGGGTCTTTTTGCCAGGACTCGGTTTTAAATTGGCGTTTGTGTTCGCCTCTGTAACTCCAACCCAAGTCGAGCCCTTTGTTCCTCTTTTGGCGGGCTTCTACACAGAAGCCTACAAAAGTGGTGCCACTCTGTCTGGGTCTACAGGATGTGTGGGAGGGGGGAATGGGCACCCTGGACTGAGTTGCCTTGGCAACTCCAGTCGCACTCTTGTGTGATTGGCCCGGTGGTGAGCCGCCCGGCTCACCACTTAGCATGTTTGAGTGACAGCTAGGACTGATGAATGGGGGTTTTCTGCATAAAAGCAGGGCTTTGGGGACTGGAACTTGAGAAGTCGCCACAGGACCTAAAGAATCCGAAGAGAGAGAAGCTGAGCCGACCTGCAACGACGCCACCACCGGTGGAGCCCTGCTGAACCGCCTCATCTCTTCCCGACAACAGAGAAGATCTTCATCCTGGAGAGTCTTCTTCCTTTCAACTGGTGGGGTTAACCAGTTCGCCCTCTTTTCGCCTTCCTGGATCATCTCGTGGTTGAATCGCCCGTGCCAAGCACCCCGGCGGCCGGATAGCCACACTTCACCACTACCGCAAATAAAAGGGTAGTACCTTTTAACCGAGAAACTCCGCGGCTGGTTTCTTTCCTGGCATTGCAATGACCTCCAGCTTTCCTCCACGTCGAGACCTTCGCTTCCCCTGGACGAAGCACCGACTTGCACCCGCTGCCAGGAACAACTGCCCCCGCTGGAGCGTTCTCACCATTTCAGGTACTGTGTTCCGCCTGGTCTCCCTTGCAACAGACTGTTCAAGGTGTCCAGTAAATTCTTGACTCTCTATCCTGGGGTGACCTGGGACCTGTTAACTAACTTTTCTGAACTGATCCAACTCCTTTTGAACTATCTGCAAAGACTTTTAAAGTGTACTTCAACTGTGTGATCTTGGGCACATTCCGCCTTGCTCTCTCCAAGAGTGGGCCTGGCCTATGAACTTTATTGCTCTACAGTAGACTCTGCCTTTCTTGACTTGCTGTGGTTCTGTTAAAAGTGTTGGTATTGTGTGCTTTCCTAATTCTGCCTTTTCCCTCCCTTTTTAAATAATTATTGGAGTGCCATCTTGGTTAAGCGCTCACCTCTGCATTGATAATAAGTGGTGTTCTTTTCCTAAGACTTGTCGAATAATTAATCAGGGAGGTGTATATATTTCTAGTGACTGTTTGTACTTGCTTGACATATTAGTGCCAGTGTATTTTTATACGTGTGTTTTTAAATAAATAATTATATACTTTTATACCCAAGCTCTGGTCAGTGTTTGCTTGTGCTACTGTATTTTTGTACCTAATGTATATACTCTATATACTGCCTAACTCTTCTTAAGAGAAGTCTGACTGCTCAGCCACAGCTACCAGGTAAATCTGGGTGGTGCAGACTGCTACCAATTGGGTTTACTGCCCACACCTGTAGTCTTAAACTTTTTGCAGTGGTCCCTAAGGGAACTGCACAGGTTTCTGCCTAACATGCAGGACCCTCCAGTCTTCCTAGTTCTTGTCAGTCCGACAGTCGCTTCAGGAAACGTGAGCCTGCAGGAACTACCAGGAAAGTCCGCCTCAGCTACAGCTTCCTCTCCATTTTAAGGTACTGTGCAAATACGGTTGTTCGTTCCGTTCATCCACGGTGAATGTGTTTGAAATCTTTCTCCAATCCGAGGGCTTGTCCTTCTCTTCTCTTTGAACTAACTTTTCTACCAACCAACCTCATCCGGAATCCGTGGCACGAACTTTACCACAAACTACCCTGAACCGTGTGATCTTGAGCAAAAGACTTTTGACCTAGTGACTTTGACCCTAAGCCTTTTTACCTTATTTTATCATTATAGTTCCTCTTGTTTAATTGCCCTGAGTACTTACCTGTTGGTGTGGTTCAATTTCTATTAACTTTGTCTTTCCCTCCCTTTTTAAATTGCTGGAGTGCCATTTTGTTCACACTTCTTTTGTGAGCTTAACTTGTCTGGAACTTATCGGGAGTTGGGTGGTGTATTAAGAGCGTGATTTTTAAACTGCTTATAATAGTGAAATGTTATACAACTGAAGAGTGAAATAAATGTATATTCTTTTAATTGAAAACCTTGAGTCAGTGTTTGCCTGAATCATAGTAATTGCTGTCCTTTGTGTAACTATTTGATACTGCTCACTTACTCTTGAGCTAAATCTGGCTGCTCAGCCATCGCTACCACACTAACTGTGTAGTACAGGCTTGTACCAAAGTTGATTTTGTACTGTCACTTGTAGTCTTAATTGAGTGTGGTGTTCCCAAAGGGTACTGCATTTAATTCTGCCTAACAGTCTCCTATAGGAATGAGTGGTTCTGGAAAGCGGCTCCAAGATAATCCCCTAGTTACATGTCGGAGGGATGGGATTTGGGCATTCAGCAGAGACCGAGAAATGTGTCACCTGCAGGAAGAATGGGTTCTGGGGTTTAGGATAGCGATAAAAACCTGTGAGGAACAAACTGGGAGAGTTGCTGTGAGTTTAATGACCCAAGCTAAGGTCACACTCCAACCTATTTAATGAACCATAGTTGGAGACAGGTCAAATGCCTCGACAAAGTACCCCTTAACGCACACATGTGAAGCATTGGCCATGCTCAAGACTTATCACTGCCAGATGTGGGAGTGACACACAGTCACAATGCAATTAAGAAATTTAAAAAAATGCATCAAGAATACATTAATGGGATATCAATAAAGGGAATATATTCTGTCACCTGTAATAAGAACAGATTTGGGGATTAATGCGCTCGTCCATATAAAAACATGTCACTCTGAGAGGCAACCTGCTCTGTCTCTTTGATCAAAGACAGGCAAAATGTCACCTGTAGTAAGGAGAGCTACTGGTGAGTCACCCAGGAATATAAAACAGGTCAACAGTAGCAACGGTCGATTATATGGGTTCACTGGTATGGGGAAAATGTTAACCCTGCGAACAATAGGTATATGCAGGGATGAAGAATCTGCCATCTGTAGAAAAAATGTATCTGGACATTCTCTTTGCCTTTGGGAAGGATGGATTACTGAGGATTCGCTTAGGGGAAATGGTACCACTGACATGAAGAAAGGATGTATTCTTGCGATTAAGCCAATAATACAGTTTATGGAGTTATGTACTCACTTCAGATGTGTGTAGTTAGCTTAGAGAACACAGGACCAAAGCCAGGCAAGTTCAGCTTAGCCCTTTGCCATTCTCAGATCTATAAGTTGACTACAATTACAAATTAAAGTTACTCACTGTAGTCACTAGAGTACTCAAAGTCCATAGTCCCCCTTTCCTCCATCCTTGTGGGTGTCCCCCAACATGTGGATAGTACTGGAACCTTTGTCAGTGAAAAATGTAGCTTCCCCTTTAAAATTAGTATAGCGTGAGGGACGCAGCTTCGGGCATGGGAACGCCCGACAGAGTCCCTACACTCCGGCGCCTCTCCTCAGTCCCCTTTCTCATCGGATGCTTAGATACCTGTGTACACGTATTACATATTAGCCCTTGCATACAAGCGGGGGAAGGTATGTGGGACGTATGGAGGAAAGGGGACTACGAACTACGAGTACTCCAGTCACTACGGTGAGTAACTTTAATTACTCATACGTCCCTTCCCCTTTCCTCCATCCTTGTGGATGATTCCACCGAACAAGACCATCGGGTGGAGCTGTGACAACCTGCCTCGCATCTAGGACGTAGCAAAAAGGTTCTTCAGAAACGCCTGGACAAACTCTGCATCGCACCTAGAATAGTAGCCGCCTTATCACTTGTGTTGAAACACTTGTATATAGGCGCGTTATAAATGCCATATCATATATCATATTGCAAGAAGCATGTGTCTGAAACGCGACGCCCGTGGCCTTAGCTCTGACCGCATGGGCGTGAATCCCATCAGGAACTGGTTTTCCCATGGCCGTATACGCCTCCAAAATGGCCTGAACAATCCAACAGGTGATGGAAAACTCTGAAGCCTGAGAACCGGGGGAGGTGCCCACAAATGTGACAAACAATGCCTCGGACTTCCTGAAGGATTTCGTCCGAGAGATAAAACTGAGGACCCTATGAATGTAGGGCCCTCTCTGCCTCTGACTGCGGATTCGGGAAGAACACCGGCTGAAAGATCTCTTGATTCAAATGAAATGGAGAGATCACTGTGGGCAAGAAGTTTGGGTGAGTGCGCAAGGTGACCTTGTCGTTGTGAAACGTGGTGAAGGGCTTGCATGAAGACAACACCTGCAGCTCGCTGACCCTGCGCGCAGAGGTGAAAGCTACCAACAAAACTGTCTTTAG
Organism: Ambystoma mexicanum; assembly: GCF_040938575.1. Taxonomy (NCBI): domain Eukaryota; kingdom Metazoa; phylum Chordata; class Amphibia; order Caudata; family Ambystomatidae; genus Ambystoma; species Ambystoma mexicanum. The sequence goes on from NC_090935.1 coordinate 220,343,422, forward strand.
TGTGACAAACCAGATGTCCATACGGGCCATTGGCTCGAAGACTTGTGCTGCAAAGCTGCAAGAACCACACTGAGGTCCCAGACCGGATGCGGACTATGCACCGGAGGAAAAAGCCCAGACAACTCCTTGAGGTGGGCTTTAACCACCGGTTGGCCGCCGAAAACACATGCGCAGGGGAATTCTTGTAAGCCCCAATGGCCGCCAAAATAAGTGCAGCAAGTATCCACCTGAACTCCAGAACGAGCCAGTGGCGCTGAATGAGCCAGTACGTTGTACAGAGGACAGGTGGCAGGATCCAGACCATTGTCATGAGCCCAATGGCAGAACCTAGTCCATTTGATCCTATACTGGAACCGAGTAGAGGGCCTCATGGCCTGTTGAATGATATCCCAGTTGTCATCTGAAAATTGAGCATGCTGTGGCATTAGCTGGTCAGGAACCACGTCGCTACCGCCAGCCTGGCCGGGTCCGGCTGCGTCAGGAAGCCCCTATTGGGGATCAGAAGGTGGACGGGTCCCTGGGAGCAGAACTGCAGCAGATCTGAAAACCAGGCTCGCGAAGGACAATGGGGGCAATCAGGATGAGGCTGCAGGCCACCGAAGCCCGGAACTTGTGGAGAGTCCACTGGAGCAGAGGGGTGGGCGTATGGAGGGTGGGAACGCATAACCAACAAAACTGGAAGGCGTATCCCAGAGACCCCAGGCCCGTCCTGTCCATCAAGAAAACTGGGGGCATTTGGAATTCAGAGGTGATGCAAACAAGTCCAGATCTGCGAACCCCCAATGCTGGAACAGGGGCAACAAGGAGTCAGTGTGCAACTCCCACTCGTAGGTGTTGAACCCCAAGCGGCTCAGCTGGTTTGCTTCCGCATAGCTGTCCCCCGGGAGGTAGACTGCTGAAATTCACGTCCCCTCCGTCAGGGCCCATTCCCGGATCGACTCTGCCTCCATGCAGAGGAGGGGGGAGAACGGGTGCCACGCTGCTTGTTCAGGTAAAACATCCCTGATGAGGGGCAAAAACGCCTTGAGGGCCAGGCCCACTGCCCTGAGCTCGAGCAGATTGATATGCAGGAGGGCTTCCGCCCTGGACCATGCAACATTAATCGTGTAGCCTTCCAGAGTAGCCCTCCAGCCCGAAAGAGAGGACTCTTGTCGTCACCACTAGGTTAGGGTCCGGTCGGTTGAAGGGGGCAACCACACTAACTGTGCCGTCCATCAACTAACTGCGAAGATTGGGCAGGAGGAGGAGGAGGGTTATTGGGATCTTGTCCGACGTAGACCCTGTCTCCTGATCCCAAATGGTCACCAGGTGGCGCTGGAGGCACCTCATCTTGATGCAAGCATGTTGCACAGTAAGCAGCCATCAGCCCCAGAAGGTACTGGAACCACCATGCCGAGGTGGTCGAGTTGGCCAGAAAATACCCTATCGCCTTTGCGAAGAGAGAGGAGCCTTTCGGGCATGGGGATCACCCGCTGAACGGCTGTGTTCCAACGCACCCGTAGGAAGACCAGATCCTGGGAGGAGCACAACTGACTTCCTCTGGTTGAGGGAGAACCCCGGCTGATGGAGAATATTTGCCAATATCTGGCAGGAGTGGACCACCTCCTCGGGAGAACCCGCCCTCACAAGCCAGTTGTCCAGGTAAGGATATAGGTGATGATCCTCCAGGCGGAGGAGACCCGCCACTGCGTTCATCAACTTCGTGAAGACATAAAGGGCCAAGTTCAGGCTGAAAGGCAGCACCTTGTACTGAAAGCGGTATGACATAATCGTGAACCACAGAAATGTCTGAGGCGGCTGGTAGATGGGGACATGCAGGTACGCATCCTTGTGGTCTAGAGAACACATCCAGTCTCCTGCAAACAGATACTCTGCAATGTGCGCTGGAGTAATCATCTTGAAGCGTTTGAGCGGTAAAGACAGACTGAGAAATGACAGGTCCAGACTACCCTCAGGCCAGCCTGGTTGTTCTTGGGTACTGCAAAAATCCTGGAGTAGAAACTCAAGCCCCTGTCTGACTGATGAACCGGTTCTACCGCCTATATCTCCAAGAGCGAAAGGACCTCCTGGAAAAGAGCCGGGGACCCAATCTGACGAAGGGGAGCAGAGGATGGTAGAGGAAAAGAAAAGGAGAGGAAGAGGAAGACTGAAGCCTATGGAGATTTTAGATAGGATCCAAGCTTTCTTGAAAAGATGCTTCCACCTGTCCGGTAAAAAAGCCAGTCGGCCCCCTACTGGGGAGCTGTGTCCCCTGACCGTGATGTCACTGTTTCTTGGCATCAGAGGCGAGAGCAGAGGATGGGGAGAGGAAAACATGCAAAAAGTCCCATGCTGCTTCCTCCTGTTGTCGCTGCGCGACCTGTCGGGCCTCCGTGTACTTCGGTCCCGAAACCCCCTTGAAGCCGGTGAAAGTGCAGGGTTTGAATTTGGCCCTGACCTGAGCGTGAGAAAAGGGATTATGCACTGGCTTTGTCAGGATGACCAAGCACATGGCGGTTTGAGTGGAGGTTTTCTTCTTTGTCAACTCGTCATCGGTTGATGAATGAAAGCGGTCCATGTCCTCAAAGGGCAGATCAATGATCTGCTCTTGCACATCCGATGACATTTAAGTGGCATGCATCCACGCTGTTTTTCTCATTTCGACACCCAGGCACCGCCCTCTTTCTGGCTGTGTCGATGTGGGAGACTGAATACTACACGAGGTCCTGCGCAGCGGCCCGAGCATCTGTTTTGCTTTTGCTTGGCCACGTGAGGAGAACACTTATACCTATGTTTCACCGGCCCCTGGCAAAACAAGTTATTGGACTCAGATAGGCACAAAATCACACTTCGACTAATCGTTATAGAAAAAATGAAAATGGCTCGTTATAGGCCCTTTATTCACCCGGCATTGGTATTGGGCTCCTCCCCCTTGCTTTCGTGTTGACGATCATGTGATCGCAAGAGGCTGGGATGTATCTAAGTAAGTACTATCCCCATATCAGCTCAATACCGTCTTGGAAAAAAAAATATAAAAGCAAAGGGGAGAGGCTGCCTACCATACGCCAGAACCTGCCTCCTGACACCATATTAAAATTTGTAATAATGCGTTCATCTGCGCCAGTGCGCATAAATTGTATAAAAATGTTTCGGTTTCATACTACATGATGAAACGATCGACCATTTCACCCCATGGCTTAGAATGCCTTAAGCAAAAGCCAGAGATAAGCACAGCGCATTTCCTTTCTTAGGTATCTTGTTACATGACATGCCTCTACATATATTGCACCTAGAAGGCGCCTCATCCTAATTATAGGACAAGGCAAACTGCATCAATCTGCATAGACCTCAGCATATTCTAAACACAATAGTTCCACGAGATGCCATATATATACTTGGCATACATAAACAATCATATATATAAAAACATTAAACACATAAAAAAAATTCCATCACCATTAGCAAGGAAGCAGAAAACCCCTTCATCTTGGCCACAGCAACATTGCTGAGTCCCAGAGCAGGTAGGCAAAGAGATCACTCGTACTAACAGGGTCTAAGGTGGAGCGTCCTCCCTCTCAGCGAGACTGCATCACACGAGGGGGGGATCCAAGTTCTAACGTTGCCACAGAATGCCCACTTCTCTTTATGGGGCATGTCCCCGCCCTTCTCAATTATGACGACCCTCGGCCGAAGAGCAGATCACAAGTGGAAGGGGCAGAGAGTGGAAAAAAACAGTCAGGAGTGGAAAAACCCAGCCCCTCTCCTTGCATTCATTCCCAGAACCCCTTATCATGCACCTGCAGACCGCTCCGACTCAGTGGACAATACAACAACTACTCTCGACAGTAAGTCCACTCAGCAACAATATTTATGTAGTTATGTGACCTTGCTCTGCTTTCGCTACTGAAATTCTTGTTTATTTTCCCAGGCCTGCGGAGACGCAGGCTTTTATTACGGTGATGTTGTTTTAGATCGTATTTCGCACAAGCATTACACTCCATCTCTTGGACAATCAACTACTATACCCTGAAGGGTGTGAAGGGGACACCAAAACCGTCAAATCATTCTCCATAAATTATGAGTACAAGAAGCACAGCAAAAAAAGCTAATCACTACAATAAATCAAAAATGAGTCATGAGCGCTCCTCTACGAGAACAGACACGGCAAAAACTGCCTGTTCTATGGGATGGTACCCACTCTAGAATCTGCATCCACACTGTAGCTAACTTTACCTTTCACAGATGGGAAATATCCATTTGCATATCTGTCTTTGTCCCGCCCACATGGGCAGTGCAGCACCGAAATGGTATGGCAATTCCGTTCTGAACAGGAGTACCAACAGCAACCCCATACACGTGTTTCAGCCTTGTTGGCCATCATCAGTGAGGTGGAGCTGTGCCTCTCTGGGCACAGTGAGCAAGGGGTCCCCGCCTGCATGACCCTAGGACACTTAGAGTGACTAGACCTAAGGCACTTCAAAAAATCAAAATGTTGTCAATTTTTGCTGTGTTCGTTCTCAGAGGGGCACCCATCACTACATTTTGATAATCACTACAATAGTAAAACCAAAAAGCCAAACCAACGCAGAACGCAGTGCTTCAGGAATCCATGCAAATAAGTTTTCCCACCAATCACCGTCTTGATCTTGTGTTACTCGGGCAACCATATCCTTTATACCTTTAATATGTCTTTCAATAGAACTGGAATGGTCTCCCTGGTCGAAACAACACATTCCTTCCATAGTTTCACACCCTAAATTATGCATTAAAAACAAATAGTCTATAGCTGCTCTGCTTTGAAAAATAGCTTTCCTAAAATGTCTATTGTCTAGCAAAGGTTCAGTCAAAGCTTGTGAGGTCTCATTAAGCCCTTTAACCACCAGACAGGTTCATTTAATCATGGTTTTATATCCCCCAGCCGCTAAGCCCCAAATTCCGATAATGGAAATGGTTAATGCTAACACTTCCGTTTCCAAGAGCAAATGCACTTCAGAATTGCAGTCTGGCGATAAAGCAGTATATGCAGCAGCACGTATAGAGCATCCAATTGAATGTTTTAAAGGGTACATCGTTAAACCAAGAAATGTCAAAGCACGTGGCCCACCTGAAATATTAGCAGGGATGAATAAGTTAAGTTCCCATCGGAAAATAACCAACCAGGGGGATGTTTTACATGGTTCAGGTGGCTAGCAGTGTAAATAGTAAAATTGATTAACATATTAATTGAAACTTCAACACAAACATTTATAGATCCTGTACACAATTGTTGCTCAAAATCAGTCCTTTTCTCTTTCGCGCTATTCTTTAGTTGTTGACACTTTCCATTGTAGGATGGATCACAAGTCATTTGATAACAGACATCTGCAGGAGCGATGTCATGTCAGCACAGAACTTACAATATTCGTATACAGAAAAAGAATTCTGGACATCCGAATGCTCAACCACGGAATCATTATGCAATACTCTGAATAACTCCTTTAAAATCGGCGTAGGCGTTGAAATAGCCACAAGGCTTGTTGAGATCAGATCTGCGGAGCTATGTACATCAGTTAAGCAGAAATGCAAAATGTTAAAAACTCACTGGGTTAAATAGACCCACACGTTTTCAGGCTGTCTGACAAGGGCTGAATAACCATGATGTGAAAAGGACGTCGAAATTCCAGAAGGGGGCAAAAGAAAGGCATTATTTTGCAGCCCCTGCCGGTTTCTCAATGCGCCACAATAGGCTGCAATAGACGCGTCCTCTGGCGTAACACTGGTAGGAGGAGTATCAGTCTTCATCCAGATTCCCCCATTCCACTGGGAGAATAGAGCCATCTGCCACATCCCCCGACATGCTCCCGGACCTTCCTGAATGCCCTCCAGCGTGCCACACACAGGCACTCAGCATACTCAGGATATAAAAAATGTCAGAATTCAAAAACAAGATATCAGTGGAGTACATCATTCACGCAAATACCATTTGTCAGCTGGGATATGAGTCCATTCTCTTTTCCCTGGCTCCATTACAAGAACCAATTCATCTTCCCAAGCTGCAATCACATCCGCTGGAACAGGTGGCCAGTAGATTTCTCGACCCATCCCTTGGCACCTGGAACCATTACATTTGATGAGCCAAAACCCTTGTCCCTACGAACTGTTAATACCTTGGGTGGCTCTCCTTTCATAAGCATGGATAGTTTTACAGGAACTTGTATCAATTGGGCTACTCGATCCCCTTTATTTATTGGCAGCATATTCTCACCACTGTTGATGAGGATGACTTTAATTACACTTTGGTAATCTGCATCCACAATCCCTCTTGAATCCCTTTTACGGCTAAACCTGATATCCTGATCTCGGGGCAATTAATCCCATATGTGCAGATGGAACTTGTACTCCAATTCCTGTATCAATCACAGCAATACCTCTTGGTTCAAGCCAAATTTCCTCCCTTGCATGCAAATCCACCCCAGCAGACTCCGGAGTGGCACGATAAGGGGCCAACGCAGCAGGGGATATTTCCCAGTACAACAGAGTTTCCATGGTTTGATTTGTAAGGCTGGTTTTAACATGTGCATTAATGGAGTCTCACCATTCGCAATGCGACGGTTATTCAAAACTTGAACAGCTTCAACTATATGTTCTCACCAACCTTTCAAAGTACCACCCTTATTTTGCGCAATTGTTCTTTCACCAATCTATTCATTCTCTCAATTAACCCAGAAACTTCCAGGTGATAAGGCACATGAAAAATCCACTTGATACCTTTTTCTTGACAATAATCCTGGACCACTTTCCCTTTAAAGTGGGACCCGTTATCATTTTGAATTTGCAAAGGGATACCATAGTATACAGCCACCTGGTCCAATAATTTAATCGTATCCAATTGGGTATCTCTTTAACATGGCAAAACCATCAGGTAACCAAAATACGTGTCCACAATAGTGCACGCATATTGACATCCTCTACTAGTGAGCCTAGGACCGATATAATCAATGTGCCAAATCTGTCCAGGTAATTTACCTCGTTTCAATGTACCATGAATTATGTGTGGAATAGATAGATGTTTCTGATGTTGACACATAGGACATTGTAAGATTGTTTTCACAATTCCTAATGGACTGCTTATTCCCCTGTCTTGTGCCCACCTGATAGCAGCCTTCTCTCCGAGATGCCCACTCTTTCGGTGGTCCCATTTTGCAATTCCCTCCAAATCATCCTCCTCAGCCCTCGCGACTATGACTGCAATTTTTGCATGTTCGTCTGCAACAGAATTGAACCATCGTTCTAATGAGTATGTTGCGCAATGTGCATCTACGTGGTATACAGTAATATGCATTAGCAGCTCAGCAATGTCTTGCCACACTGCTTTATCCCACACCTCTTCTGCATGAATCTTCAATCCATTCTTTTTCCAAGTCTGCAGCCATACTACCAATCCATTTGCAAGAGACCATGAATCAGTATAAATATGACAACGTACACTCGCGTTTCTTGCTTCAAAGCCTGATAAACAGCATATAACTCTGCGAACAGGCTACTCTTCCCTTTCCCGAGGTGGTTAACACCATTTTCAGTTTGGGATTGTATGCCACTGCCTTCCAATGTCGCTCAATTCCCACATATTTGGTTGCGCCATCAGTAAACCATGCATATTCGACATGTTCATTTGATAATTCTCCTTATGGGATCCCCCATTTAACTGGAGACACCTCAACAATAATCTCTCCGTCTAGTTCAATGTCCATCAGCGATACTCCCGCCACTTGCTCATGTAATTAGGCCACACCACCTTTACCGGGCTTAGCACGATCTTGAATGTACCATTTCCATTTAATGATGCTAGCCTCTTGAGCATGACCAATGTGGTGCGTCGTAGGAGAGCTCAGTACCCATTGCATAATTGGTATTTCAGGTTGGATCACTATATCATGGCTCACCGCCATTTGTTCCGTATCTATGAGCGCCCAGTAACACGCTAGTAATTGTTTTTCAAAGGGAGTATATCTGTCCTCCGCATCGGGCAACTTTCTACTCCAGAATCCCAAGGGTACACGTTTTCTGTCCCATTTCTGCCATAGGGTCCAGTTGGCATAGGCAGCCTGTGTGTACACGTTCAACTCCACCTCACCATCCCTCAATGGCCACAAATCAAGCACTTTATGAATGGTGTCTTAGGCTCATTGGAACACTGTTTCTTGTTCCTCAACTCATTCGAAATTAAACCTTGTACGCGTCACTTTGTAAAGGGGTACCAAAATCTGCCCCAAATGTGGAATGTGCTGTCCCCAAAATCCAAACAGCCCAATTAACTGTTGTGCTTGTTTCTTGGTCCTCGGAGTTAAAAACTCGAGGATCTTCTGTTTTGCCTTTGGCGCCATCTTACGGTGCCCATTATACTCCCATCTCTCCTTGCACAATCCTTCTCTAATGAGATCCAAGTGCAATTGCACACTTTGCACATTCTTGCCTTGAATCAATATGTCATCAATGTAATGCACAATTTGTACATCCGGTTTGCATGTCATTTTGTCTAGATGTTCTGCCACTAGCCGGTGACAGATTGTTGGACTATGCATGTAGCTCATTGGCAAACGTTTGAACATATACTGCCTCCCATTCCACGAAAATGCAAACTGCTCTTGGCATTCATCTGCAATTGGTACAGTGAAGAAGGCGTTATCAAAATCTATAACTGCATACCATGTTCCCTCAAATTTTTGTACATTTTCAAAACCAAAGTTAGCCCATACGGTACTGCCGGTACTAGCGGAGGAGTATTTATTCAACTTGCGATAATCAACTGTCATTCTGAAGCTACCATCTGTTTTTTTAAAGGCCCAGATCGCATTGTTCCAAGCTGTGATTATGGAACGCAAAACACCTGCTTCAACATACCCTTTGATGGTTTCTAAAAATGTCTTTCTGTCCCCCCCACCCAGGAATTGATTCTTTTTTTATGGACACTTTCTTTGTGGCTATCGGAACCTGCACCGGGGGCATATTCAATTGTCCAACAACTATAGGTGTAAAAGTGAATGCACTCACCCCAAATTGGTACATTTGACCCCCTAACCCGAGGTTCAATCCTTCGAAAATATCAAATCCAATAATATATTTGTTAGGGAGAATTCTCTGTTTAGGCTGAATTTCCTAACCTAGTGAGTCCCCCAGCAGCTTTGCTGGATTTCTGGAGTTTGTTTTTTTCTCCTGCCAAGAGTGAGACTCTTTTTTCTCCCACTCTTGGACATGATTTATGGTGTTCCTTTGACTGTTAATGTGTTTTATGGGCTATGGGGTTCTTTACTCCATAGGGTCTCATGCGTTTTTACTATGTGTGTTACACAGCACCCTCCGTGCAGTAACACAGGGGTGTCATAGTGACACCCCACCATAGACTCCATACCCTGGGACTGACTACTGTCTCCCAGGGCATGTAAAGTCACCATTGGCTTTACTAGTCCCAAATTATTAACAGGAACCGGTACAAACCATCATATTGTGGACGTACTGGTCGGGGAAATTCGATTGCCCCAGGGTCTGTTAGTCGAGGGGGCACGTCTCCGTCCCCCCTGATCGAGTTTTGGCTGGTGGCAGTGGATACTACTTTTTATATTCGACCGCGAATATATCCCTATGGGATTTTCCCATTGTTCAAGGCTACCAACTTTAATTATTTAATTCTCATAGCCTCGAACATACCGCCGGTTTATTTAATATTAATTCGCCGGTTGGTATTTTTTGCCAGGACTCGATTCTAAAATGGCGTTTGTGTTCTCTTCTGTGACTCCAACCCAAGTCGAGCCCTTTGTTCCACTTTTTGGCGCGCTTCTCCACAGAAGCCTCCAAAAGTGGTGCCACTCTGTCTGGGTATCACAGGGGGTGTGGGAAGAGGTTTAGGCACCATGGACTGAGTTATCTTGGTAACTCAAGTCGCACTCTTGTGTGATTGGCCCAAGTGGCCCATGACACCACTTAGCTAGGCTGAGTGAATGGGGGTGTGCTGCATAAAAGTAGGGCTTTGGGGACTGGAACTTCAGAGGTCGCAACAGGACCTGAGAATCCGACGAGGGAGAAGCTGAGCCGAACTACCACGACGACACCACCGGTGGAGCCCTGCGGAACCGACTCACCACTTCCCGACGACAGAGAAGATCTCCCGGCTGGAGAGGCTTCTTCCCCTGACTGGTGGGCACAACCAATTTACCTTCTTCTCTTCGCACCCCAGACCGTCTTGTGGTCGAATTGCCCGTGCCAAACACCCCGGCAACCGGATAGCCACTTACCACTGGACCGCGAATAAAAGGACCGCTCCTTTTACCTGAGAACTCCGCGGCTGGTTTCTTCCCTGGAAGTGCAACGGACTCCTGTCTTCCTCCCCGACGAGATCCTCTCTTTCCCCGGACGAAGCACCGACTTGCATCTGCTGCCAGGAACAACTGCCCCTGCTGGAGTATTCTCGCCACTTTAAGGTACCGTGTCTGCCAGGCCTCCCTTTCTAAAGATTGCTACAAGGTAATAATAACCCCTTAACCTTCTGGACTGGGCTGGCCGCCTTGACCCTCTAACTGGTCCCTTTCTTTTGGTCCAACTCTTTTTGAACCTTTGCAAGACTCTTGTGCACTTCAACCATGTGACCTTGGACACATTTCGTTCTGATCCTCTTAAAGTGGATCCGGCCTACTGAACTCTAACTTCACGGTTTTATTTGCCTTCCTCTCTTGCTTTGATTTGAATTCTGTTTCATTTTATTCTCTGCTTTTCTCTCCCTTTTTAAATGAATTATTAGAGTGCCATCTGCGTTAAGCGCTCACCGCTGTCTGAAAATAAGTAGGGCTTTACTTAAGACTTGTCTAATATTCTTCTAAGGGAGTGTATATCTTTTAGTGACCGTGTTTTTGAATTGCTTACTATTAGTGCCTGTGCGTTTTTATAGATGTGGTTTTAAATAAATAATTATATCTTTTTTTTTTTACACCAAGCTCTGGTCAGTGTTTACTTGTTCTACTATGTTCTTTTGACCTATTGTGAATACTCTGTATACTGCCTAACTCTTCTTGAGGGAAGTCTGACTGCTCAGCCACAGCTACCAAGTGAATCTGTGTGGTACAGACTGCTACCAAGTGGGTTTACTGCCAAACACCTGTAGTCCTAAATCTTTTGCAGTGGTCCCAGAGGGAACTGCACAGGTTTCTGCCTAACAATATTCAGCAAGGGGACAATTAATACTTGATATGTGACTCTTATTAATTGACCAATTTTCATGTCAATTTCCGTTTGGACTACTGAGATTTCTTTGCCTCCCAATCCAGTAATCATTAAATGTTTTCCCTTAAAACTGGAAGGGTTTCCATGTATCAGTGAGGCCTCTGCCCCAGTATCAATTAAGGCTCGAACTTCCTGTGTATTTCCCGAATGCCAAAAATGTTCACTTTCACTTGAGGTGTGTCCACCTTAACATGGGCTGTTGTTACCGGAGTATGAACCTCATCCTATTCGTATTTAGAGTGCACGTGTTTAGATTCCCTTTCCACCATATCACTCACCATCTTTCTTAAGTCAGCATAAGTTGGCTGGGAAGGCACAGATCTGTTCGGAAGACTCATCGTCTCCCCCTCTGGAGACGGTCCAAAAGGATCCACCTCCTTTTTCGGTTTATGCACGTCCTGTCTTTTCACTTGTTTGTAACGCTCCTTTCCATCTAGGCCCGTTTTTTATACAACAAGTAGATTTCCTGTGTTTCAAACCCATCAATATCTTCACACGGCACACCATCCTTCAAGAAAGCTAGAAACATGTCCTTTCTAGACAAGTGAGAATCTCGGCTGTCAAACCCCTTCCCAGGAGTGCGTCTTTCATTTCGCCACTCCCTCTCCCTAGATAGTTCCTCTGGTCTGTCCCATTCTTCTAGATCTGCCAGTTGTCTAATGGCATCAACCACTTCATCAGTTATTTTACCCGTCATTCCCACCAATAGGGCATCATGATATTTCTACATGCAGGAGGGGATGTTTGAATAAGGGTGTTTCTAGCAGAAACTGATAGCTTTACCAACCCCATATGCTCTGGAGTTTCCATATGAATGGCCTCCATCATAGCATGTTCGCTAACTCTTTGAATAGCTTCTTTCGAGGTGGCGCTGTTGAGCAGCCCACAATGGCTGCCTAGCTCTCAAGCTCTGTGTGGCCTCGTCAATAATCCGCTTGCATCTGCGGTTACCTGCACCGCAACGCCTAACATCTCAATGAGCTGCACTTCGTAGCTGCCGGCTTACATCCTGAAAGTTTGGGCCCGAATCGGACACCAGAACCCTACTTGTGGTGCCTGTGGCGGCGACCCGGTCGTGGGTGCTCTCTGGCCTCGATGCGTGCCTGGCTTCCGGCTTCCCCTGGCTGACTCCTCGCGGCTGACACCGTTTGTGGGGCAGCCGGGAATTCCATTTTCCAGGGCCCTCAATGGGTGAACGCTGACCCGGCGTGACTGCAGCAGCCCGGAACCACCGCAGCGTTCCCCCGTGAGGCATGTCTCTACGCGGGCGGGGCCGCGGCAGGGGCCTGCGCTGGAGCGCACCCCGGTACCCCTACCTCCAAAGCTGGAACTCTGCTGCTGTTGGACGGTGCGGAGCTGCTGGGCTGGACCCCAGCTGCCGTTCCGGTGCCGTGTGCTGCGGGCCTGCGCTGGTGTCTCCACGGACCAGGTGACGAGTGGGGGAGGTGCGCTTATAACTGCTGGCCACCGTTGCCTGCGACCGTGGGCACCCATTGAACATTCCTGGCGTGCCGAATAGCCACAGCAACACCCACACAGCACCTCTGATCCCTGCCGCACTATCTGCCCTGGACTTGGCCATATGAGCCCCGCCTGCCCAATCTGAGATATTGTTCCATGCATGCCCATCCTGACTGTACAGGACACTTTGTCACTTGACACTGCTGAGCCCCAATCTACACTGCAGCTCCTCCACGCTGGCGCAGCCCCGGAATCATGAGCCCCCTCTTGCAACGGTTGAGTACAGTAGAGAGCGGGCCCTGCCCGGCTTAACAGGTGCAACATTCGCTAACTTTGCACAGGAGTGGGGCATTACACTACAGCTCTGTCAATTCAATATTCACTCCAGATAACTGACACTTGTCCCTTTCTGGTGTCCGGGTAGCCCTGCGCCTTGCATCCAGCTGCAGCCTCTTCATCTCTATCCATCGCCGCCATTGCTCGGCCACCTTGCTGTCACTGGGGTACTGTCTGGAAACCATTAACCTGTCGGAGCCTTCACCACCCACCCCACCACCGACTCACCTGTGGGTCATTGTCGCATCCAGACATATGTCGAACCGATCCAGAGGAGCTGCCAAGGGGGGTGCCATGGATAAGTTTGCTAAGGCTATCCCAAGGGCCGAGGCAGGCCACACGTCATCCCTACAGTAGGAACCCGAGTCTGACCCTCATCCCAGTGCATTGGTACCAGATCTTGCAATGATGATGGAATCAATGGCAGAGAACTTCGCCTTCTTCTATGAGAAACTAGACGACATCAATGCCAATGTCGCCTCATTCAAAACTTGAGTGGACCGAGCAGGTACCAGGATCACCAATGCTGAAAATAGAATCTCTGTGAATGAAGATGAAATACAAACACTGCAAAATACGGTCGCCTCCTTGTCACGTGACATGAAGAGTGTTAGGGCAAAGTGCGACAACTTGGAGTCTCGCTCCCGCAGGAATAACCTGCGTATTGTTGGGGTTCCTGAGAATGCCCTTAAAGGGCGTATGGAGGACGCTGTTGAAAATCTACTCAAAGATCTTCTGGGTACCCCGGCCCTGTCACCATACTTCACGGATGAACGAGCTCACCGGGCCCTGTCACTGCGCTCCAAGCCAGGCAACATCCCCTGGCCCATCATTGGCAGAATTCACAATTACCGGGACAGGGACCTCATCCTTCGCCTATCACGTGAGAAAGGAGACTTACGCTTGGAGGCCCACACCATTAGGATCTTCCCTGATTTCTCAGTAGGGGTGCAACAGGAGAGGCGCCAGTTCCTCGACGTTAAATAACTGCTCAGGGAGCGCTACGTCCCTTATGCCATCTTGTTCCCAGCGTGACTCAAAATCACCCACAATGGTAAACTGTACTTTTTCACTGTCCCTGACGAAGCAGTGAAGTTTATTGCAAATACCTCTCCATAATCCAGGAGGGGGCCACGCTGAGGACTAGCCATGAACTGTTTCATTTGTTGATGTCCATTCTATCTGGTGATCCCAGACACATAATGTGATGATGGCAATGTTGTATTGTTCACTTAGCAAATATGGCTCCCTGTGGCAAACACTCAGGGCACTGGTCGTCTCCTGAACTATTGACACTAACTATCCTCCTTTCCCAGTGCCAGGAGCCGGCCGAGAGCCCCAGTTAATCCCTCAGTCTCACTCTGCTTTGATATGTTTACTGGTTTCAGGGGCCAGACATGGGATCCGTTCACCGCAGAAACCTGTGCTGGACAGCATATGCTGTCCACTCCCATGCTTAAAATGTCGACCACACGGCAACAGCGCGCCTCACTGCAGTTGCAATGATTATTTTCATTTTGTTGATGCTGGACGTTAGCCCCCGTTGGGCCTCAAAAGGGGCACACCCACGTTGGGTCCTGCCCACCGACCTCTGTTCTCAAGGGAGTGTCGGTTCATTTGGGGGGTGGGTGGACGGGGACACTGTCTGGTTGGGGAATGTGGTGAGGGAGGAGGGTGGCCTTGGGATTGGGGGTTATGTTAAAAATGGCAGGGGCAGACAGACACACCATGCTACACCGGGGTATCTTCGAGTTAAAAATGCTGACAGCAGACACGTAGACTTCTAAAATGCCCACTACCATAATGTCCTGGAATGTCCGGGGCCTCAGTAACCACACCAAAGTCCGCAAGATTATGGCTTATGCTCACAGACACGGCTGCAAGATACTACTCCTACAGGAAACGCACTCCGAGGGCCCCCTCGCAAAGAACATGGCGACGTCCTGGGGACCAAACAGGTATTACACCTCCTACTCCACCCGGGCCAGAGGTGTTCTAACAATGATCCATAAATCTATTAAATTCGTAATGCACAAGAATTACATTGACCCCGAGGGCCGATACGTCATTTTGCACTGCACAATCATTGACAGAAAATACCTCTTGGTAAACACATATGGTCCCAACGTGGATAACCCTGACTTTGTGGATACCGTGGTCTCTATACTTTTGGGATATGTGGGAATCCATATCATCTGGGGAGGAGATATGAACTTCATACTTGATACCAACCTCGACAGAACAGGGATAGCGCCCAGGCCGCTATCTGGCGCAGCCCATAGGCTACTAACACACTTCCAAACCCTTGACATTTGCGATGCCTGGAGACTTCTACATCCACGGTCACGTGAATATACCCATTACTCCTCCATACACGATAGCTCCTCCAGAATTGACCTATTCTTGGTGTCAAGTGGAATAATGGGGAGGATTGTGGCAGCACAGATACTGACTCGCACTCTGTCAGACCATGCTCCAATCACCCTATCGGTGGACTTGGGAACCCCCGCCCCAACATTCAATACTTGGCGGTTTAAATCCTTTTTTTTTAGCATAACATCCCCCAGGCCACCACCATGGGAGTACGCTAGGATGCCATTTAAGGCTTATATCAGAGGAATGTCCATATCCAAGGAAGCCGGGGTATTAAAGACCATTAGGGCCAACCTCAACTGCTCTGAATACAGATTGTGTGATCTGGAGCTGCAATGCACAACATCAGCCGATCCCGCTACTCTGGCCCTTATCAGCGAGGAAGTTCAGCTATTTAATTTGCACGCTACCAGTACTTCAGCTGCCCACTTGCTGCCCGGAGGTATGGGGAGGGTGACAGACCTGGTAGAACACTGGCTACCCTGACAAGGGGAGAATGGGGACAGGCCCAGATCACCTGCATCAAAGATGAACAGGGCACCACACAATGGTCTGACCAGCAGATACTCGACGTCTTTACCAAATTCTACACAAACCTCTATTCCCAACCCCCTGAGCAGAGCGAACAGTCTATGGGGGATCTCCTTGACCGCATACCCACAACTAGCATCTCATCTGCAACCAGGGACCAACTAGATGCCCCACTCCGACTCGACAAGCTAGTTTCTGCCATATCAGATCTCCCCAAGGGCAAGGCCCGAGGCCCTGACGGTCTCACGGCCGAATTCTATCAGGAACACATTGCCAAACTGGACCCTAGGCTCCTAGAGGTCTGGGAGGAGTCCCTCTGTGCATCTGCCCTCCCCCTGACCTTACGCGAAGCCGTAATTACAGTACTACGTAAACCCGGAAAGCCCAGCGAGGAATGCGGATCCTACAGACCCCTCTCACTGATGAATCTTGACACAAAGATTTTTGCTAAAGTAATAGCTAACCGCTTTCTTCCAGTGATGACTTATATGGTCCTCGAGGATCAGGCAGGCTTGGCACCGGGAAGATCCACCTCCCATAACATCAGGCGATTAATTAACGTCATCTCACGAATAGACCAGGGCTCGAATGCGGTTGCGGTCACATTGGACGCCCAAAAGGCATTTGACATGGTATCCTGGAGATACATGTGGACGGTGCTTGAAACGATGGGTGTAGGCCCCAGCATGATCAATTACATCAAATTGTTATACACCTCCCTGGTGGCCAGGGTACGGGTCAACTCCTTAACATCGCCACTGATCCCCGCTCTCCAGAGGCACCCTCCAGGGCAGCCCATTCTCCCCTATCCTCTTCGCCCTAGCAATAGAGCCCATGGCAGACCACATCAGAACATGCCATGCCCATTGGGGGATTCAGTTGAAAGACACTCCTGAGATCATATCCCTATACGCGGATGATGTGTATACGTAAGAGACCCTTCCACCCACCTAGACCCAATATTGCGGGACATCACACGAATAGGCACTCACTCAGGATTTACAATCAACTATATCAAATCTGAGATCCTTCCACTCACTAGCTCCACCCAACAACCTGCCACGGAATACCCACTCCGCTGGTCTCCCACTGGGATCAAATACTTGGGGGTAAATGTATCCCTCACCAAGGACGCCCTCCTCACCGACAATTACATAGCGGTATCACAACTCGCTGAAACCAAAATGACCCGCTGGCGCTCTCTCCCGTTGTCAATTGCTGGTAAGCTCTCACTTATTAAGATGGTGTTATTACCTAAGTTCCTATACACTTTCTCTAACATACCCATCTGGCCAGGCGAAACATACTTTGCGAAACTACACAAAATGTGCGCTCAGTTTTTGTGGCATTCCGGTGCCGTACGCAAGAAATGGTCTGACATGACCCTTCCCTATGATAGAGGAGGTTTCACCGCCCCGGATCTGAAGCTGTACTGGTTGGCAGCACAGGCCCAATACGCCTCCCATTGGTACCCTGGGACCGCTCCCCGCCCACATGTCAAACTGGAAATACTTGCTGCTGATAATGTTAATGTAATACTCTAATTTTACACCGACATTACATCCCGGATTGCCCCATAGATCCAGTCGTCACCCCCGTACATGCATGGGACCGACTCTTTGGGTTGACTGCGGATCCGCACCCCTACTACAAGTGGCTCCCTGTGTGGGGGTTCCCCGGGCTAGAGCCTTCACATGACGTGGCCCTTTCACAACATTGGGGCAATCTGGGGTATCGGGATCTAACAGACTTTTACCCTGACAGGCAATTTATTAACCCACAGACACGGAAGCCCGGTCACTCCGGGTCAGCCCTAGAACTCCTGCAATACTACAGACTCTGTGCTGCTTTTTGTGCTGCTTGGCCCGACTCCCCAGGGATTGCTTAGATTGCTAACTCAGGAGGCGCCCGTGGCATTGTATCCGCACTATATAAGCTGCTATTAATAAAACCCCTTCCCAACCCTCTAGGGCGCGGGACGAGTGGGTGGAGGAACTGGGCCTTGAGGTCTCCGATCACCTATGGGGGAAATGTGCTCACACACCAATAGAGTCAGATACCGCGCCATGGATTTTAAACTACTAAGCAGGCTGTATTACACCCCCCCTTAAGATCTCCAAATTTGCTAACACTGGCTTGCACGCCTGCCCCCGCTGTAAGATGGAAAATGCAGACCATCTACATAGGTTTTGGACATGCCATTAATTGGGAGAATTCTGGGAGAGAATACTAACGACTTTGTCGGAGATTAGCGAGTGTGTTATTGACCCAGACCCCTTGGGAGTGCTGTTTGGGGTGTGGAATGCTAAGGAGGCCAAGGACATGGCTAAATTTCTAAACATAAGCTGCATGGTAGCCAAGAAGTGTATACTTAAAAACTGGAAAAACCCCTCTCCCCTCACTTTTCAGAAATGGTTGAACTAGCTTACCTTGTCCCGGAACTGCGAGGAGGAATATCTTGAGATGCTCCCCACACGCTCCCACCCCAAGAACATTTGGACTGCATTCAACAGTTACCTTAACATTCAGGAAGTGAGTGCGTCTGAGAGCGGCTAATCTTTGGGCCATTGAGATTGGATTCGCGGGTAGCGGTGTAGTGTGTTAGTACCTATTGTTGGTGCTGGCCTGCCTCCCGGCAGGATGACCATCTTATATTACCATGTCATTGTAAGTACTTATTGCATGTAAATATTCACCTGATGTGTGTGTTTTTTGTATGCGTCTGCAAAAAAAAAAAAAAAGATTAGCTTCTTTCAACATGTACCATTTCTTATCATCCGTCAGCCAATCCGACGTAATCGGTATTTATGATTACATCCCTGTGCTGCTAACTGCAAGAGAGACATTTGTCCCTCTTAATCATTATCATCTCGAGGAGGGCCTGCACGCAGGGTCTCCTGTATCTGAACATCTTGCGTCAAGGATAGAAACCTAGCAGAATCTGTTGCATCTACTAAGAGACCCGCTGCCCCTCCATCTAACAGTCTAACCATCCAGGCTAGCAAAGATCAACTAGCCCTCTGTTTCAATTGCTTAAATATCTCAATGACCTCCTGCTGTGAATAATCCTCAAGTGCTGTCATATCCACCACACCTCCTCCCGGATTCATTGGATGATGACCCATCTTTCTGCGTACTACGGGCTTAACAGTCACCTCTTTACAAGCTGATTCCGGCTTGGATACAACTTCCGGTTCGGAATCACTATCGGTAGTAGTACAATCAAACACATCCCCATCCCACTCATCGGGGTCCCAAACTACACTTGCAGAAGCAATCACAGGTGCCACCTTACGAGAATTAACCCTTCCTCTTCTCTTTCGATATTTATAGCAAGCAACCCTTACCGCAGCCGGTTCAGCTGTTGCTTGGTATTTGTCTGCCTTATCATGATACAATTTCATTTGGAGCTGCTGCATTAACGCAATTTGTTTTTCAGCAGCTTGTTCCTTCTCCAGTGTTTCAACACTCGCTTGAAAATCTATATTCTGTTGATGTATTTTTTTCAAAAATCATGCAATAGAATCCAACCCCTTCTCCCTAGAGCCAAACATTCTTTTCTCTTCTCTACGGACACTTGTTGCAAGCATTTCGCCACTTCGGCTGGACTCGCTTCTCCTATACTTGTATCCCAGGTCTCACTTAATTCTGCACCACATGCCAAAGTTTGTGGGATTTTATCCTATTGGCCCTTGGTCCACCCTAGGATAGTTACCTCAAGACAGTCTCCACCTGCAGAGCTACTTTTTTTCCTAAATAGGGAACTCATCGTATCAAAAGGATGTTTCACCTTCCTAATGTTAATACTTCAACTCATACTTTTTTTCTTTCAACACCAAGGGAAGAAAAAAATCGATCCTCTTTGCATTCTCTGCGGTGACGACCATAAAGGCGACCAATGCTCTCGCTATCGTGGCGCGCTACGATAGGGAGCTGTGGTTTTACTTACCCGGGTTGTCCGATTTCCTTTTCATCGAGCCAGAGCATTGGCTTGTGGTTGACGGCGTTGGTGATGCTGCGCCCACCCTGGCAGCCGAGGAGCCCGTACCAACAGCGCTCCCGGTGCCCGCGGACAACCGGTGGTTTGCCTGATGTTGGGCCCCCGTCACCGGAGCGCCCTCAAAAGTCTTAGAAGACCGCTCAGATTTTCTCTTCAGAGAAGTACGTTGCCGGGGCTCACCTGCCGCCGGGCTCTTCGACTCCAGCCAGTCAGCGAGTCGCTTGTGACAGTCCTTTATAGTACGGGAGGACATGTCCTTGCAGAACGCACAGGCCTCCTCGAGCACCGTGAGTGCCCATCCTCTTTGAAGACGTTCTGCAGTCCACATCCTGGGCAGATCCTAAACAGAGGCATCGAGTCTCCCTTGTCTTCGGCTAGGACCACGAGGGGTAGGCCTCAAAGATCTTCTGGAATCCTCCAAGAAGTGAAATTTGACGTAAATTCGCCCTTGAGGGGTGTAGAAATTTCCGAAACGGGTCCCTGTTGATCGGAAGATGAATCGGTGGAGCTAGAGGCTCGATTTGACCGAAAAAATAAGAGTAAACACTTTGAAAAAACGCAACACGCAGTAAAAGCTTGAGAACTAAGCACGAGGACTCCCAACACTTGAACGTGCGGTAAAAATCTGAAGATGGCTGCCTGAGGAGGGGCTTAGGGAGAGGGCAGTCATTGACTGGGGGCAGTATGACCCAGAGACCAGTTATTGGTTATTAGGAGAAAGACGGTTCAGAAACTAAACTGAAACTCATTTTTTACCGAGGATTCCCAGCCTGACGACAGGGAATATTCATGAGCATGTGAATGTATGCCAGACCCCATGCTGGAGAAACGTACGTTTCCCAGGCCCCTGGCAAAACAAGTTATTGGACTCAGATAGGCACAAAATCACACTTAGACTAATCATTATAGTAAAAATGAAAATGGCTCGTTATAGGCCCTTTATTCACTCGATATATATATATGAGCTTGGCATACATAAACAAACATATGGGATACATTACTCACCGTATTCGTATGTCTGATGCTTGTATCTGATTAGATTCACATGCTGTGCATAGGCTGACATCTAGTGGAAGCTGCAGAGTATTACAGTTTGTTTTTCGAAACTCGAAAATGGGCGTCGACCTAGGGTGTGCCAGTAATACTATCCCTAGTGTGACGTCCACTGTACCCATGATCCCTCACACATGTAGGATCCTCAGATTGTATTTTTTCTGACATGAGGTAGCATGAGGAGTAGCGTGAATACAGAGTATCCAAGCAGATATAAAGATAAGACTACAAACATCCATGCGCCTTCTCTCAGAGGGGAGGAAGGGCGGGCGCATGTGAATCTAAGCAGATACAAGCATCAGAAGGGAATAGTTTCTTACCTGTAACTCCATTTCTCCAGCATTGGTATCTTTCATGGATTCACATGCTTAGAATATTCCCCGTCGTCAGGCTGGGAATCCCCGGTACATTATATAGACCCTTTCCCGTAGGAAAACTTTTTCGACGCTTATGCGTCCTATCCACCTCGTTTTGTATCATGCGTGCCCGCGCCGTCAGGACGCCATGATATAAATACAGGACCCGCCCTCGCGCTCCCTCAGATTTCGGCCCCCAAAGTAGTGGGGGAACCAGTTTGCATGCCCAGGGGAGGCAGGCGGGCGCATGTGAATCCATGAAAGATACCAATGCTGGAGAAATGGAGTTACAGGTAAGAAAATATTCCCTTCTCCAGCATTGGATGTTTCATGGATTCACATGCTTAGAATAGTTTACATAGCAGTACCATCCCGAAAAGAGGAGGCGTGCATGCAAACCTACATACTTTCCTCACAATGCCTGTTCCCTATGGTCGTGTACACATCAGCAATTGTTAACATAGAACACAAACAATATGCAATCATAATTGCAACAAGATCTAACCCCTCAACCGGGGCTTACCTTATTGGAATAGGTGTCGAAGCACCGCCTGTCCCATCCGAGTATCCTCGGCATGTTGTTGTGACAGGCAGTAATGGCGGGTAAAAGTGTGTGTAGCCGCCCAGGTAGCCGCCATGCAGATGTCCCCCAGAGGGACTCCAGACCACAGCGCCGTCGACGATGCCGCCGCTCTAGTTGAATGAGCTCTTGGGCGTCGCAGAAGAGGCTTCCCAGCCTTGGAATGGCAGTACGAAATGGTAGACGATACCCATCTTGACAGTCCTTGCTTTGAAATGGCTTTGCCTTTAGCACCCAAACCATAGGCCACGAACAACTGCCTCGTTTTCCTGAAAGGTTGCGTGCGATGAAGATAAAACGAGAGCCCTTTTCACGTCTAATGTGTGTAACGTGCGCTCCGCTCCCGAGCATGGCTCTGGAAAAAACGTAGGTAAGACAATAGAGGAATGTTTATGGAACACTGAAGGAGCTTTCGGTATGAACTGTGGGTTAGTGGCTAGGACCACCTTGTTCTTGAAGAATCTTAAGTATGGTGGGTCTACCATTAGAGCTTGGATTTCCGAAATACGTCGGGCTGAAGTGATGGCCACCAGGAAGGCCAATTTCCACGACAAAAACTTTAGAGACGATGATGACATTGGTTCAAAAGGAGGTTTCATAAGAGACGCTAACACCAGATTGAGGCTCCACGCCGGAGGAAATTTCTTCTCGGGAGGGAAATTCCGAAACAAACCTTTAAGGAAGTGCTTAATCAGGCGGTCGCTGAATAATGGTGCGGAATGTCGTTGACGTGTAAACCTGGAGATGGCGGCCAGGTGTACTTTTATCGACGACACCGATAGGCCCTTTTGAGCTAAGAACAGCAAGTATGGAAGGAGCTGTTCCGGCGTAATCGACTGCGGAACCAAACCTGGTTGATCCACACAACACTGACAGAAACTCCTCCATTTGTACGAGTATGAAGTGTTTGTGGAAGGTGCTCTTGCCGCTTGCAGAATACGACGACACTCCTCCGGAATCGTTAGCTGACCAAATTCGGCGAAGTCAGGAGCCAGGCCGTCAACTTGAGGCTGCCCGGGTCGTGATGCCAAACGATACCCTCCTGTCGAGACAGAAGGTTGGGGATCTTCCGGAACCTCATTGGCTCCGCCGCCGCTAGGTGCAGCAGGTCTGAAAACCACACCTGTCTGGCCCAATAGGGGGCCACCAGAATCACCCGACATGGGTACTTGAGGATCCATTGCAACGTCCTCCGGATAAGAGGAAATGGAGGGAATGCGTACAGGAATTTGTTCGTCCATGGGAAGGAGAACGCATCCCCCAGTGAGCCCTGCTGAGGCCATCTGCTTGCATACTGCGGGCATTTCCTGTTGTCCTTCGTCGCGAACAGATCGATGGAAGGATGTCCCCACTTCTTGAATACGTGTTGTAGTTGCTGGTCGTTCAGCACCCATTCGTGAACTTCGTTCATTTCCCTGCTGAGGGCATCGGCCTCCACATTTCTCACATCTGGCAGGTGGAACGCCAAGATTTGCATGTTGTGTTGCAGGGCCCAATGCCAGATTTTCTGTGCCTCCGTCGACAGGGACCTGGAACGTGTTCCTCCTTGTTTCCTTAGGTAAAACATTGTAGTCGTGTTGTCCGTCATGACACGCACCACAGAGTCCCTCAATTGAGGAAGAAAAGATTTTAGAGCCCACCGCACTGCTATCAGTTCTAGCAGGTTGATATGCAGGGAGGACTCTTGTAACGACCACCGGCCTTGCACCTGTAGCGTATCCAGATGAGCTCCCCATCCGCTCAGCGATGCATCCGTCACCACCGTCTTCTGGAACTCCGGTTCCACGAGGGGCATTCCTTTCGTTAGATGAGTAGAGACTCTCCACCAACAGAGTGCTTGTACCAGTTGTTCGTCGATGACCAGTCTGTCGGACCAGCTACCTTGGCTCTGCGCCCAACGGTCCGCTAGAAATTCCTGGCAAGGCCTCATAAACAGACGGCAGTTGTTTATCAACGGAATGCAGGATGACATGGTCCCTAGCAGGGACATGTATTTGCGCACCGACACCCTGGTACCGCATCTCCATTCCGACGCCTTGCTTTGTAGCTTCTGTATTCTTTCGCTGGATGGTCTTACAAGGCTTGTGTGCCTATGAAACTCCGCTCCCAGAAAGACCAAGGTCCTCGAAGGCTCTACGGAGGACTTGCTGAAGTTTATCGCGAAGCCCAGTTCCTGTAAGAGGGACATCATGGCCCCCAGACTGTTTCGTGTTTGTTCCATGGACGAACCTCTGACCAGCCAGTCGTCTAGATAGGGATAGACATGGTGACCGTCCTTTCTTAAATGGGCCGCTATAGGGGCCAAACACTTGGTGAACGTCCTGGGGGAGGACTTGAGACCGAACGGGAGGACCTTGAACTGAAAATGCTTTCGCCCGACGACGAACCTTAAATATCTCCTGTGTCGTGGACGTATTGGGATATGAAAATATGCGTCTTGAAGGTCTAGCGACGACAGATAATCCATGGGTTGCACTGACCTGATAACCTCCTGGAGCTTTAGCATTTTGAATTTTAAGCTCTTTAGCCATTTGTTGAGTACCCTCAGGTCGAGAATGGGCCTCCATTTTCCATTTGGCTTCTTGACAACGAAGAACCGGGAATAAACCCCTTGTCCTTCCTGTGCCACAGGAACCCGTTCTACCGCTCCTTTTTGCAGCATAAGCGCCACCTCTTGTCGTAGGACTCGAAGGTGGGGCTGGGCCGAAAACACTGGCGGAAGACTTGGAGGCTTGTTTTTGAATTGTAGCGCATGACCCATGCAAATCGTGTCCAGAACCCATCGATCTGTGGTGATGCATTTCCATTGGTCGATATGATGAGAGACTCGACCCCCCAGGACGTTCCGAAGGCCGTCATTGGTTGCTGGTTTGCTTGTCCTTCGTCGACGAGGGACCCGAGCCGCGTCACCTGGAGGCTTGATAATCTCTGCCTCTACGTGCCGACTGGGATGCACGTCTGTAACCTTGTGAGGAGTATGAGGGCCTGTTAAATCCACGGTCCCTAGAGGCTCCAAAGCGGGAGTTTCCAGAAGCACCCCTGAAGGGGCGAAAAGAGCGAAAACTTCTATCTGTCTGGAGGGCGCCGAGAGACCTAGCGGTATCCGTGTCTTCTTTCATCCCCTTCAAGGCTTCATCTACCTTGTCTCCAAACAGATGTTCTCCTTCACATGGCATGTCTAGGACTTTGTATTGGAGTTCAGGTCTGAAAGTAGTACATTTGAGCCACGCTTGTCGACGTAGTACTACACCATGATTGATTTGTTTGAAACCAGACTCTGCTAGGTCAACCGCAATATTAATTGCGTGGTTCGAGGCCTCCTCACCATCTCGTACTAGCAACATGGCTGCTTTACGATGTTCTTCCGGCAGATGTTCTAGGATAGGGGCTAGTTTATGCCACATCTCCCTATCGTATCGTGATACAATCGCCAAGGAGTTGGCTGCTCTTACCGTCGTGGCGCCGACTGAGAGCACCTTTTTTCCAAAGGCATCCTGCCTCCTAGCCTCGCTTTCTGGTGGGGTTGAACATTTTTGCTGTACTCTGGCCTTCCTAGCCGCTGCCGCCGATACCACAGAGTCTGACAGAGGCTGTGATGTTAGACATTTTGGAGTGGACTCCGGAGCTTTAAACTTTTTCTCAATACGCCCTTTTATAGCCGGCTCTGAGAACGGATGACGCATCGTCTTGAGGCCTTCTTGCCACACGTGGTCCAGGATTGGGATGGCAAATACCGATTTCCTCCTTTGAACCATGTGATCAAAAAGAAAACAGTCTTTCTTTTGCTCCTCAGGAATTAAGCCGAACTCGGAACATCATTGCATGGAAGGCTCCCACATCATCCGGAGGAGATGGTTGTGCCTGGCTCCTCGTAGACTCTACCTCTACATCCGAATTCCATGTTGGGTCTCTCGACGGTGACAGGGAAATGTCCGACCCTGAGTCACCTCGTATAGAATCGGACTCCGATAGCTCACCCTCCTCCTGCGCTCGAGGACGATCCTTCACCACCTGGGAGGCCGACGGGCTTTTGGTCGTCGAGCGAGCTGCTTGAGCTTGTTCATCGACGGAAGGTGCAGAAAATAGCGACGATGAAGTGCCAGGCTGAGGGATCTGCGTATCCAGACGCTGCAGGAGCTTCTGAAGTGTATTAAGCACATCTAGAGACAAGACCGTCTGGGGGGTCAGCAACGTCGAGGATAGAGGGACCACACCCCCACTCGCACTCGTCGTCGTCGTATTGGAAGGGCGTAAACCCAAGTCCGACGGCTGTATAACCATGCCGCATTCTCCTTCCGCCGACGACCCCGACAAGGCCGTGTCTGGCTGCAGTAGGACCTCAGGGGGGACCGGGTCAAAAACCTCTGGCTGCCAGGCCATAGACTGAGTCACCGTCGACCACGGAATCCCCACCACTGCTGCCTGAATAGTAATAGGCATCGTCAACGACACCGGGGTCGACGAGCAAGTAGCCGGCACCGAGCCTTTAGACTTCGTAGCTGATTTCGTTGCCGACTTCCCGGCCGAAGAGTCTCGACTCACGGAAGACTTAGGACGGTCCCCTGAGGAGGATTTTGATGTCGCTTGCCTCTCCGTCTTAGAGGATGAGGAGGAGGACTTTTTGTTTGATGAGGAAGACCCAGCATGCTTCCCCGTATGCTCGTCCGCAGGGCGTTTTTCGACAGGCCGGACCTTCTTCGAGGGAGGTTCCGACTTCCTCCTGGAGGCCGTGGAGCCAACTTCTGATGCCGGATAGGCACCCGCTCCGTCGTTAAGCCAGTCGACCAACCTTCTTTTCCGGTCTTTAAGGGTTTTTTGGGAGAAACCCTGGCATATCTCGCATGTATCCGCCGTGTGGTGCGGGTGGAGACAGTAGATACAATCCATGTGGGCATCACCTTCATAGACTTTTTTGAGTCCACATGTCGCACAAGGGCGAAATAAAGCTTTTCCGGACATATTTTTTCCAGAATGTAACGTCGCCGAAGCGAAAATACAACCTAATTTCGACTAGCAGTAACCGCGAGGATCCCACTACTTTGAAAGACGGTTGAAATCTGAGGGAGCGCGGGGGCGGGTCCTGTATTTATATCATGGCGTCCTGACGGCGCGGGCACGCATGATACAAAACGAGGTGGATAGGACGCATAAGCGTCGAAAAAGTTTTCCTACGGGAAAGGGTCTATATAATGTACCGGGGATTCCCAGCCTGACGACGGGGAATATTCTAAGCAAGTGAATCCATGAAAGATCCAATGCTGGAGAAATACGATTACAGTGAGTTATGTATCCCTTCTGAGGCTTGTGGAATCTGCTTAGATCACATGCTGTGCATAGATTAGCGAGCAGTGTTAGAAGAAGGAGGTAGGATGTGAGAAGGGTCATGAGCAAATAAATGTCTTAGAACCGCTTGTCCCACTTGAGTATCTGTCTTGGAATGGGTGTCAATGCAGTAGTGCTGAGTAAAAGTGTGAATAGAGCTCCATGTAGCTGCTTTGCAAATGGTGTAAAGGGGTACACATTTGCAATGAAAGCCAAAGTGGCCCCAGTTTTTTTCTGAAAGGGAGTAATACAGCTGGATATATTTGACTATCCATTTAGAGATGGCACCTTTAGAGACGCGATCGTCTTCTCTCCCTGTGGCTTCGGAGATGAACAGTTGATCTGTCTTTCTTAGCAGTCTGGTCTTCGCACATCTAGTGTGTGTAGTTTCACCTCAGCAGAGCTTTTGGGTTCTTGGAAGAAGGCCGGTAGCTCAATGGACTGGTTGACATGGAATTTTTAAATGAACTTAGGTGAGAACCTAGGGTGAGTTCGCAGAACCAGTTTATCCTTATGAACAGTAAAGAAAGGATCCTGCACTGAGACAGCCTGAATTTCACTGACCCTTCTTGTGGATGTAATGGCTACTAAGAAGGCAGTTTTATAGGTCAGGTGTTTGAGACTAGCTTTATGCATGGATTCAAAGGAGGGCCAATGAGTTTAGCAAGCACCACATTAAGGTCCCACCCTGGTGGTGGGTTGGAAATTGGAGGGTGGAGTCTCTTCACCCCTTCCATAAATGCTTTGACAACTGGCACCTTCCACCATGACACTTTGTTATGGGAGGTGGTGTATGCTGACAGTGCCGCCAGGTGTACTTTGAGGCAATTAAATACCAATCCTGCATCCAGTAGGTGGAGTATGTAGGTAACAATATTGGAAGGAGTGCAATCAACTGGGTTGATTTGTTTATTCTGTCACCAAGTAACAAATCTTTTCCACTTATCAAAGTAACAGTGTCTTGTGTTTGTTTTCCTTGATTCTTTTAGGATATCCATGCATCTCAGGTTGAGATGGCCAAACTCTATGACTTCAGGAGACATGCTGCTAAGTTCATCGAGCTGGTTTGAGGGTGCACTGTATGTCCTTTGTGCTGGGATAGTAGGTTGTGCCAGCACGGCAGTCTGATGGGTTTGCACACTGCCAGTTTGCGCAGGTGCGGGAACCACGGTTGTCTCGCCCACATGCAACTAGGATGAGCGTCATCGATTCCCTGTGCATCTTGTTGACCACCTTCCTCATCAGAGGGGTTGGGGGAAAAGCGTAGGCAAACATCCCAGACCAGTTCATCCATAGAGCGTTCCCCCACGGAGCATGGCTGGGGGACCCTGGATGTGAATCCTGGGCATTGTCTGTTTTCGCTTGTGGCGAATCGGTCTATAGTGGGGAATCCCCACTGTGAGAAGAGGTCTACTATGACTTCTTCGTGTAGACACCATTCGTGTTCTTCCGGGAGGGGGGTCTCTGCTCAAAGCGTCCACTAGTGAATTGAGATCCCCTGGAACATGTTGAGATGACAGGTAAATGTTCCGTCTGAATGCCCATGTCCAAATTTTCTGGGCAAGCCTGGACAGATTTGGCGAACAAGTGCCCCCCTGTTTGTTTATGTAAAACATTGCGGTCGTGCTGTCCGTTAGGATCTGCACTGACAAGTTCGATAGGTGAGTTTCGAACGCTCGAAGTGCTCTGAAGACTGCCAGAAGCTCTAGCAGGTTGATGTGATTCTTGGCCACTGTGTGAGACCAGAGGCCCTAAGCTGTGTGGTGAAGGAGATGTGCTCCCCATCCTGACAGTGACGCGTCTGTAGTGACTACAGCCTGTATTTCTGGATCGTAAAAGGGTTTCCCCTTTGAAAGATTCTCTCTCGTCCACTAGCGAAGACTCTGTACTAGTGTTGGCGAAACGACCACTAGATCGTCCCACTGACCACTTGCCTGAGACCACTGTTTCGCCAACCATTCCAGCATGGGTCGCATGCGCAGGTGCGCGTGGGGAACCAGGTAAATACATGACGCCATCATGCCTAGCAAACTCATTGCTTTGCGAACTCTTATCTGACGACCGGACTGATATTGAGGAATTTGCAGTAATAGATTCCGAATTCTTTCCTCTGATGGAAAGGCCAACCCCTCTTGAGTGTTTAGGTCAGCTCCTAGTAACTGTTTGGAGGTGCTTGGCACCAGGCTTGATTTTTTCTCGAAGCCCAATTCGAAGAGGAGGTTGATCTTTCTTTGGATGTTGGATCTGCAAATTACTGGGGTCTCTCCCGTGATGAGCCAGTCGTTCAGGCAAGGGTACACTGGGATTGCCTCCCTGCATAGGTGCGCTGCCACCACCACCAGTACCTTGGTGAAAACCCTTGGAGCCGAGGCTATACCGAAGGGCAGAACCTTGAACTGGTAGTGCTGACTGTCCACCTTGAAGCGCAAGAATCTTCTGTGCGCTGGGATCATGGAAATATGAAAATAGGCATCTTTCATGTCCAATGTTGCCATGTAATCTACTCTTCTTAGTAAGGGGATTACTTCTTGGAGTGTAGTCATGCAAAATTTTTGAGGCTTGACATTCTTGTTTGCAGGGCGTAAGTCTAATACTGGGCGCATTGTTATATTTTTTTTGGTACAAGGAAGTAAGTTGAATTGTTAACCTTGTTGCCCGGGATGAGTTCTATCGCGTCCTTTGCAAGAAGAATGACAATCTCCTCGAGGAGGATTCTTTGGTGCTCCAAGGAGTGTATTTTCTGTCTTGGAGGAGGGTCGCGGGGGCGCTCCAACAGTTCGATACAGTATCTCGCGGACACTGTGGACAGCACCCATCTGTCCGAGGTGATCCCTTCCCATGCGTGGGTGAAGCTGGAAATGCGCCCCCCTACTGGGGATGCATGGGAAGGGAGCCTGAGCGGAGCGTCACTGTTTGTTGGGAGGCGTACCGCCTCTACCTGGGCTGCCTCACTCTCTACCACGGCCCCTTTTTTGACCTCTGGCAAAATTCTGGGTAGCCTGTTGCTTGCCTCCCCACGATGTTCCTTGCCCTTGCGAGTAATTGGACCGTCTCTGGGAATTTTGGCCACGAGAGCGACGAAAATTATTATTCCCTCGTTGGTTCGTGTGTTTATTGGTTAGTTGTCCAAGGGACTTAAGGGTCTCATATTCATCTTCGGCTGTTTTGAGTGCCTCTTCCACCGCTTTCCCAAACAAGACATTTGGTTCCACCGGCATGTCAATTAGAGTGGCTTGGGTCTCGGGTTTGAACCCCAACTGCCTTAGCCAAGCGTGTCTCTTGATCACTGTGCTCTCTGTGATGAGCCAACCTGCACTGTCTGCAGCGTCAAAAGTCGCTTTGAGAATGCATCCGGACACCGATCTCACTTCTGACGCAATCTGGGCCAATTTGGCCCTTTAGAGGTTCAGGTGCGGAGGCAATGAGGGAAGCTACCTGCTCCCATTGATGACAATTGTAACTTTCCAGCAGAGTGGTGGTATTAGCAATTCTTGCCTGGTAAGCGGAGGTAGAAGCCACTTTCCTTCCTAGCCCATATATCCTTTTGCTCTCCTTGTCTCGGGGAGCTTCCGAGGATGCTAGAGGTGTACCTGCCCTTTTCTGGTGGTTGTGACCACCAATGAGTCGGGTTTAAGCTGACCCCTTATATAAAGTGGGTCGGAGGGGGCAGCCCTGAATAATTTCTCTATTCTTGGGTTGACTGCCCGGGTAAAATTAGGGGTGAGGAGGGCGGGGTCAATTCTGCATTGAATGGATTTCAGAATTGGTATGGCTTGGGTAACGGATTTCCTATCCCCCATAATTTCTTCTGCAAAGTCCCTCTCTTCTTGAGCCCCTTAAGTGTCTATCTGAAAGTGCTCTGCAGCTTTAGCTAAGACCTCATTCAATAATGGCTGATTATCCACAGGGGAGTCATTCACTGGTGGGTCCTTGGGAATGGGGGAGTCGAGACTATAGGCCTCTGCCTCGTCTTTCTTCTCCTCATCCTGGTCCTCATCGTCCCCATAATATTCGACCCCTGCCTGGTCGTCCAGTATTTGTATGTCTGGATCTTCATTATACTGAAGATAAGGTTGAATAGAGAGTGGGTCTGAAATCAGGCCCTGAGCTGGAATCTCAGTACGAGGTCTCTTACTAGGAGGCTGAGGGTCTTTGGATCCAGAAGGAGTAGAGGTAGCAGGGGTATTCTGATAGCTCAAAAAGTAATCAGGATTTTTCTCGTAAAAGTTTGCCATAAAAGACATTCTCCTCATCACTCTGTCGATGTCTTCAGAGCTCCATTCCTTAGAACTGGGAATGACCACCTCTTGTTGAGGTTCATCTTTAATTCCCATATCCTGTGGAGTGGTAGGGACAACCTTAGGCCTAGTGACGGTTTATAGTGAATAAGTCGAATTCAAAAAAGTCAAATGCAAAAATGTTGAAATTTTTTTTTTTGGGAATGTGGTTTTTTTAAACATTTTTTTAATGGAGGGGTTCCCCCCAGCCCTCCATTTATTTTTACTAGCTAAAGCCAAAAAAACATACAAATTAAAAAAACACTGGAATTTTTTTTCGACATTTTTTTGTTGTTGACATTTTTGGATTCGACTTTTTGCATTCGACATTATTACTGGCTACCCCTAGTGACAGGGTCAGGGGTCTTGGTTTTTTAAGAAGATCTATGTTTGTCCTTCAGAACCTGGTGTTCAGATGTTTTTTTCTGTTGTTTGTCCCCTTTACCATGTGTGGAGGCATGTTTCCCTGACTCCTTGGTCTTCCCTGAATATTTCGACGCCTGGCGTTGAGATTCGGAGGTGGGTTCCATAGGGTCTAGAGTTTTAGAGGGGGGACGTCGAGACTCTGAGGCAGACGTGGAACGAGCTGCCGGAGTTGACTTTGAACGTGCTGTTTGGGGGTGGAGGTCGGATTCGTCTTCTGGCGACCATACCTCCGTGACTTTCGGAAGCGTGGCACCCTTAGCAATCATAGACGGTTGCTGTGTGTCATGAGGCGATCGAGACCTGGAACGCCCAGAGGACACCAATTCTGCGGACCACTCTCTTTGTGCCTTTTTCTGCCGATCACTCGACACGCGGGAGGGTTTAGTGTGCTTAGAAGTAGGTGTATGGGTAGCGCTCATGCCGCCGGGTGTGGTCCCCATAACTGCCCTGCCGGACAGTCCTCCGAGGTCAGGGGCTCGCGCTTGGGTGTCTAACGACACTCCAGTGCCCTCGCCGTCCAAGACGGCGGCGTTGCTGCCATCACTGAAGGAACCCACAGCGTCCATGGCCTCGAGTTGCCTGGCGTAATGAGCCCAACGTTTGGTGGAGCGGTTCTTAAGTGTTTTAGCTTTAAAGAGTTTACACGCTCTGCAATTGGCTTCGGGGTGGTCCCTAGGCAAACAGAGATTACAGGTGTTATGCTAATCTACCCAAGGGAACTTACGGTTGCATTAGGGGCAGAATTTAAATGGATTACTCTCCATATGTTAATGTATGGCAGCGGGCGAGTGTATGTAGGAAATAAACAAGTGTGAGTATGCCCCCCTCCACTCTCCCTACTTGCAGGGCCGAGGCCAGAGGCCTTCCGAGGCCAAAAGTCCATCATGCAGTCTCGACGGCTGTTCGTTCTTCAGTGCAGGTGTCGATCTTCGGAGTCTCGACGTGGGATAAGAGGAACAGGACATTTTTGAATAATTAATGACAAATGGCTGAAAGCCAGGGAACTCTGCAACTATGCTTCCGAGAAGTATGGCGGAAAAAAACTTTCCGAGGATCCTACACGCTTGAGGGATCATGGGTACAGTGGACGTCACACTAGGGATAGTATTACTGGCACGCCCTAGGTCGACGCCCATTTTCGAGTTTCAAAAAACAAACTGTAATACTCCGCAGCTTCCACTAGATGTCGGCCTATGCACAGCATGTGATCTAAGCAGATTCCACAAGCCTCAGAAAATCAGATATATAAAAAAATGGCATCACCGTTAGCAAGGAAGTAGAAGACACCTTCATCTTGACCACTACGACACGTAGGCCCAGAGCAGGTAGGCGAAGAGATCACTCATACTAAGGGGGTCTGAGGCAGAGCGTCCTCCATCTCAGCGAGACTGCATCACACAGGGGTCCAAGTTCTAACTAACTTTGCCACAGAATGCCCTCTTCTCTTTATGGGCCATGTCCCCGCCCTTCTCAGTTATGACTATCCTTGGCCCAAAAGCAGATCACAAGTCGAAGGGGCAGAGAGTGGAAAAGAACAGCCAAGAGTGGAAAAAACCCAGCGCCCTCTCCTTGCATTCATTCCCAGAACCCCTTATCATGCACCTGCAGATCGCTCCGACTCCCTCCCCGTATTCATCCTTCAAAGGACGATACAATAACTATTCTCCACAGTAAGTCCACTCAGCAACAACATTTATGTAGTTATGTGACCTTGCTGTGCTTTCGCTACTGAAATGCTTGTTTATTTTCCGAGGCCTGCGGAGATGCAGGCTTTTATTACGGCGATGGGAGATGAGTTTCCACAATGGATGCGCACCGACGCCATGTTGTTTTATCTCACATTTCGCACAAGCATTACAGCCTCCAGCAGACCGGCCTTAAAGGAGGCTTGCTTCTTCAGAGGGAGGTCAGGCAGAAACTCCCAGAGCTCCAGCCGCAGCTTCTGGTTAGCCGCGGCTCAAAGGGCATCAGTATTGGCTTGCCGCAGATGCAGTCCTGGTATGACATAACAGCATTTGGTCTTCCTTGGAATGACAGCTGGAGGTGGCTCCAAAGGAGGAAGTTGATGAAGACAATGGTTTAGAATAGAGGGAGACTGCAGCCAACACTGAAGAATGCGGCTGAGGATGGGAGGCCAGGAAGATTTGCTCCCCATCCGTCAACCTGAAATTGCTGTCCAACTTCGTGTTCATCTAGGCGTTGGCCCTGGGCTTCTCCCAGACCTTTCTCGCCAACTGCAGGACATCCTTCTGGAGAGGATTTCATCAGGGTACGCTTGCCCCAAAACCACTGCTAGCACTCCCGACTCCTCAGACGCCCCCTCGGGCAGATGGACACCCCCAAGAACTCTGCCAGGCCCTGAAGGCAGTCATGAAAGGCCTTAATGGACGCACAGGGTTCATTGTCTTGGGCGCCATCGCCATCATCATCATCCACCCCCCTTTTACAGACAGAGGGGCGTCCGGGCCCTGGGACACAGGTGCCGTCAGGGTCCCCCCCTAGGTCCGAAGCAGAAGACAGGCCCAATGGCTGTTGAGGGTGAGGCATTGGTGGTACAGGAGGAGGGAGAGGGATCTGAACAACCGGTAGGGGTTGGACCAGGGGTGGACCAGCACTGGCGTGCTGGAGGAACTGGCGTAGGACCCAGAGGAGGAAGCCGGAGAGGCACCACCTGCAGGAACACCTCCTTCACTATATCCTTCAGGAGCCCGTCATCTGAGGGGAATGCATAAGGAGGAGGAAGTGCACGAAGAAACGATCCTCGCTAGTCGTCGGATCCATAGGTGCCCGGCCCTCCGAAGCGCTGGTCCGCTGCTCCTTCTCAAAGCACTGAGGCGCTTTATTGCATGTAGCCGTAACGCTGTGATGGGTAAAGGTACACCGGAGGAGACCAGACGCCTGTACCATACAGTCCGCTGCTGCTTCCAGAGGGAAGGGTACTGGGACCTTCTTGCAAGGGTCATTCAATGGGCGACAGCACGGGCACGCCCTGGTTCGAATCCAAAATGGTCGCTGGCCTAGCAGGCTTCAACACGTGCCTATCTGCCATTTTGGGACCTTGCGCCACACCCTGTCCGGGAGGGCGCAAAGGTCCAGAGCCAAGCACAGGCTCAGACATGGGAGGGACGTCCTGGGTCCCGAACCGGAACTGCCAACCTCAGAGACCACTCTGGTAGGCTCTGAGCCCTCGATCGACTGACCGGTAGTCGAAACTCCGGTAGGCTGTGTGCCCTCAGCACCTGCGCCGCTAGTCGTGCTGGATCATACCGAGGACTGAATCTTGGAGGTAGCAGCCAACAATCTTTTACCCCTTGGAGTCGAAGAAGAGGACAGCCCGGTAGGGCCCCTGAGCCCCTGGGCTTGGGAGCCAGTAGCCTACACAGCCTCAGGCCTGCCCACGAAACACCTGGAAGAGCCCCTGCGCCACTCGGCTTGGGAGCCGGTAGCCTTAGAGGCCTTGGGCCTGCCAGAATCTGAATCTAAGGAACCTTGCCCGTGGGAACTCCCGGGAAGGGGTTGTTGCACTGAGGAGCCGCACTGAACAGAGGGCCTACTTTATCTTGACGAGAGGTCCTGGAGACAAAGTCCTTAAGGTGCGCCAGGGGAGAAGTGTGGACGATCTCCCTCCAACGTGACAACCGATTCTTCAATGCCCTGTGACCCAGAGCGTGGCAGGCCGTGCACGCATCCCAGCAGTGATCATGTCCCAGGCACTCAAGACAAAGTGCATGAGGGTCCGATGCCGGGAACAAGCGGTCACATGAGGCACATCTTGTGAATCCTTCTTCTGCAGCTGACATGCGCCTGGGGAGGCGAGGCACCGAAAGGAGATTAAAGAAGATTGAAAAACAAAGAACAGTGAGGAAGCGGAAAGCTGCCAGGTCCCACACTGCCCGTGCGGAAAAAGGGACTGAGGTGAGGCGCCAGAGGCCGGGGCCTCGCCCAGGCATTCCCACACACGAGGCCACACACTTACACGCTCTTCTAAATTTAAAGTAGAAGCTCAATTTTTCGCTGCCAAAGGGTCCAATACCATCCCCATGTTGGGGGTCGCCCACAAGGATGGAGGAAAGTGAACGGGACATATGAGTATGGTGAATGACACCTATTGTCACAAAGGTTAGAAGTGCTACGAATGCAGAAGCACGCACCACACAACATTTATAAAGTATTGGTAGAAACGTGTGAAAACATTTAGACCTATGGAATTAGCACACAGGCACAGAGACTCATCTCAGACTGGATTTCCCACAGTACTGTCACATGGATACAAAGGTCCCCTTCAAAGACAGGATAGGCTGTAGTGGCCAGACTAGGGATGCAAAGCTTTCACTATCAATGCACAACGGCTTAGTGGATCAGCCTAGGTATACACACATTGTTCACCACAAATAGTTAATAGGTCCAATAAGTCTGGAAAAGGACAAAGGATTTTACAAGAAAACCAAACTTCTCCCAGAAACATGTGGCCTGTCTGTATCATCTCTAGGACTAGGCACCCCCTCCAAACCCCGTGTTTTTTACCCCTTAAAACCCTTAATTAAAATAAACCTTTACCTTTGAAAAAATGCATTCAATGCTTTTTTGTAATGCATTTTTGACTGGATACCACTGGATGCATTAATGGGAATTACACAGGGATGCCTAACTGAACACGCCTCCAGGTGAAAGGTTCTAAACAGGGATTGACCACTGAGGTGCGTTCTTGCTCTCTTTGGCCTCACAATGAGCTTACTTGATCATCCATTCTCGACTCTCCTCTAATGGTGTGAACTATCAGAGTGATTTTGGATTGTAGGCCAATGCAGTACCTCACCTATTACTTTGAACATTCCTCTACATATGTTTTCTTTATTCATGGGCATTCAGTCCTTTGTCCTCCTGCTGGAGAGATTTCTTCCAATGTGACATCTGCAATATATTCCACATGTATCCCCTTATAACAATCTACCACATCAGTGGGAGACCTGCCCCACACCACCTTCAACCTCTCCAATGTTCGTCCTGCTCTGCCCAAACCTTCCCATGAGCCCCCTTCCATGATCCATTATCAATCTCCATGTACTTCCCCTGTCCAATCTAGCTGAGCAGTTAGGATAATAACATGTAGTAATGATTATATCCTAACAGTTTTGCTTCATGTGCTCAGCGATCACTGGGGCTGGGGAACTCCATGCAAGGATACAACATAGACACCAACTATGGTTCCAGAAATATCTGGATTTTAGGAGGCCACCCTATTTATGGTAAACAGGGAAGACACAGAGAGGTCAGCCAAAACCCAAACAAGGTAGGTGGATGACCAGTCAAGGCTTAGTCTCTGGAAAACTGTAAGGGAGGTCTACGGCCACAATGAGTCCACATAGAACAATACCAATAATTCAATTTAGTCAATAGATATGAAAATACAATTATTTATTAGGCATTTCTAAACACACAAAGCATAAATATCCTTGTAGAACTCTTAGATCTGTTGAATAGCTGGAGTAGCCCTTCTTTTATACAAGATTCAGGCTGGGAGCTAGCCCAAGCCCACCAATGATAAGGATCTGCAACATTCTAACAGCCCAAGGTGGTCCAATCCTAGACAACCACTGGTTATCATATCCATCCAGCAACAGACTTTTGGGCGCCAGAGAATGTGGACTGGGACCAGGCAGGCCCAGCCCTCGCCTTTGGCTCACACACACAAAGCCCACTTGCTCACATAAGCAGCAGCTTTCATTGGGAAAGGGGTTACCATAAATGGCATTCCCTGACCGGAGAAGGTAGGAAGGAGGCCAAAGTCCAAGATGGCCAAAAACAAGCCAAACTCTTGTAGCACAGCCATTTTAGAGTGCTAACCACCTTTAGTAGCCATTTGTGGTAAATGCAAATATCGACAAAAACATCACAAAAGAGGGAAATCGCACAGCTGCCACCAGCTTGTCTTAGGCCATTAGGTATTAGGCCATTAATGGCAAAAAGCCATTGGGTAAAAAGTTCTAAGGATACAAAGTATCCTAACTACAATTCACTGTAAAGTGATGTGGTGCAATTGTAAAAATACAAGAATTCCAAAACGGAGATAAAGGGCCTCATTCTAAGTGTGCCGGTCTGGTAACAAAGGTGCCGGGAAGCCTACCAGCATCGTTGTTACCGGACTGGCCCACGACGACTCAGCGGGTGGGTGCTGCCAGGCCCGCCAGGGTCTGACCTGGCGGGTGGAACGCCACCTGTCTGCAGAGTTTCATGGTAGCACCGTCATTAACGGTGCCGGTGCTTCCGTGATCCCCATTCCCATTGAGTCCTATGAGACTCTAATGGGAATGGGGATTTACATTTACCGGCGCCTGACTTCTTGGAACACCGGGGTTGTAATACCCTGGTGTTACTGGGAAGTCAGGCGCAGGCAAACATTGCAAATCCGGCGGCAACCTGCCAGTTTTCCCAGCACAGTTACCGCCGGACTTGTAATGAGGCCCAAAGTCTCTCAGTGGTGACAGTCTTAGGGACTACTCAGTTTCCCCATAAGAATGAGCAAAACAGATAAGGGAAGTAAAGCAGAAGGATTTACTGACCTCCAAAAGTCAGGAAAAGGTTCAGAAATGAGCAAAAAGCCTTGGGGTCCCATGGGAATCTATGGAGGCAAAGGTGCAAAAATAATGTCTTTTTTAATGGGGCTCATCATGATGCCCAGATCATACTTAACCAACCTAAAAACCTTATTTCTTAGGCTTGTATGGGAGTGGGGACACCAAAGGGGTATCCAGGTCTGCAGTCACTACCAATGGACAAAGGTCGGTTGGAAGTCCCTGGCACAGAATTACTACTAAACTGCTCAGATCAGCAAAATCATATTCTGGTATGGGATTGCCCCGTCTGTGCAACAAAATGCAATTGAGAGAGCAGTGATCAGATCTGTAAGCATGACAGGTTCGATTCTGGGTAATCCTCGCCCCACAAGAAACACTATCCATATAGTTATCTGTGGCGCTTAAAGCAATACAGAGACTGTTCAGAGCTCGGGGTCAGGTACCTCTAGCAACTCTCACTGTTGTTAACAGTATTTTGTTGTTAGATTGTTCCTTTGAGGAGGGAACACAAATGGAGCTAGCATGCCTAGGCTTTGGAAAACTGATAGAGTTATTCTGTGAGAGGAGGTTAACCATGATTGATGAATGTATTGCTGCAGTACAGGAAATTCTATACTACAAGCTGCAAGGTGAACTGGCTAGAATTCTACCAACTTTCCCCTTAGCTTAGAGGGAACACCCTATGCTCGCATACCTAATGACATTGACTACTGCACATGC
This sequence comes from Ambystoma mexicanum, assembly GCF_040938575.1. Taxonomy (NCBI): domain Eukaryota; kingdom Metazoa; phylum Chordata; class Amphibia; order Caudata; family Ambystomatidae; genus Ambystoma; species Ambystoma mexicanum. The sequence goes on from NC_090935.1 coordinate 220,382,661, forward strand.
AGTATTATCTATAAGATATAGGATGATGCTATCTGATAGACAGACTCGCTCTGTTGCAAGGCCAAAGTGGGAACATGACAGATCTGTAGGCAAACCTGCAAAATCTCCATGAACCATAACCACTGACTTATTCACTTCAAATTGTTTCACCAGGCTTACATCACATCAAAGCTAATCAGGAATTTCAGCCCTGTAGCAATCCCGGCCTGTGCAAAGTGTAAAGAGACAGGGGCAGATTTCCTCCACTTGATTTGGACGTGCCCAAAGGTCTGCAAATACTGGGAACAAGTTACTCAGAAACTCATGGCAATAACCATGTAGGAGAAGCCTCATGATCCCCTGCTCTCAGACAGCACTTAGCTGGATGGACAACTGCCCACACTCCTAAAATGGAAATGTGGTATAATTGCCTAATCTGTTCTAACACATGGGAGGGCAGCTAAACTGCACTTTAGGTACAAAGTTGGCTGGTCAGTGTTCAAAAGATACTTGAGTAAGGAGAATGTGTTACAAAGTGTCAATGATTGATCTGTTTTCCTCCTGCCCATCTGTTACGCTCACCTGGTATCCACGGGGACGCCACCCAGCCCTGGTTGGATGATTTGCACTCTCAAACCCTCTCCCGGTCCCCTTGGTAATGCCTCTGGTTAAAGATGGGTCTGCAATATAGAAGAGCTGGATTCAATACCAGATTGTATTTATGTTTTCCCACCTCCCTTGGCCTCAACTCCTTCCTCCCCCTTGGGCGTTCTCCTCACCTTAATATTGTAAAAGGTGGATTCTCCATCCTGCTCCTCGTGGCAGGGGCGCTGTGGGAATCCAGGACTGCTGCGACTCCATAGGATTGCTGCTTTACAGTCTTTATATGCAGTTCTTATGTTCCTCTTAGTTCGAATAATATTGTCTTGCTTCTTTCCTTTTAGGTATGGAAAGGTATTTTGGTGTTGTCATGCAGTTTGAAGATGAGCATGGGCCGTTATGGGAAAGCGTGGTGTGCGCGATGCTGCCCACAGCAGAATAACACAAAGCATGTTCTGCTGTTTGGGTGTAGTTTAAATAGTCTCAGGTAAAGTAGTCCAGGTAAAGTAGTCCCAGGCCTGCCACACCCAAATGACTAGACTAGACCGCATAGCTCAGTTCCTTGTAACTGAGCTATGCATGTGCCTCCATGTTGGCTGAAGCCCCCCTCCCCCACCAAGTGAAATAGTCCCAACTAAATAGTCCCATTCGAATGTTGGTCTTCATGATGGTTATGAGCCTGGACTGACTCCAAGGGAGTCTTGGATGAGGTTTTAAGGCCTTTGACCTGGCCCTAACTGGAAGGCTGACTTGCCAGTGAGGGGCAAGGGTCATGGCACATCTTGTTCACTTCACTTTCCCTAACACTAGTATATCAGGTGTGGAGTAGGGCTGTAAAGCACATTAATTCCTGTTCAAATCACTGCAACAGTTTAAACCATAAGGTTTACTCTATGCACCGCCAAGTCTGTCAACTCTTGTATTACCAGTAATTACAACTGTTGTTGTAATATGCCTTTACTTGTTATCAATATCATTCAAAAATCAATAAATTAAGAATTAAAAACAAGAAAGAAAAGATAAGCAGATTTGGGCAGCATCATCATATCAGTAATGTCGCCTGGCCAGTACAGGAATGCAACTAAGATTAAAGTCTGTGTGTCAGGGGTATAACACACAATTAGCGGGTTGGAGGGCTGTGAGGGCAATGGCCACCTAAGCTCCTCAAAGAAATGCATGCTGCGTCACAGACTCCCAGGCCGGCTTGGGCCATCACACATATGCAATGCGCATGATGAGACAACCAATCTGCTGGAGAGGAAGGCAATTCACCCCACTAGGTGCAACAGGTAAGTAAGCGTTTTACTCAAACCTTACACATCTTTCACCTAGCATAGAAACAAGCGGGATGCCTTGGCCCCTGGCGCTGAAACTTAACAGTCAGTGCTGGGCCTCGCCAGTAACATTATTATGTGTATGCCAGTGGCAGAGGCAGCTTCTGGTGCCAGGCGGGGCATGCGGCTGCTGAGGTGCCCTGTGAACAATTTTGGCTCAGCGGCGACAGGTGCATATTTTTTGTGGATAGGCACTAAATTCCCCCATATTTTACGAGGGACCCCTAAGCAATGTAAGGAGAATCGGGGATCCCCTGCTAACCTAAGAAACTATTTTTAAAGATGTGTTGAAATAGTGCATTATACAGCACAATCTTTAACAAAAATGGGGAAAAACATAAAATGTACAATTGATTTTCTAGGGTAACACATGAAATTCTTGTTAAGGGTCTCTTTTAGGTTTTTACATTCACATTAATATTACACTATTTGACTGCCTGGTAGAGGTGGCCTAAATGTATCCCTTTGTTACACATAGGGTACCATATATTTGTTTTAATTGTAGCCCTTTCCCAGTCTTGTCTTCTAGTTATGTGTGCACTATTGTATGTTACTTTATCCTTTGTGCCAGGTGGCGACCAAACATTTCCCTGTTAACAGAAAAGCTTTCTTTAAAGATGAATATTTGAAGATGTATGTTTCTGCTCTCGCTGTATGATATTTTTCACATCACAGAACATCATCACCCTATGAATATGTTTTTCTTTCTTTTGGAGAGTCCTTCATTCGTTTGTGAGGCCTTTTTCCAAATTACCACATGTATTGTCTTTCTTTTCCTCATCCAGAATTCTTTTACTGTTTCTGTTTGTTATGTGATTAAGATTCCCCACGATTGAGTGCCTGTCATACACATGCTCGTCTCGCAGCACAAGGAGTCTTTGTTTACTTCTACAAACTCTTATTTTTTTAAACCAACATTATGATTTTGTCAAGACTTGACATGATTGAGATCAATGTATAATAATCATGATGAAAATAATAATTGTATTACATCAAACATCAATAATGCTGCTGCATGGTTCAGATGTAACCAATGGACCACCTGCAAAGTGCTAACATTAGGGGTTACCAACTCCAAACTAAATGGCACTCATGTTATCGGCAGTGAAAGGATGAGAGGCTGAGCGTCCTTGCCTTCACCACCAGGTTCCACCAAGACCTCAACAGTTGATTCACTGTTAATCTTAGCAGATAGACTGGCAATGAGGATCATGAAGCACACAGCAAACAATATAAAACACACAGCAAACAATATTTTCAGAGTTATCTTCTCAACTAATTTGTGTCCTGGAAAAAAGCACCACTATGGGTACCAAATAGGGTTGCCATCTGTCCATGCCTGATCAGATCTGTTCAGCGGCATCTATAGTCGCTAGTGCTGTTAGACCCAATTCTTAGCACAGCATTGTTCACTTCTGGCATAACAAAAAGGTGCAGAATAGAGTATAAAATACATTAGCACATGGCACGTGTCAACGTACCAGTGATGTAACTCAGAGCCCCCCTCTGCCTCCACATACATGTGTTCTGACTTTGCTGGTGGCCCCTCGATCTCGGTCCACCAGCTTTGCGCTTTCCCCACCAAATTATTTGGAGAAAACCTACGCAGTGCCTTTGTTCTGCGACAGTTAGCACTCAAATGCGACTCCTGTCTTTTTACAGGCCACCATATAAAAAGTGGTTCTTTGTAGAGTACTCTTTTCATAATGGATATATTTTTTGTGCCTTTTTAGTGACCAGATACTCCTTACTAAAGGAAAAGAAGCCATCAACACTCTGGATGCCTTCCCAGTAGGCCAATGCGATACTGCACCACTGCCTGCTCCTATAGCCATCATTTAACTCAATAAGTAAGTTAATCTTTCAACAACTCTTTGTGCGCCAGAGATAACACTGCTTTGATTTCATATACCGTCCCAGGGATATAGACATACCATTGATAATAAAATTGGCATGGATATCTGGCACAGGCGTGAACCAGAATTCCAATTTGGCATTATTTGATAACACCGAGTGTGGTTTTCCAGGCGCATGTTTAGCTAGACATTGCCCTGATGAAGGTCCCTCGTCGGTCTGAAATGCGTTGGGAACACGGTCTGCCTACCAACATTTGAAGAAGATGCAGCTACATTAAAATATGCTTAAAATATTTGATGCTTGAAGGTTTATTTTTCATGATGAGTGTTTTGTCGTAGTTCCTACTAGGTTGCAGTCAGAACTGGGGTTAATATCCTCACTAAAGCAACAATACATCACTTCATTCAAGTCATTACCTCAGGTTATCAGCCAGTAGGGCCTAGGTCATAATCGGATTATTGCTATCCTACCTAAAAAGACAAAACAGGAAGAGCAGCATACCTGCAGATGATGGAGAAGTAAAATGACACACAAACCACATCCCAAATTAACTCTTCAATTCAAAAAGTGAATTTTGCTACTAACAGACTAGGCCCTATGTCAGTGATAAAAACACTAATGGGGTTAACAAATACAGGTTGTTTCAGTTAAAAATATGCCCACATAATTCACCAGACCACATATGTTAACCCAGAGGAAAGAATCCATGCACCAAATAAGTGGCACACAGTTCAGAACTGGCAGGCATATAGCAATTCAGCTATTGTTGTAAAGCTGTAGATGTGTATTTGCAAGAAGAAGGGACAGGTCATTGAAGTCTATCATTCCATAAACAGCACCCTTTAAAAAACATGAAAGTGCGCATTCACCACAGGACAACCAAACAGTCACATTCCCATTTAAATCCCTGTCAACTCACAGGTTCAGTGATGAGTTGTTGTTCTTTAGCCAGGAAGACCATCATGTACAAAAGACAGTTGATCATCTTGTGAGTTTCTGGTAAAGGCATGGGGTTCCATATATCAGAGAGCACGCTGACCCAGTTTACTCTGCACAGGACGGAACCCAGGAACAGAAAGCAGCTCTTGGGACTGCCTCGCTCAACCTATGAAAAAGCACATGCACCGGGCAGTCAATGCAAGGAATGAACAACTACTTATTAGGGGAAGAAATTGGAAATAGCATTGCAGATAAAAATACCAATATTCATTTAATTTCCCCCCTGAATTGATAGTAAACAACATACACTGAGAGAAACATAATTTTGAATAGCTGTGCCTCAATACATATCTATATCTGGACACATGCAAGATATTTCTCCCCATCTAAAATAGACCCCGACCACTCAGGCTTCCATTTTGATGTACATAGTCTACAACATGTTTGGCAGTGATCAGATTTTCACTTTTGAAGGAAGATAAGAAGTCACACAGGCAGAGGTCGAAGTGAGCAGAAGCTATTATGAAGTGTTTTGCACTACTTTTCTTCATTTGGACACTGTTACAGTAGTTACAGCTAAACTGAAATCTGTTTCACTGTACATTGAGTAGCTTGCATGACATCTCAGCTTGGATGGACTCTAGCAAGGTTCATCTTAGCCTGTAGAAGATGGGTGAGGTTCTGCTGATGATGGTATGAACTACAGCAGTGAAGTGTGTAGATTCTCCCAGAATCACAAGGGTGCTTCTGTGCGGCGCTAGGTAAAGGCTGCTAAGACTGTACCAACACAAACTGCAACATTCTATAGTGACTCGCTTATGTGTAAATTGTGCTCGGCCACCGGCTTGCGCAAGTAAAGCAATTGTTGATGTCAAAGACCTGTAGTATCGGCCTTGTGGGCACAGGGATGGGGGGCAGATTTATGACCCAAGTAATGAAACAATGGTCTATTAACTATCATGAGTACTTACCCCAAGAAACTGGGTGTAAAAGATCCCAATCATTTTGGACAGAGAGTATAAAGTATTAATACATAAAGAAATATAAGGCATTTTTTCACTGGTACAGGAAGGCTACAAATATCTGTACTATGGAGAAACCTTAGTATTAGGAGCCCTACTACTGCACCACTGGCATATCTGCACAAGGGTTTAAAGGTGCAAGCATGAACTAGGACTACGTACCCATGTAGGGTTTTTTCTTCCCCAGTTAATCATTTTACCCATTCCAAAGTTCCCCTAGTAGTCATTCAAGGAGGATACCCCTACTCCTCTCTGCTAATGAGATCTACATAACTGAACGAAAAATCATGACTGTTTAAACACTGGAAATTGTAATTCTCTATACGCCCCATTAAAAGAATCACTGGCAAATGGGACACAGCACATCACACAGTAAATAGCTTGCCTTCAACTAGGCTAAACAACACCGGCACTGAATAAATGACTGGCGCACCTTATCATTCAGAGGTAGCAGGTCCAGGAGCACCAAGTTAACTGGATGATTTCATGCACAATATTGATCAACCTTGATAAATTGTGGCAAGTATGAAAAATGTGTCAGCTGAATAACTGCAGGAATGAATAAACATGTTACAACCTTTGAGACTCAAATACATTCCGCAAATTGGATTAACCATCATGGGATCGAATACCACCAATAATTGCCCTCCCCAACTTGCTTGTTCAGGCGCAGGCATGGTCAAGATCATTTTTTTTAGTTGATTTAATCTCAAGGCAGATAAGAGCGTGCCTTCTTCACTTGACACAGTGACTTATATTATTCTGACATCAACCACCTGTTCTTAAAAATTTTCTATTTACTAATATTGAGGAGCAGTGCAGAATTGGGTGTTTCACAACTTACCAGCACGCTTAGTGAGTGCTGTGAGAAACCAGAAGGGGTCTCACCCGCTAGTCCCCGTGGCTGGCTCTCTCAGGTGGCCAGGTCACGGCCATCGCCTTTGGATCCAGACCCTGGGGGTGGACCAGTGCGGGAGGATCACCTGGGTGAGGGGACTTCGGGGAGTGGGACACCGGATGGTGAAAACGCAGTATTCCTCTCCCTGTAACACTTTTCTCCCATCCTACTCCATGGGATATTTAGAAGCTCAAACCCCTCCACGATCTGACCCTCCCTTTCCTGCACAAACATTTTAATACTGACAGCCCGCTCTGGTAGAAAACAGACTCACACACAAGCTGTGTAAGCTGTGTACCTGACATGTCCCAATACTATGGTCAGGCGAGGTCAAGCAATTATCGCCAATCACTCACACCTGACTTCTATTACACTTCCCCACACGGATAAAAGGCGGAGCCCGAGAGCACACTCTGAGCGAGGCAAAGCACACAAATGTACAGCAGTTTTGAGTTGGCAGCTGAACGAGAGGAGAAAGACAGCAAGACAAGAGAGGTTTGTGAGAAGGGCAACCCCATTTACCTTTTCGGCAGGAAGCTGTTACTTTAAAGAAACCTTCAAGGCAGAAAGCGTAAGACCAGGAAACCAGGCTGATGAATCCTGCATTGTGTGTCGGAGATATCGAGGGCCCTCTTGCGTAACTGACCAAGGCGGGGAGGAGCTGCAGACGCCTTGGTATCGTCTCTGGCTCCAAGAACAAAGGAACGACAGAGAACACCACAGCCGGTGAATTGGGCACACTGAGGACAGACAGGTCTGTGTTGAAGTCAAGATTGCAAGCAGCAACATTGTAAAATGAACAGTGTTAAACGTGTGTGATGAAAAAAGCGAGTAAAGCTAAATTGCTGGTGAATGTTTGTGATACCGTTGACAGAGTGGTCCGGCACTGTGAATGTGCTCCATCGAAGGTCTCTGTATGGTATCCGAACAAGGGAAACAAAAGTAGAAGATTGATGTGACGTATAATTGTGTAAAGGGAATCAAAGGGGTCCTGCGACGGTTTAAGCAAAACCCCTCGCACATTCGAAAATCTTTGATTCGAATATCAAGAGGATCTGACCCCGGAGGTGTGGGATCCATGGTCCGAGCCTGGAGGAGGGAGACCAAACTGTGAACATTTTAAAGGAAATGGTCTGAGCCAGGACGAGGGGGACCTGTGGTCCGAGCCCAAAGGAGGGAGACCAATCTCGAATTTATGAATGTGAGAATCCTGACAAAGGAAAGGAACTTTTGTGTTTTGTTTGCTACATCAGGTCCTCTGCAATAAGAGACTGTTAGTGTGAGAGAGACTTTGGCCCTTTTATTTTGACGGACTACATTATTATTTGATGGTCGTAGCTTGCTCCCATCCTTAGCTTTAGGTTTAGCTAGGCGTTCAACCAACCCGTTTAAAGCTCAATAAACACCCTTGAACTGTGAACACTTGTGTCTGTCTTCACTGTTTGATAACGGGCCTTCCTTTCAGTGCCCAACCCTAAATAATCTCATTTTACCACAGAGGGCTCTGTCCAGTATGCAAGGAAGTATCGCAACCATGTTAATATTTCTATAGTGTTTCACAGTGAAACACTTTTGATTATCAATAAATATGGAACAAGTTACATACCTTTAACGGGTGTTCTCCAGCATGGGTCTGGCATGGATTCAAATGCTCATGAATATTCCCCGTTGTCAGGTCGGGAATCCTCATTAAGAAAAGAAAAGCAGCATTGCTTTAAAAGCTTGAATACTGACTTTCACCTATTATCCAATCACTGAATACCAGGCCATGCTGCACTCATCCAATGACGGTCATCTCCCTGAGTCCCGTTCCCAGGGTCCATCTGCAGATTAGCAGCACATGAGGTGCAAGTATGAACCCAAAAGAGCCACAGTGGGGACGGAGGGAGGGTTCACGTGTGAATCCATGCCAGATCCATGCTGGAGAACAACAGTCACATGTAAGTTACTTGTTCCTTCTCCAGCACGGGGTCTGGCATGGATTCACATGCTCATGAATACGATTATACAGCATTAGCAAATACACAACCACGGGATACTGTAGATCTCCCATTCATTCTGCTGGTCACATTCAGGCAACCAATCACTCAGAAAGGAATTCAGGCAGGCAGGCAGCCAATCAGGCGCACAGTGTATTCAGGCCATTCTTCTCCATCCAGACACACACAGAATGGGGATTCGGACAAGCACTCTTCCATTCAGCACTACACACTGCATTTATACCTGTTTCGGGCAGGGCTGTCTCAGTTATTGTGTCAAACACCAGATACTAGACACCCATAAAACAGAATGCGTATTCGTTACACACTCCATTCACCCAGGTCCCACCCCACGGGCATACCCACAACATTCAGTCATTGGGAATGCTTCAGCCACTCCGGCCTTCCCCACACCACCATATATGAAACTTCCAACCAACAGCCAGTCAGGGGGAAGGGACAGAGTCAGGGCATCCCGGGACTTCGGGAAAAGTAAGGTAACAGGCAATAGAAAGTAAGAGGCCACAGAGGCCATCTTTTTTCCTATCAGAATCCACTGATTCCAATGACACGGCTTGGGCATCCCAAAATGGAGGATGCGCAGGGCACCGGTCAATTCAGCATGGAGCTGCCACACACAGGTGCCCCAAAAACATACACTAGGAGTACAGGGTTGTACTCCCACCCATGGGTGCCATAAGGGTATCCCAAGGGTCAGTTCACCAAACCAAATGCAGGAAGTGCCGCACCGCCAGGAGTCCCACATGAAATCCTGATTGGAAAACAAGACAGAACATACATGATAAGGCAATAAAGGACAAGGATACAGAGGCCCTGTCCCTCCGATGCATTTCCAGCATCACAGTGGGTACCTGTTCCCTGGGAGGAAGGTATTAGCCTTCCTCGAGGGGATCAAATGGGCAGATGCCCGGGAATTGTACCACATGGCTATTGTTGAGATATCCAGGAGAGAGAGCCAATACAAATCAGCTCTGTTATGGCTGAAATAATGCTCAGCAAGCTGATACTGATAAGATATCCAGATGCTCTGGCTATATAAAATGGGCTGTAGGCTGGCCCTATATACTCCAATAACAACCAAAGAGGTGAGGCTATAGCAGCACTGACGTCGGGTAAGGCGCCTCAGTCGGATGGGCTTTGTGTTGCGTTTTATAAGGCGTTTAAGTTGATGTTGGAACCTCGGGTACTGCTGGTTTGGGAGGAATCAATGGAGACTGGGGAGTTCCCGCCCTCCCTTTTGGAGACCATTAATACTGTCCTATTGAAGCCCAATAAGCTGCCAGCGGACTGTGCGTCTTGTAGACCTTTGTCCCTAATTAATGTTGATGAGAAGGTTTTTGCTAAAATACTTTCCTCCCGGCTGCTTCCCTACATGACCCACATGGTGCATCCATATCAGTCCGGGTTTATACCCAGTCGCTCCACGGCACTGAATCTCAGGCGGCTGTTCTGCATAAGGTCTCAGATTAATCAGCGGGTCAGGGCGGTGGCTGCCTCCCTGGACGCTGAGAAAGATTTTGGTTTCAGTGTTGTGGCCATATCTGTTTATGGTTCTGCAGCGCTATCAGTTTGGACAGTATTTTATAAATTGGGTATGCATGCTATTGGCAGGGTCCGTAGCTAGGGTTTGCCCTAACAATAATATGTTGCAGCTGGAGGGGGCACGAGGCAGGGAAGTCCGAAGTCCCCCTGGCTTTTTGCACTTACTATTGAGCCCTTGGCTGCATGCATAAGATTATTGCATGTGAATAAGGGTATCCGTATTTTGGGCCCCCCGCAGGTCATTCCTTATACGCTGGTGATACACTTTTGTATGTCCGAGACCCAGGGATCAACCTGGGCCTCATGATGGACACAGTTAACGAGTTCTCCAACTACTCAGGATATAGGATTAATAGGTCCAAATCTGAGCTTTTCCCGTTTACGAAAGCTACGATCATCCCGCCAGATTTACTGGGATTCAAATGGGTTCCAGTGCAAAAGTATTTGGGCATAGTAATTTCAAGGTCACAAAAGTCCTTGTATGTAGATAACCATGCAGAGTATTTGCAGGCCCTTGGGGCTAAGATGAAAATGTGATCCAGGCTCTCCTTGTCTTTGTATGGTAGACTTTTGTTGCTCAAAATGATTGTTCACCCCAAATTCCTTTACTACTTCTGTAATGTCCCAATATGGCCAGGGAGGAAGTTATTTACAAGATTGCGGTTGCTTTTCCTGGAATATATTCGGAGAGGTAGGATGGCAAGGATTCGCTGGGAGCAGCTGGCACAGCCCTAACGTGTAGGGGGCACTGGCGGCACCAGATTTCAAGCTCTTATCTGGTGACACAGGCGCACTCTGCCAGATATTGGTACTCTACTTGGAGTAAGGCAGTTCATGTCACTCTATAACAATATGGGCTGGCCCCCGCCGACCTACGACCTGTCATCTTTAGCGACCGGTATGTAGATTCATGTTTGTTTGATCCTGTGCGTACTACAGTGAATGTTCGGGGCAGAATACATCGCAGGTTGGCGCTTAACACTCCTTAAAATGGGCAAGTCCTGCTATGGAACTACCTGGGTCTACCCCAACCTATGACATGGAAAGCCAGAGGGCATGGGGGTGGAGGAACAATTGACAATTGGGGGCCTGTTTCCAGATGGGAGCTTTCTGGCTCTCGAGGGCTTCCGAGATAAACAGGGCGATGGCTTTTTGACATGATTGCATTATTATCAAATTCAGGCTTGTGGCTGTGGCCCTCTTTCCCACGTTAACCCGAAACACATGCCTGCATTATGGCAATTACTGAAGGAGGAGAGAATAGACTTATGGTTTCTAGGCTTTACAACCTGGTACAGGCAGGACATGGATGTAGAAACAGTGCCTGTCAGAGGTGGGAGTGGGATCTCAGTGCCAAATTCACAGACATACAATGGAGTCGGTGTTGTCTGCTGACTAAAGAAGTGTCTATGAATTCGGGATATGGACTGAAACTGCATTACTCCACCTCTAAAGTCGCTACATTTTTTCCCGGATGCGAGCGTGGGGTGCATGAAGTGTGCAAATTCCTACCATATGCTTTGGGAATGTCCTCCAGTCAGTGCACACTGGCGTCGGGTTGATGATATTTTGAATGACATTATCAGTTAAAATGGCATGGTAGCAGTGGTTACCAGACACTTTTTTAACTTGGCTTGTATCATATCCAAGAAGTGTATCCTGAGGCATTGGAAATCGGCAAGGGCCCTGAGATTTGAAGAATGGCTGAGAGACTTGATGTTTACGAAGGAGAGGAAGGAGGCATTTGTTGCTATGGTAACCCCAGCCTGCCAGACTAAAGATATTTGGGCTCCGCTCCACACATATTTGGTCTGAGATGGGAGTCCATCCGATGACTAATGGGAAATGTGCTGGATAAACATTGCAAAAGACCTAATTTCCTGTATGATGCAATATATTATGGTCTGTGATACTGGTTAATGTACGGACCCCACTCATGTCATGCTGTTACTTGTACATGCTAATGTTTGAACATGCCATACTGTCGGTCTGTGTTTTTGCAATAAATAACTTTTAAAAAAAATATTCCACCAGGCTGACTAGGCTAACCAATATGTTTTGGATCAGAGATGCAGATGATTAAATAGCCTCTTCTTTCTGTGGGAAAGCACCAGCAGGCCATACATGGATGAGATGATTAAAACTGACCAGAGTCCACTGAAGGGCTGGTGCTGGGGACCAGGAAATTGTCTCAGCAAAAGCACATCAGTGCACTATGATTTTGGTATGGATAATTATGAAAGGCGTGGTCTCATTAGCAGACCTCCCTTTCGGAAACAGAATTACCTGTTGCAACATTTTACTAATGGAGAATGGCACCCCAGTATGCAAACCTTTTCATGGCAGACCTTGAGCAGCGGTACACTAACATACATGCACTAAATCAATGACATGTTCTTGATTTGGAAAGAAAGGCAAAGATTCCCTGAAACAATTCTATGAATCCATAAACTGCTTCCACCCGTGCATTAAGTTCAACAGAGTACTCCACTGTCAGTATACACTTCCTGGACATTTTTGTTGGAAGGAACTGCCACCTAGAAATGGCTTTATACAGTAAACCAACAGGAACAAATAACTGCAGAGGACAAGTTTTCATCCAAGCCATACAAAACATTCTATCATCTACAGCCAGCCCATCCGATATAAAAGTATATGATCCAATAGGAAGACAACCTACACTTCGTACTTCCTTCTTGTCATCGCTTGGTTGTCACATATCATCCAGCATTAACACAACTAGAATTGTTAAGGACCTACAATCAATATTTAACAGAGATAAGGAGCTAAGTGACATCTTCAAGGAAATCCTCTTAATTGCATACAAACAACCAAAGATGTTGCACAGGCCCTCCCCGGAAGCACATTACTACCAGATCAAGAACGACGACTGGGAACATCCCTGTGCAATGTTAGGAGATGCAAAACCTGCCTATACATTTGCACCAAATCAGCTGTAAAAACTTCACAGAACCAAACATGACAGATACACGGCACATACAATTGCAAATCATCTATTGTCGTATACCTCATCCAATGCAAGAAATGTCCACAAGGAAAGTAAGCTGGTGTGACTTGAAAAGAACTACGTTAAAGAATGAACCTGCATAGACACACCATCCTGAACCACAAAACAGAAAAAACAATTTGTCAACATTTCACACAAGATGGGCACACACTGCATGACCTGTCAGTGACGGTAGTGAAAGGTGACCTCTCAAATACCACACAAAGAAGAAGATGGGAGCACAAGAACTTTCCTCATCCTGAAAAATGCTGTTCTGAACACAGACACATAATTTATGACACACTATTGCCTACTTTGAGCCTGTGACCTTCAAGGCAACCACATTGACAGTACCAGAATATGACCTGCCACTAGTATCGCTCATATACAAATTTTAGATCCAATGTTTAGATTCCTAAATGGGTAAGGACACAGGCATTGTGTATGGCAGTTTTGGATGTATGAGCAGAAATGATTGGCACCTATTATTAAAGAGGCATGCCCAGCAAACAGTGGAAACATCACCATGGGAACAGTGACAAAGTATTTTTGTATTTGCCACTTTGTATGCAAGTCATTAAGGCGCTGTCAAATATGAGGCACAACTAGGATACATTTGGACCTAGCACCTTGGAAACTATTTTCTGTATTGTTTCTGCCATATGCATATAAGTAGCCCTAAATTACTCAGATTAACCTATTGTACTACCCTAGCACAGCATGGAGGCTACAGAAACATGAAGTAACCTCGGACATTGGTTTAGTGCCCATACACTGGTACACAGTATTTTCTTAGTCAGGTGGGGCATTACAATCACCGAAAGCAATAACTTGGCTGTGACTGCTAGGAAGATGCTTATGCACATTGTAATTGGAACAACGCGGGTCTGCTTGTGACATTGGAAACTGCGTACCACAGTACATGTTAAAGAACATACTGCACAGTACATGTTAAAAAACGTACTGTGCAGGGAATGTGTGCAAAAGCATATCCTTTCCTTCTCAACCTGTGTGCCTTTTGATTTTACATTTTGGAATGTCTCTACCATATGTGATGAATCCTATGAACTCCTCACTAATTCCCTGCCTAGAATCTCCTCCCGGGTGGCCAGGGAAAGGCAGGCACTTTCTGATTCTGACTGTGGGGATGGTGTTCTGCTGAAGGATCACCTTGGAGGAGAAAAATACCAGAGGAATGAGACGAA